>NC_141878.1:234011793-234314824 GCF_056163025.1 Triticum urartu
GGCCCTCGCCGGTGACCCGCGCGCATGGCTCCTCCACCTGCCGACGGCTTCTGGGACGTCCTGGGAGGAGCTGCGCGACCTCTTCCTCGCCCGTTATGCCACACCAGTGCCGCCCGTCGTCGCAGCTCTCCTGGGTGGCTCACAGGCACCACCCTCGAGCCGCCACGTCAAGCCGTTCACCCGCCGGATCAGCACTGCCTCCAAGCGTCGAGAAGCCCCCCCTGGCTGGGTGGCGCCCGAGGCCGATCTAACCTTTGACTCGGATGATCACCCCTTCAACCCCATCAGTTCGGACGCGCTCCCGATGCTGTGCACCCCCACCATCTACCAGGTGGCCATCACTAGGACCCTCATCGACGGTGGTGCCAGCCTCAACGTGCTCTCGGTGGAGGCCTTCAACCTCCTCCACGTGCCGCTAGACCGGCTTCTGCCTAGCAGGCCTTTCTCGGGTGTCGGAGTCGGTTCCACCGCCTCCTTGGGACAGATCCGCCTCCTGGTGACCCTCGGCACCCACGACAACTTCCGCACAGAGCTGATCGACTTTGACATCGCCCCCATCGGCCTCCCTTACAACGCCATCCTCGGCTATCCGGCCTTGGCCCAGTTCATGGCAGCAACTCACCCGGCGTACAACCTCATGAAGATGCCCGGGAGCAGCGGCGTCCTTACCGTGTCAGGAGACACAAGGGATGTGCTGCAGGCGCTCAAGCTTGCTTTCAGGGCGGCCGCGGTGGCGCAGCCCACCAGCACCGACGCCCTTGAGCCCAAGGGGGATGCGCCGGCTAAAAAGAAGCAGTTGTTCACCCAAGACAAGGCAGAAACCAAGCAGGTAACGATCGACGAGGACGGGTCCACTGACGCTACCTTCACCATAGGAGCCAACCTCGAGCCCGAGCAGGAGAAGGCCCTAGTGAGGTTCCTGCGTGCGAACAAGAAGGTGCTCGCATGGGAACCCGATCAGTTAGCAGGGGTCCCGAGGGGTGTGATTGAGCATCACCTTAACGTGTGCCCCAACGTGCACCCCGTGAAGCAGAAGGCGAGGCGACAGTCCACTGAGAAACAAGCTTTCATCGTTCAGGAGACCCGGAAGTTAGAAGTGGCAGGAGTTATCCGCGAGGTCCGTTACCCAGATTGGCTTGCTAATCCGGTCATTGTGCCGAAAAAGGGAGGAAAGGAACGCATGTGTGTCGACTTCACCAACCTCAACAAAGCCTACCCACAGGATCCATTTCCGCTCCCCCGCATCGACCAGATAGTCGACTCTACCACAGAGTGTGACCTATTGTGCTTCCTAGATGCCTTCTTAGGCTATCACCAGATCAAGATGGCGGTAGAAGACATGGAAAAAACAGCTTTCCTGACCCCATGTGGAGTGTACTGTTACACGTGCATGCCATTTGGGTTGCGCAATGCAGGCGCAACCTTTCAGCGGCTGATGCACATCGCCTTAGGCCGGCAGCTTAGGAGGAATGCTGAAGCTTACGTCGACGACATTGTGGTGAAGTCCCGGGAGGCAAAAACCCTGATACAAGACCTAGAAGAAACCTTTGCGAGCCTCAACGAAGTGGACCTACGGCTCAACCCGGAGAAGCGCGTGTTTGGGGTCTCCTCGGGCAAGCTCCTGGGTTTTCTCGTGTCCCACAGGGGCATCGAGGCCAACCCAGAGAAGGTCCAAGCAGTCGAAGACATGAGCCTGCCAAGGACCCTCAAAGAGATGCAGAAGCTCACCGGGCATGTAACCGCGCTAGGACGCTTCATCTCCAAGCTGGGGGAACGAGCACTGATGAAGCTATGTACCTAGGGTAGGGTCATGGACCTGTCCTAACTGCCCTACCCAAGGACATCTCTAGAAGAAATCACCTTTCAATCAACTTGGAGGTGTTCCACTCGACCAAGAAGCAATCACTCGACCAAGATCCAACCACTCGACGGCCAGGAGACCTAAAGTCACTCCGCATGCTAATGGTCGGTCATTAATTAGCTTTTACGGTCATCATAACACTTTATTAGGGGCGTTACCAGTAACGCCCGACCTTAATGTACTTAAAACCCTGCATAACTGAGGGCCGGAGGGGTCTGGCGAACTCTATATAAGCCACCCCCTCCTCAGTGTAAAGGGTTCGCACCCCTGTAATTTATACACACATAATCCACTCGACCGCCTCCGGGCTCTGAGACGTAGGGCTATTACTTCCTCCGAGAAGGGCCTGAACTCGTAAACCTCGCGTGCTTACAACTACTCCATAGCTAAGATCTTGCCTCTCCATACCTACCCCCCTACATTACTGTCAGACTTAGAACCACGACAGTTGGCGCCCACCTTGGGGCAGGTGTCTTAGCGATTTGTTGGAGGAGTTGCGATCTTTTCCGATCCAAATCATCATGGTTTCTGGTGGAGTTTTGGTGGAGGGCCGCGAGATCCGTCTCGGCGCGCTCACGTTCATCGCCGACGACTCCGCTTGGCTTCAGGAGGCTCCGCTCGATGTTGACGCACTCCCTGTCCGCGGGGCAACGCACTTTCGCGCGTGCGTCCGCAGCGTCCTCTTGCGGCAACCATCAACCCATTATCAGTCGGCCCCTGTGTTGTCCTCCCTCCCTGTTTCCCGCCGGCGCAAGCGCTCTGGTCGGTCGAGACTTCAGCGGTGGGTGAGACACGCGGTGGCACACCAGTCGGCCACCCCTCAAGTCGCGGCGATCGAGCCCGACGAATCCCTCTATGGCCTGTTCGACCTGTCGACTGGCTCCGCAGAGACCGCATCCAAGTGCGACAGCAGTGATCCGGCGGCGGAGGTTCTGATGGTCGATGGACCGCGCAGTCCTCCCGGTTTTCCCCGCACCGACGGAGGCGCAGGTGGAGGCGACCCATCGCATCCCCATGAGGAATATCTCCCTGAGCCTCTCACGTCGCTGCAGAGAGAAGAACATCATTGCCGGAACATGGATGCACTGCACACTCCTATCGTTGGAGAAACCCCCGAGGCTCGTGCCTTGGAGGACACACGCCTGGCAAATTTGGCTGAGCGCACTCGACTGGAGAACCTTCAGCGAGCACTCGACGAGCGTGCGTGACAACGGGTTCCAGAATCCAGTCGACATCAGCTCTTTCCGCCCCCGCAGGTATATTGAACTCCGATTCAGAATTTAGCAGCTGCAGCCCGTATAGCAGAGTCGATTCAGCCTTCCCAGTCAGAGGCTGGCAGAGGCTTGCTACAGATCAGAGCGTTAATTTGGGCAGCAGGAGACCAGAATTCCACTGTTTCTCAGTCGCGGAACAAGATTCATAGCAGATCCATTGCTGCAGACACAGTCCAGTCGGCTCATAGCCCAAGATCGCCCCCGAGGCGTGAGGGACGTGGGGCCCGCGTGATCAGTACGGGAACCGTGAGCAGTATGATCACCGATTCGATTGTGACGATCGACGTCGAGTGCCTACCCGTCCCCCGAGGAGTGGATCGTATGTGCCTCGACAACAGGATGACAGGCGCCCTCATAGTGTTGGGCGAAGGATTCCAGTCGACCCCAGGGGACCAGGCTTTGATGCGAGATCTATTCTCGTTCAAGGTTTGGTCGACAGGAACAGAGCTCACCGAGAAGGTCACGACAGAGATGCACCTACCAGCAGCAAAGTACATGTTTCGGGGCCAGAGTACTTTAGTAGAGCCATCAGGGCCGCTGTGATTCCTCCCAACTTCAGGTTGGCGACTGGAGTCAGTAAGTTCACTGGTGAGTCCAAGCCCGATACTTGGCTTGAAGACTACCGAGTGGCTGTCCAGATTGGCGGTGGCAATGATGAAGTGGCCAGGAAGCACCTGCCTCTCATGTTGGAGGGCTCGGCCAGAGCGTGGCTGAATCAGTTAGCACCCAGCAGCATTTACACTTGGGAAGATCTTGCCCGATTGTTTGTCACCACATTTGAAGGAACATGCAAGCGACTGGCAGGGCTGACGGAACTGCGGTCTTGCGTGCAGAAGCCGAATGAAACTTTGAGGGATTACATCCAGAGATGGATCACATTACATCACATGGTAGAGAATGTGCTTGATCACCAAGCAGTCTGTGCCTTCAAAGAAGGCGTCAAGTACATAGAACTGAATCTGAAATTCGGTCGAACCGGAGACATGTCTCTGAATCGGATGATGGAGATTGCCACCAAGTACGCTAATGGTGAAGATGAGGATCGACTCCGGAGTGGTAAGCATAAGTCAGCCGCCCAAGAAACCGGAGGAGGAAATTCCAATCGGAAACAGAAGCAGAAAGCCGAGCCAGCTGCTCCCGGGGAAGCTTTGGCTATAACTCAAGGAAAGTTTAAGGGGAAACCCAAAGGACCTTGGAACCCCAAGAAAGTTAAAGACCAAGACGGAAATGATGTGTTGGATTTGCCATGTCACATCCATGCCAAGAAAGATGACGAGGGTAAGCTCATTTACCCGAAACATACCACTCGACAGTGTCGGCTCTTGATCCAGCAGTTCCAGGGCAAACAGCCCAAAGATAAGGAAAAGGAGTCAGACAAAGTTGAGGACAAGGAAGACAGTGATGATGGATACCCCCAGGTAAATTCCACCTTGATGATTTTTGCTGATGTTGAAAGCAAAAGTCGACTGAAAGTTATCAACCGTGAGGTGAATATGGTTGCTCCGGCGACACCCAGTTATCTGAAGTGGTCTCAGACTGCCATCACATTCGACCAGTCCGATCACCAAACGCACATTGCCACCCCTGGGAGGCAAGCTTTGGTGGTCGACCCAGTTGTTGAAGGCACTCGACTGACCAAAGTCTTGATGGATGGTGGCAGTGGTTTGAACATACTGTATGCTAAGATGTTGAGAGGGATGGGCATTCCGATGTCCAGACTTAGTACCAGCAACATGAGTTTCCATGGAGTCATTCCTGGGAAGAAGGCTGAGTCACTCGGCCAAATTGCTCTTGATGTGGTTTTCGGTGATTGCAAGAATTACCGCAAAGAAAAGTTGACGTTCGAAGTTGTGGATTTCCAGAGTGCTTATCACGCTATTTTGGGCAGGCCAGCTTACGCACACTTCATGGCTCGACCATGTTATGTGTATCTCAAATTGAAGATGCCTGGTCCCAAAGGTGTGATCACTGTTACGGGCAATCGGAAGAAAGCAGAAGAGTGTTTTCAGAAAGGCTCAAAGATCGCTGATGCTCAGATGGCAGTGGTGGAGCTGCAGGAGTACCAAAAGACTGCAGACCCGAGTGATTTGTTGCGAGCCAAGAAGCCCGCTACAGAATCAGCCTTTCAGTCGTCTGGTGAAACGAAGCCGGTTCACATTCACTCGACTGATCCCAGTGCTGCTCCAACTCATATCTCAACAACACTCGACTCCAAATAGGAAGAAGCGCTCATCCAGTTCCTCCGTGAGAACTGGGACATCTTCGCATGGAAGCCTCCTGACATGCCGGGTGTTCCCAGGGGGCTGGCTGAGCACCGCCTACGAGTCGACTCAAAAGGAAAACCCGTCAAAGAACATCTCCGACGGTCCGCCGTCCAGAAGAGAAAGGCTATTGGTGAGGAGGTGGCTCGGCTCTTAGCAGCGGAGTTCATCCGAGAGATTTACCACTCCGAGTGGCTCGCCAACGTTGTCATGGTCCCCAAGAAGGATAAGTCACTTCGCATGTGCATTGACTTTAAATAGATCAATCAGGCCTGCCCGAAAGATAATTTTCCTCTCCCCCGCATCGACCAGATAGTCGACTCGACTGCGGGATGTGAGCGACTGTCTTTTTTAGACGCCTACTCCGGGTACCATCAGATCCGTCTGTATGGACCCGACGAGATCAAAACAGCTTTCATCACTCCATTTGGGTGCTTCTGTTATGTTACCATGCCATTCGGCCTCAAGAATGCTGGAGCCACATTCATGAGGATGATTCAGAAGTGTTTGCTCACTCAAATTAGTTGGAATGTGGAAGTATACATGGATGATATTGTGGTCAAGTCACGGAAGGGTTCCGACCTGCTGACTGACCTTGCTGAAACCTTTGCCAACCTTAGGAGGAATGATATCAAGCTTAATCCATCAAAGTGCACACTCGGAGTTCCTGGCGGAAAGTTACTCGGCTTTCTCGTTTCCGAACGGGGAATCGACGCCAATCCAGAAAAAGTCGGTACTATACTCCGGATGAAACGTCCTGTGCGAGTGCACGACGTCTAGAAGCTTACTGGTTGCTTGGCCGCTTTAAGTCGATTCATCTCTCGTCTCGGCAAAAAGGCATTGCCTCTTCACCGATTTATGAAGAAGTCAGACAAGTTCGAGTGGACTCCTGAAGCTGATGCAGCATTTGCAGAGCTCAAAGCTCTGCTCTCCACCCAGCCGGTGCTTGCTGCCCCAATCAGCAAAGAGCCTTTGTTGCTTTACATCGCAGCCACGGGACAAGTTGTCTGTACGATACTTATGGTCGAGCGGGAAGAAGAAGGAAAAGCCTTCAAAGTTCAGCACCCAGTATATTATATTTCTGAAGTTTTGACCCCGTCGAAGCAAAGATATCCTCATTATCAGAAGCTTGTATATGGGATTTATATGACCACAAAGAAGGTTGCTCACTACTTCTCTAATCATTCCATTACAGTCGTCAGCGACGCTCCATTGTTAGAGATCCTACACAATAGAGATGCAACTGGTCGAGTGGCATAATGGGCAATTGAACTCCTTCCTCTAGATATGAACTTTGAGGCAAAGAAAGCTATCAAGTCCCAAGCAATAGCAGATTTTGTCGCCGAGTGGATTGAACAACAATTGCCGACTCAGGTTCACTCGGAGCATTGGACCATGTTCTTCGACGGTTCCAAAATGCTGAATGGTTCCGGTGCCGGGGTAGTATTGGTCTCCCCCCGAGGAGATAAGCTCAGATATGTTCTTCAAATCCACTTTGATTCCTCCAATAACGAAGTAGAATATGAAGCACTTTTATATGGGTTCCGCATGGCCATTGCACTCGGCGTCCATCGCCTCATGGTCTATGGCGACTCAGATCTGGTGGTTAATCAAGTGATGAAGGAGTGGGACGTCAGAAGTCCGGCCATGACTGGTTATTGCAATGCAGTGAGAAAGCTAGAGAAGAAATTCGAGGGGTTAGAACTTCATCACATACCCCGACTGAAAAATCAAGCAGCTGATGATTTGGCAAAAATAGGTTCCAAAAGAGAAGCCATTCCCAGCAATGTGTTTTTGGAACACATCCACACACCATCAGTTCAGGAGGATCCCTTCACTGAAGAAGCCCCGCAGCCAAAAAGTGCCACGGATCCGATTGAAGTTGAAGTTCTAGCTGTGGTCGACCTGATCATGGAAGTTTTGGTCATCACTCCCGACTGGACGGTATCGTACATTGCGTACATCCTAAGGAAAGAACTCCTAGAGGACGAAGAAGAGGCTCGACAGATCGTCCGTCGATCCAAGGCCTTTACAGTCATAAAGGGACAGTTGTATAGAGAAAGCGCGACTGGAGTCAGTCAGAAGTGTATAACACCAGAAGAAGGTCAGATAATCCTTGATGATATCCACTCGGGGACCTATGGTCATCATGCGTCCTCTCGGACCATTGTGGCTAAAGCATACCGAGCGGGATTCTACTGGCCAAGGGCGAATGAAATGGCGAAAGAGATAGTCGACAAATGTGAAGGATGCCAGTTTTACTCCAATATGTCGCACAAACCAGCGTCAGCCCTGAAAACCATTCCACTCGTCTGGCCCTTTGCTGTTTGAGGAATGGACATGGTTGGACCACTGAGAACGGGCAGGAGCGGCTTCACTCATGTGCTAGTAGCAGTCGACAAGTTCACCAAATGGATTGAAGCTAAGCCTATCAAGAATCTTGATGCTTGCACTGCTATCAGTTTCATTAGAGAGTTGATATTCAGATATGGAGTTCCTCACAGCATCATCACTGACAATGGGTCAAACTTCGATTCTGACAAATTCAGAGCCTTTTGCGCCTCTCAAGGCACACGAGTTGACTACGCTTCAGTCGCTCACCCCCAGTCGAATGGACAAGAAGAAAGAGCAAACGGCTTAATTCTCAAAGGACTGAAACCCTGACTGATGCGCGATCTCAAGCACGCAGCAAGTGCATGGGTCGACGAGCTTCCATCAGTTCTTTGGGGATTGAGGACAACCCCGAACCGATCGACTGGAAGAACCCCATTCTTTCTGGTCTACGGAGCCGAAGCAGTTTTGCCGAGTGACCTGCTTCACAACGCACCCCGAGTCGAGCTCTACTCTGAAGATGAAGCAGAACAAGCCCGGCAGGATGCAGTCGACCTCCTGGAAGAAGAAAGAGAAATGGCCATGATCCGATCGACCATCTATCACCAAGACTTGCGTCGTTTCCATGCCAGAAATGTGAAGAGTCGAGCCTTCCAAGAAGGAGACTTGGTCCTCCGAGTGGATCAACAGAAACCACACAAACTCGCTCCTACTTGGGAAGGTCCCTTCATAGTCACCAGAGTCCTCCACAATGGAGCGTACCACCTTTATAACGTCGATCGCCAGATTGATGAGCCACGAGCCTGGAATGCGGAGCTGCTCCACCCCTTTTATACTTGAATTCTCACTCGGATGAGATGTAATAAGAAAAACTTCTGTAGTTTATTTATCAAAGACAAGAGCGTTATAATTTTCCCAGTGATTGTTATTGTTTTTGTTTGCGTGAGAAATCCCCCAGTGGGTGGCTTAGCTGCGAATCCGTTTCGCCTAAGTTTGTAAAAATAATTTCCTACCGAGTGGTGAGCCAGCCTCTCACTCGGAGGCTTAGCTGCGAACCCGTTTCGCTTAAGTATTTGAAAATCCTACCGAGTGGTGAACCAGCCTCCCACTCGGGGGCTTAGCTGCAGTCCAGTACTCGCCTAAGTATTTGAAAAATCCTACCGAGTGGTGAGCCAGCCTCCCACTCGTGGGCTTAGCTGCAGTCCAGTACTCGCCTAAGTATTTGAAAATCCTACCGAGTGGTGAGCCAGCCTCCCACTCGGGGGCTTAGCTGCAGTCCAGTACTCGCCTAAGTATTTGAAAATCCTACCGAGTGGTGAGCCAGCCTCCCACTCGGGGGCTTAGCTGCAGTCCAGTACTCGCCTAAGTATTTGAAAATCCTACCGAGTGGTGAGCCAGTCTCCCACTCGGGGGCTTAGCTGTAGTCCAGTACTCGCCTAAGTATTTGAAAATCCTACCGAGTGGTGAGCCAGCCTCCCACTCGGGGGCTTAGTTGCAGTCCAGTACTCGCCTAAGTTTGAAAAATCCTACCGAGTGGAGAGCGACCCTCCCACTCGGGGGCTTAGCTGCAGTCTAGTACTCGCCTAAGTTTGAAAAATCCTACCGAGTGGAGAGCGACCCTCCCACTCGAGGGCTTAGCTGCAGTCCAGTACTCGCCTAAGTTTGAAAAATCCTACCGAGTGGGGAGCGACCCTCCCACTCGGGGGCTTAGCTGCAGTCCAGTACTCGCCTAAGTTTGAAAAATCCTACCGAGTGGAGAGCGACCCTCCCACTCGGGGGCTTAGCTGCAGTCCAGTACTCGCCTAAGTTTGAAAATCCTACCGAGTGGAGAGCGACCCTCCCACTCGGGGGCTTAGCTGCAGTCCAGTACTCGCCTAAGTTTGAAAAATCCTACCGAGTGGAGAGCGACCCTCCCACTCGGAGGCTTAGCTGCAGTCCAGTACTCGCCTAAGTACGAAACACATCCCAATCCGCAAGGACGACGAGGTGCAGGCCGACTGCCACCTTCTCCTTGGGAGCTTCGCCACAAATACAACGTGCGCTCCATCCCAATCTGCAAGGACGACGAGGTGCAGGTCGACTGCCACCTTCTCCTTGGGAGCTTCGCCACAAATACAACGTGCGCTCCACCCCAATCCGCAAGGACGACGAGGTACAGGTCGACTGCCACCTTCTCCTTTGGAGCTTCGCCACAAATACAACGTGCGCTCCATTCCGACCCGCAAGGACGACGAGGTGCAGGTCGACTGCTACCTTCTCCTTCGGAGCTGCACCACAAATACAAAAGTTGTCTCAAGTGAAGAACGAGTTCCACTCGACGGAGAATTCATGAAGATATTCAACGACAAACCAAGTTCAGATAAATCCTAAAGCTTCCAAGCAGCGAATCAAAGGTACTCGGGCACCATGCCCGAAGGAGTTTAACGGTTACAGAAACCACTCGGCATTCCGAGGCAAATTTAAAGTGTATCCAAGTTTCATAAGATTGTTCACTCAGCCGGAAGAGGGCTGGTAGGCTCCACGAACGAGTCCAGATCGATCCCATCAGCGATTCGAGTAGCGGCAGCAATGAAAGTCTCCATGAAGGACTGGAAGTCGTGCTTTTTGGTGTTAGCGACTTTGATCGCAGCCAGCTTGTCTTCACGAGCCTCCTTGCAGTGGACTCGCACCAGGGACAGCGCCACATCAGCACCACACCGGGCGGAGGATTTCTTCCATTCTTGCACTTGGCCAGGGATCTCGTTCAGTCGAGTCATTAGAGATTCCAGATCATTCTGAAGCGTCGCCCCCGGCCAAAGCGTCGAGTCAATTCGAGAGACAACCTCCTTCAGGCGTGCAAGGTAGCTTGTGGCACTGGCGATACGGGACTCCAGTCGGAGCACGTTCATTGCAGTTTCGTCGTAGACCGGGGAAGCGATAGGGTCCAGACCCATCTCGACCCTTCCAGTTTCTTCATCAAAGTCTTGACAAAGTTCTGCAGCCAAAAGTCAGTTCAATCAACCGAATAAAATCCGATGGCAAGCATCAACACAGTCGGATTAAAAGAAATACCTCCCAGCACGAGATAAAGCTTCTTGGCAAGGGCCCTCAGATAAGCTTCTATGTCGTTCCTCTTGCGGATCGCAGACTCCAACTTTTCGTTCAGGGCGACCTTATCCTTCTTCAGGCTGGTCACTTCGCGGTTAGCTTCATTAAGACAAGATGTCAGTCTAGTCACCTCTCCTTCAAGCGTTCCGACTGAAGCAAGCTTCTCGTCCGCGAGAACGGTTTTGTCTTGGGCTGCTTTTGGCGCGGCGGCGAGGTCCGAGTCCTTCTTGTCCAGAGCCAACTTCATTTTCTCTGCAAAAGAAATAATTGAATCAAAAAAGAGACCAAAGAGATATATTAAAGTTCAGTCGGCAATCAGTTACCTCCCATACCAGCGGCCTCGTCTTGAGCTTTTTTCAGATTTTGCTGAGCCAATTCCAGGTCAAGACTTAGCTGGATCTGCTGTTTCTCCAAGTCAGCAAAGCGAGCTCCAAGATCACAAGATTTCTGCAATCAGGGAGGGGAAGTTATTTTACAGTGAAAAACGACAAAGACAATAAATACTAAGACTACGGTCGACTGCCCGCAGTCCACCATAGTCTCGGGGACTACACCCAGTGGGTGCACTTTGCGTGCCCCACCGGTTCGGTTTACACTCGACACGGCCAGACCAGATCGAGCGAAAGAATCAAAATACAAAGACTACAGTCGACTGCCAGCAGTCCACCGTAGTCTCCGGGACTACACCCAGTGGGTGCACTCAGCGTGCCCCCACTAGTCCAAAAATTCAATCGACGCACCCAGTGGGTGTATAGATGCAAAGATTTTCGGAAAGAGAGTCTTCAAATAGCATATCCTAACAGAACAAGCGGTGACCAACTGACCTGAACATTGCTTTGGAGAGCCGAGCTAGCGTCATAGGCGGCCTGACTGGCGTCCCGCACCGCCTTCATCTTCTCCATCATAACACCCACCTGGCGTATGGCTTCCTTGGCAGCATTCACTTCGTCCTCTGGGACATGATGGATCGCAAAAACTGAAGGTGGGTCGGCAGGAGCTTGAGCAGTCGACGAAGAAGGCAGGGCACTCGACAATGGTACGGCGAAGGTAACAGAACCCCGATTGGCATCACCAGCGTCCTGAACGACTGGTTCCGCCATCGGCGTCGACTGTGGCACCTTGCTTGCAGGAGCTTTCCTATTTTTCCTCGTCAAAGGCCTCTCAGGCTCTTCATCATCATCATCATCGGGGAGGTCAATAATGTTAGGAGCTGTTCAAAGATCAATCGCCAAAATCACATCACCCAATGGTACACATTGCAGTTGAGTCGACCAAATAAAGACAGAATGGCAGAAATCATACCCTGATTGGAAGTAACTGCATCCTCCATTACCTCATCCTCATCCCTGTAAGCTGAGGTCCCGAAAGTAGCAACGCTGCCAGTTCCAAAGTTCGTCTGGTTAAATCAAGAAAAAATAAACAGCACAGAGCGTCGAGTGAATACAAAGGGAGACACTCATGCAGAAGCGATGGGGATGTCAATCTTAATCTTTGGCAATGCCTTCCGAGGCTTCTGCTCTGCAACTTTGGGATGCTTTGATGCTTTTTTAGTTGGGGTTGGTGAAGATGTCCGAGGACGCTTTGAAGACTGACCAGTCTGAGCAATCGCCTTTTCACGGGCGCTCGGTCGTTCTTGGTCAAGCTTGGATCGCCTCTCCCTGCGAGGAGGCGACTCGACTTCTTCTTCGTCACTTGATCGTCGCTTTCTTCGTCCCCTTCTCCGTCAGAATGCCATTCGCCACTGTCGCTGCCGCTCGCCTCTCCTTCCGGGTCTTGCTCTTGCTCTCCGTTGGGCACTGAGTACATTTCGATAAGGGCCTGAAAGAAAGCAGGAAGAATAAAGTCAGTCAACGCAGTATAGACAGCTGTGCGAGTGAATTCAGGTTATAATCAAAAGCTCAGAATCGGACCTTTTCTGGTTGATGGGACTGGTCGAATGGAGGAACTCTCCTGGCTCCCCTGGGGCTGTCCTTGTTTCCGGTGATGCCCGACAACCACCCCTCCAGTGTGTCGTCATCGACCTCCTCCGGGTGAATCCGAGTGGTGACATCAAGACCCGAATACATCCACATCGGATGGTCTCGAGCTTGAAGAGGCTGGATGCGCCGCCGAAGGAAAACCTCCAAGAGATCCATACCAGTGACCCCGTCACGGATAAGCTGGACCACTCATTCGACCAGCACCCTAACTTGCGCCTTCTCCTCCGGGATCACCTTCAAAGAGGAGGGTTTCCTCACTCGGTCCATGGTAAAAGGAGGGAGGCTAGTCGACTGCCCTGGCGTCGGCTGGTCTTTGCAGTAAAACCAGGTCGACTGCCATCCGCGGACCGAGTCGGGAAGAATCATGGCCGGAAAGGAACTTTTTCCTCTCATCTGAACACCAAGACCCCCACACATCTGAATCACTTGTGTTCTCTCATCACTCGGATTGGCCTTTTTCACCGTCTGAGAACGATAGGTGAAAATATGCTTGAAAAGACCCCAGTGAGGCCGACAACCCAAGAAATTCTCGCACAAAGACACGAAAGCAGCGAGATACACGATTGTGTTGGGAGTGAAGTGGTGGAGTTGTGCCCCAAAGAAATTCAGAAATCCCCGAAAGAAAGGGTGAGGAGGCAAGGAAAACCCACGGTCGACGTGGGTGGCAAGGAGAACGCGCTCACCCTCCCAAGGTTGCGGCTCGGATTCCTTTCCCGGGAGACGCGCCAATCCATGGGGGATCAGTCCTCCGTCGCCTAGGTCGTCGAGGTCATCTTGGCGGATCGTCGAGCGGATCCAGTCGCCCTGGATCCAGCCCTTCGGCAGGCCGGCTCGTGAGGAAGATCCACCCCGACTGGTCGCCTTCCCCTTCGCCTTTGCCGTGGCCTTCTTCGCCCGCTCCAGAGCCGCCGTCTTCTCCTTCCCCATCGTCGCTGGCGAGACATGTACGGAGCGGCAGCGTTGGGGCGAGAACGAACGCGACGAAGAAGCCTGAAGATGAGGAGAGGAAATGAGAACGCACTGTTCAAGAAACCCCGGTCCGATGCCTTATATGAGGTTACTTCCGAGTGGCTGACTGGTAGGCCCGGACAATCCTGTCAAATCCCACAACAGTCGCACGGGCGATACGTGGCGAAAAAGGTGGCGCGGGGATCGAGGCGGCTCCGCCCTATCCCATCCGATTACTGCAGCCTCCCCCGTCCCACGCGCTTCCCAAAATTCGAATCCCATGAAATCCGCGGGCAGCAGAACAACTTGTCAGACAGAAGATATCCTCCACACCGTCACTCAGAGCTTTTCAAGTAAAGAACACTCGACAAAAAACTAAGAATGGATCAAGGCGACTGAAAATGAAGTTGCTGTCGTCACTCAGGTTCATTGATCCGAAACAAGATATGCTCATGGCATGAAAAATGAGTTGGAGATGTTCTCAACTCCTTCCCTACTCAAACCTCGATCCATTCGGGGGCTAATGATGAAGCTATGTACCTAGGGTAGGGTCATGGACCTGTCCTAACTGCCCTACCCAAGGACATCTCTAGAAGAAATCACCTTTCAATTGACTTGGAGGTGTTCCACTCGACAGACTCGAAGACACTCGACCAAGAAGCAATCACTCGACCAAGATCCAACCACTCGACGGCCAGGAGACCTAAAGTCACTCCGCACGCTAACGGTCGGTCATTAAGTAGCTTTTACGGTCATCATAGCACTTTATTAGGGGCGTTACCAGTAACGCCCGACCTTAATGTACTTAAAACCCTGCATAACTGAGGGCCGGAGGGGTCTGGCGAACTCTATATAAGCCACCCCCCTCCTCAGTGTAAAGGGTTTGCACCCTTGTAATTCATACACACATAATCCAGTTGTCCGCCTTCGAGCTCCGAGACGTAGGGCTATTACTTCCTCCGAGAAGGGCCTGAACTCGTAAACCTCACGTGCTTACAACTACTCCATAGCTAAGATCTTGCCTCTCCATACCTACCCCCTACATTACTGTCAGACTTAGAACCACGACAAGCACTACCCTTCTTCAAGTTGATGAAGAAGAAGGGCCCCTTTGAATGGACTGAAGAGGCCGACAAGGCATTCCAAGATCTCAAGAGGTACCTTACCAGCCCACCAGTGATGGTTGCTCCGCGTCCACGGGAGCCCCTGGTGCTCTACCTAGCGGCCACCCCTACTCCGCTAGCACAGCCCTGGTGGCGGTCAGGGAGGAGCGCCGGACCAAGGCCGCAACCACCGTCCGGGCTGAAGCAAAGCAAAGCCAAGAGGGCCTCGTGAGGACCACGACCGCAGCTGGAGTGGAACAGCCGCAGCGGGAGAATGCACCCGGGGCAGGAGAGGCCTCTTCAAGCGACCAAGCACTGGGGGCTCCACCATTTCAGGAGACGCCTCGACCTCTGGAGGATGCAAGCTGCGCCAGCACCCTCAACCTCATCGAGCATCCCGTGTACTTTGTCAGCATGGTGCTACGGGACGCAAGGGCGCGGTACCCCATGCCTCAAAAACTCCTCCTCGCGCTATTAGTGGCCTCACGCGAGTTGCGGCACTATTTCCAAGGCCATCCCATCAAAGTCGTCTCAGCATACCCCTTGGAAAGGGTACCCAGGAGCCCCAACTCAGCTGGAAGAGTCGCTGAATGGAACATCGAACTACAGGCATTTCAGCTAGAATTCAGTACGACCAGAGTCATCAAGGGAGCCGCACTTGCGGATTTCGTGGCAGAATGGGCAGAAGCACCGGGTCTCGAGGCAGGCGAGGACGGATCACTTTCCCCGGGAAGTGAGGCACCAGACGGCTGGGTCATGTACTTCGATGGGGCATTCTCCCGGCACAGCGCGGGAGCTGGCGCAGTGCTCGTATCCCCCACTCATGACAAACTCTACTACGTTGTGCAACTCTGTTTCCAGCACGGAGAAAAGGTCTCCAAGAAAATAGCAGAGTACGAAGGCCTGATAGCAGGCTTGAAAGCCGCAATCGCCTTAGGGGTAAAGCGCCTCATCATCAAGGGCGTTTTGCAGCTCCTCGTCAACTTCTCCAACAAGATATACGAACCAAAGGATGAGCACATGGAAGCCTACCTTGCTGAGGTTCGCAAGATGGAGAAGCAGTTCTGGGGGCTGGAGTTGCAGCATGTGCCTCACAGCACCAATCAAGAGGCTGATGACATTGCCAAGAGGGCATCCAGGCGGCTGCCTCACGAGCCTGGCATCTTCGAGGAGCGGCTCTTCAAACCCTCGGCGGCCCCGTCACTATTGAGCACGGCGCAACCAAGGGAGGAGCTCCCTCAGCCGCCTACCTTGGGAGCTCCGGCCTGCGGCCCGGCTTCAAGGGCACGCCTGCTCCTGGCGTTAGAGCCTCAGGAAGGGTGTTGGATCGCAGAGCTCAAGAACTACTTGATGCAAGGGTCCCTGCTGGAGAGCGAGGAGGAGGCAGAGCGTGTAGCGCGGCAGGCCACGGCTTACTGCATCAAGGATGGGGAGCTCTACCGGAAGCGACCAAATGACGTGTCCCTACGTTGCATCTCCAGGGAGCAAGGGAAGGAGCTGCTGGCGGACATACACGGCGGAGACTATGGGCACCACTCATCGTCGCGAACCCTCGTCGGCAAGGCGTTCCGCAGTGGATTCTACTGGCCCACATCACTCAGCGACGCCGTTGAGCTGGTGAAGTCTTGCGAGGCCTGCCTGTTCCACGCTAGGCAGATCCATCAGCCGGCGGGGGGTCTACAGACTATACCCTTGTAACGCCCTCGATGCGGCTATATCTCCCACGTGTCGAAGCACGACTCAGAGGCATAACCGCATTGAAAGCAATGTCGCAAGTGAGGTAATCTTCACACAACCCATGTAATACATAAGGGAAAGAGATACATAGTTGGCTTACAAACGCCACTTCACACAATACATGAATAAAACATTACATTCATCCAAAACCACTCAAGGTCCGACTACGGAACCAAAATAAAAAGAAGACTACCCCAAATGCTACACAGATCCCCGATCGTCCCAACTGGGCTCCACTACTGATCAACTGGAACGAAACAACACAAAGGACAAGATCTTCATTGAGCTCCTCCTTGACCTTGGTTGCGTTACCTGCACGTTCTCATCGGCACCTGCGAGCTGGTTTTGGAAGTATCTGTGAGTCATGGGGACTCAGCAATCTCACACCCTCGTGATCAAGACTATTTAAGCTTATAGGAGGGGAAGAAGTATGAGGTGGAGCTGTAGCAAGCGACTAGCATATATGGTGGCTAACATACGCAAATGAGAGCGAGAAGAGAAGGCAAAAGCACGGTCGAACAACTATGATCAAGAAGTGATCCTAGAACAACCTACGTCAAGCATTACTCCAACACCGTGTTCACTTCCCGGACTCCGCCGAGAAGAGACCATCACGGTTACACACGCGGTTGATGTATTTTAATTAAGATAAACTTCAGGTTTTCTACAACCGAACATTAACAAATTCCCATCTGCCCATAACCACGGGCACGGCTTTCGAAAGTTCAAATCCCTGCAGGGGTGTCCCAACTTAGCCCATCACAAGCTCTCACGGTCAACAAAGGATATTCCTTCTCCCAAGACAATCCGATCAGGCTCGGCATCCCGGTTACAAGACATCCTCGACAATGGTAAAACAAGTCCAGCAAGACCGCCCGATGCGCCGACATCCCGATAGGAGCTGCACATATCTCGTTCTCAGGGCAACACCGGTAAGCAATCCGTACAACTAAAACCAGCCCTCGAGTTTCCCCGAGGTGGCGCTGCAAGGGGCTCTAGTTTGGACCAACACTTAGACAAGCACTGGCCGGGGGGGGGGGGGGGGTTAAAATAGATGACCCTTGGGCTGGCCTAACCCAAGGGAAAAAGAGGCTAGGTGGCGAATGGTAAAACCAAGGTTGGGCCTTGCTGGAGGAGTTTTATTCAAGGCGAACTGTCAAGGGGTTCCCATTATAACCCAACCGTGTAAGGAACACAAAATCCGGGAACATAACACCGATATGACGGAAACTAGGGCGGCAAGAGTGGAACAAAACACCAGGCATAAGGCTGAGCCTTCCACCCTTTACCAAGTATATAGATGCATTAATATGAATAAGAGATATTTTGATATCCGAACAATCCATGTTCCAAACATGGAACAAGCTCCAATCTTCACCTGCAACTAACAAGGCTATAAGAGAGGCTACAACAGTTTGATAGGACAAGGTGGGTTAGAGGATTGGCTTAACAATGTGGGAGGCATGATAAAGCAAGTGGTAGGTTTCACGGCATAGGCATAGCAAAAAGAGCGAGCAACTAGCAAGCAAAGATAGAAGTGATTTCGAGGGTATGGTCATCTTGCCTGAAATCCCGCAAGGAAGAAGAACGGGTCCATGAAGAAGACAAACAGACATAGTCGAATGGGTCCTCACAAACGCGACGTTAACGGAACCAACCCGAAGAAGCAACACCGGAAAGAAGCACACAACATAGTAAACAACCAACACATGAACATGGCATGATATGCGGGATGCGATATATGATGTATATGCATGATTTGGAAAGGAATGATTGAACCTGGCCTCAACTTGGACATCCAAGAGTGCCACTGGGAAGAGGAGTTGATTTCGGTCGAAATCGATATAAAGATCACCGGAATCGGATGCATGGTTTGGAAATGACAAGCAAAACAAATATGGCACCGGTGTGCGATTAACAGCAAGTAGCCTTCTAAATGCATCAAGATAATTAAGCTACTTCACTCAAACATGGCAACAAAATACATGGCAGGGATCCACTCATGATGCTTGACAAAAGATGAAAACTGAGCTACGGCTAGTTCACTCATTAACAGGTTCAAACAAGCATGGCAAAAGTGCAAATGATTACAGGTTTCAGACTTAGTGAAATTATCAACATGGCAGGAATATATCATCAGGAAGCAATGTTTAGAGCACGAAAACTACATGCTACAGGAACATATCATGGCAAAGCAAGGCATGGCATGAAGCTACTCTAAGCATATAACAAAAGTCCCGTAGTGACGATGAGCCAAAAGGGATCAGAAAATACAATTGCAAGCATGTGAACATAGCAAAAACATAAAAAGATTCAGACTTAGTGAAAAAATGGAGCATGGCAAAACAGTTAACAAGTAGGCATGTTTACGAGCTCGATGCACTCACTACAAAGCATGGCATGACAAACTAAGCATACACCCAGCAATAAGACATGGCATAGAAGCTAGACATGGCAAGAACAACAACATAGCATGCACGGATCAACAACAACAAGCTCGGCAAAATTGCTAAACATGTTAACAATCTGCCAGGAACATTTTATAGTAACAGTAGAGCTCGATTGACTCAAGCTACAGTGCTCCATAATTGCAAACAAAGACATGGATGGACAGAGCACACCATTATCTACAAAACATCCTTACTGATCATCCTCAAAAGAGGCACGGATCACTAGGAAACAATATGAACATATGGCATAAAAACAATAA
This sequence comes from Triticum urartu, assembly GCF_056163025.1. Taxonomy (NCBI): domain Eukaryota; kingdom Viridiplantae; phylum Streptophyta; class Magnoliopsida; order Poales; family Poaceae; genus Triticum; species Triticum urartu. The sequence goes on from NC_141878.1 coordinate 234,031,085, forward strand.
CAGGACAAGGACTTAGTAAAATTCTAAGTCCCTGAAATCAGCATCATTGAGTAAGCTACTTTGCATGCTTGTGCTAGTCACCAGAAAGATCACAAAAATACATGACATACACCCTTGTAAAGATGACATGGCATTCATCAAAACACGTGCAGAGCTCAGGATCATAACATGCACACATTAATCATGACAAAAATGACAAAAGTGCATTTGCTGAAATAGATCTGAAATAATCATCACATAGCCCTCTTCCAACAGCATTTCGGGCATCAAGATGAGCTCAAATGAGAATGATGCAATGAGAAGAAATGATGTACCCGTCGAGACGAACATTTTGATATGCTACACGCACGAATCAGAACCACGATGAGGAAGTTATGATGCGACAAAGATTGCATAAAAATTAGGGTTCGGAGGGAAAAAGTCAATTAGGGTGGATCTGGATCCAGATCGGATCTCGCCGGGTACTGTAGTGCACAGAGCCCGAGGATGGCCGGCCGGACTCGCCGGAGATCGAGGTGGCCATAGCTGCTCCAGGGACTTGCCGGAGTGCCGGAGTAGGAGGGAGAGGCGGCGGAGAAGGAAGCTCGCCGGACTCGGTGGCGGCGCCGAGCGGCCATGGTCAGCGGCGGAGGCGGAGGAGACCGGTGGTCGGCGGCGAGGTGGCGGTCGCCGGCACGGTGGCGCGCAGACGCCGACATGGAGGCGGACCAGGGCGGCAGGGACGAGGCGAAGGCGTGGGGCGGCGCGACCGAGCGACAGGCGGCGGCGACTGGGCCGGAGGGCCCCGCGTGGGCCCTGGCGGGCCGGCGGGTGAGGCGCGGCGACGGGGATGCGGCAGGAGGCCAAGTGGCGCGTGTGGGTTGGTGGAGGGAGGCAGCGGCGCTGAGGTGGCACGCCCTCATTGGGCGGGGTGAGGTGGCCGGCTGGGTGGACGCGCCCGCCGGCGAGCGGACATGTCCGGCGGTGCGGAGGAAGGGTTTTTTAGGGTTTCGGGGAAAAAGATCCGAAAACGAAAATGGAGGGGTCTATTTATAGATGTAGAGGGAGTTAGGAAGCTCCAAATGGAGTGCGGTTTTCGGCCACGCGATCGTGATCGAACGACCGAGAGGATGGAGGAGGTTTAGGTGGGTTTTGGGCCACTTTGAAGGGGTTTTGGGCTGCAACACACACGAGGCCTTTTCGGTCCCTCGGTTAACCGTTGGAGTATCAAAAGAAGTCCAAATGGCACGAAACTTGACAGACGGTCTACCAGCAGTAAACCAAGGCCGCATGACAAGTCTCGGTCCAATCCGAGAACGTTTAACACCCGCACACGAAAAGAGGTAAAAGGGGACACCGGGTGACATAGAAGCGCCGGATTGCAAGACGGACAACGGGGAAAAAGCTCGTATGCATGAGACGAACATGTATGCTAATGTGATGCACATGATGACATGATATGAAATGCATGACACGCAAGCAATGACAAGGCAACAACAGTGAAAAACTGGAGGACACTTGGCACATCGGTCTCGGGGCGTTACAAGACTCCACCACTACGAGAGGATCTCGTCCCGAGATCTAGAATGGCACCGGAGGGAAAAGGAAGAGAAAGAGAAGAGGTAAAACTAAGTTGCTTCTTGGACAAACGAGTGAGACCAAAGAACCTTGAAAAGGTTAAGCCATTACGAGCAAGAATACAATGGAGATGAACGAAGTTGAAAGCACTCCGTTAAAAAAGAGGAAAAGAAAGAACCGATTCGAGTAGCACCCTGGTTTAGAAGGGATAAGCAAGGAAAAGAATATGAACTTGACAAAACAAGAAGATGGGTTGAAAAGAGCAACATCACAAAGCCTCCGGAACAAAAGAATAGAAGTTGGATCGTTGGAAAGGAAAGAATTGAGAGGAAAAAGGCATCTTCTACCACAATAGAATTTAAAAAGCATCCTTAAAAGAAGGATTGAATGGAGTTGTTGGAAAAGCAACAATGAAAAGGATAAGCTTGATATGGTCTTATGGAATACATCTCAAAATTATGAGGTGACAACCTGCCACTCACGGGAAAAAATTGGATTGATATGAACAAGAAGACGAGAAACTATTTCACCGGGAGGATAAAGAAGAACTTGGGTCCTTTATAAGCACCATAGATAGCAACAATCCTTTAGGGAAGACTTTAGGTGAAATATAACCCAAGATAACTCCAAAGAAGAGATTTATGGGTTAAAATACCTCATTCTTAACAACGTGTGAATCATGAAACATGAACTCAAATTATCAGGAATGACATAATACCACCTCCAATGATACGGTAGAAAGAATTGCACTCCGGATAGCAAGATGAAGAATGCTTGAACTCCTCTGAAAAGAATCTTGATGAATGCTTCGAGAAGAAATTGAATCCTTGATCAACCATCATGTAGAGCCTCCATGAAGAACTCCGGTAAGAAAAGAATGAACATCCAAAATGAAGGATAAAAAGAATAAGGTTGAAGCCTTGCAATGATTTAGTTGGATCTTCGTGATGCTATAATTGAGAGAGCTTGGAATTCCGGGAAAAGAAAGATGAATAATTGAGATCAATAATTTTGATGAACCTTCGGAATAGGGAATTAATCACTTGTATGAAACAAGAATAAGAATTACGTTATGCGTATCCTTCACCAATTAAATTGATGACAAGCAATGGATTTGGCATACTACTTATCCTTGTAGAAAGATTAAGGTAGATATCGCGCCAACTTGAGAAGGTCTTCGATGATCCATCGGTAGGCTTGGAAAGAATGAATGATTTGATATGATACCAAGAGAAAAGGAATCTTGAATGAACCACCGTAAGAACTGAAAATGAAAGAAGAAAAGATAAAGAAACACCGGGAAGAGTTAGAGAATGAATGAAGATACTTCAGGAAATTTGATACATGAGAATGAATAGATCACAACTGATAAGAGAATACTTTAATGATGCACCGGTAAGATTTAGAGAAAGAGAGCTGAAACCCGAGAATAAATACTTCTGAGGAGATGGGCTCTAGAGAATCAAACTGAAAAGACTCCTGAACTGCTCTGGATGGTTGAAAAGAATTCTCACAATCGAAAATAATTATAAGAGGATGGCAACAAGCTAGAATCATGAATCTTGAAGAGAATGGAGCAAGATTTAGAGGAAACATTCTTCTTCGGTCTTCAAAATCTGCGAGTTACGATGAGAAACACCACCATGAATTATTTAGACACTCCGGAAGAATCAAAAAGCGAAGAGGTTGAGCCAACTATGAAAAGAATTTGACCGATCTTGGAGAAAGATATATGACTGATGATAATTAATTCTTACTTCAACTTTGAGAAAATTTGAGGATAGCTTCGGGAAAATAAGAAGAGTCAGGTAAGATCCTGGGAAAAGACCTGTGGGTTAGGGCCCACTCAAAAGAAACACTGTTGAAAAGATTTAAAGAGAGAGATTGCACTGGTTGAATTAAAAGGCTTGAATGAGATAACATCCTCGAAAGAGCTTGAACGAAAGCAGAGTGTAAGCACGAATCTTCGAGATATCTTGAGCACTCCGGAACAATTGAATAGCAAGCGGGGAATGATTGTGAGGTGCACCGGCATGAGAAGGCATTTGAAATACGGAAAAGAATATGATCAACACCGAAAGCTTGAATTGGTTCCACCGGAGAAGAAAGAGAATGAATAATTATGAACTTGAAGCTCCGTTAGTATCTTCCTGAGAATCACCGGATAAGAATGTTGACGCAAAAGAATGGAGAGATCTCGCATTCATAAGATGGATACTTGATTAAGAAATCTTAGTCCTTGAAGAAATAAGGGTGGGTGGGTGGGGAAACAAAGGCAACTTGGAACGAATGAAGAAAACACCATTGAGAAGAACTGATACGTGATCTTGTGGGTGTTGAAATGTTCGGATCCACTTGAAGAGAAACTCACCGGTTGAAAAAAGATTGACATGACAATCTCGATTATCATGAAGGATAGGCATTCGCATCGGAGTATGAAAACACCATTAGGGAAGGTATGGAATCAACACTTGACATTGAAGCAACTTGAATACCACAACTCAAAACAAAACAAGGATTGGCTCGCAGAATAAGCCGGAACAAACATATGATAGAGATTTCGTCCGAAGTTTTCGTGGTGGGGCCTACACGGGCTCGATCGTACAACACCATCATGTACAAGGCAGTGCACATGACATACGAAGCGTCCCCGAGTCGGCATAGCCAAGGACTCTTTAAGACACAACGAGACCACTGTAAAACCGACCGTGAATAGGCGGACCACTAGACGTCGAACCCCAATTTCAAATCATACATCTGTCGGAAAGATATCCTAAGAGCTACTTGAATTCCCACTTATGAAACTCCTGAACCTTTCCGGTTATGCAATCGGGTGTTGGGGATACAGGGGAAGCATAATATCTCACCCAAACTAGCAAATCCTACATCCAGCTGTATCCATCCTTCAACACATAACCAAGAAACCTTCGGAAATCGTCTACCTCAACTTTCGAAAAGCATCCGTTATACAAGTTATGGCGATACTCCCGAACTCCCGCCCCAGTACTGGGTGGCGTCGAGGTTATCTCACCAACGAACTGCATAAAAGAGATTTTCAATGTCGGCGTACTAAACTCAGGTATTCCAGAAGTGCAACGATAAAATTATGACGACAACACCTCAGAGCTCAACTCCCCGGGACACTTCCACAAAACCCCTGACAGGAGCCACCAAGACAATGTTCTCATCATAAAACCATCGGAACGATTCCAAGATACCCGCGTGATCCTAAATTTTTTTTAGTGAAATTTGAGAAGAGAAGAGTCAAAACTCTACGTCAGGATGCCTTACCAGAGCGATGAGGAGACTGGGAAGTAAAAAGAATTCCTAAACTTTCCGATATATAATTCCTAAATGACTCAAAACATTTTTCTAGACACAACTCGGCCGCTAAAAACGATCAAGCAATGGGGCTCCTAAGGTCGGGGAAGGCTTTGATACCAACTTGTAATGCCCTCGATGCGGCTATATCTCCCACGTGTCGAAGCATGACTTAGAGGCATAGCCGCATTGAAAGCAATGTTGCAAGTGAGGTAATCTTCACACAACCCATGTAATAAAATAGGGGAAGAAGTTACATAGTTGGCTTACAATCGCCACTTCACACAATTACATGAATAAAGCATTACATCATCCAAATACAATCAAGTTCCGACTACGGAACCAAAATAAAAGAAGAACCCCAAATGCGACAAGGTCCCCGATCGACCCCAACTGGGCTCCACTACTGATCAACTAGAACAAAACAACTCAAAGGACAAGATCTTCATCGAGCTCCTCCTGAGCTTGGTTGCGTCATCTGCACGGTCTCATCGACACCTGCAAGCTGGTTTTGGAAGTATCTGTGAGCCACAGGGACTCAGCAATCTCGCACCCTCCCGATCAAGACTATTTAAGCTTATGGGTAAGGTAAAGGTATGAGGTGGAGCTGCAGCAAGCGACTAGCATTTATGGTGGCTAACATACGCAAATGAGAGCGAGAAGAGAAGGCAAAGCACGATCGAGAAAGTATGATCAAGAAGTGATCCTAAACAACCTACGTCAAGCATAACTCCAACACCGTGTTCACTTCCCGGACTCCGCCGGAAAGAGACCATCACGGTAACACACGCTGTTGATTCATTTTAATTAAGTTAAGGTTCAAGTTATCTACAACCGGATATTAACAAATTCCCATCTGCCCATAACCGCGGGCACGGCTTTCGAAAGTTCAAATCCCTGCAGGGGTGTCCCAACTTAGTCCATCACAAGCTCTCACGGTCAACGAAGGAATAGACCTCCTCCCGAGACATTCTGATCAGACTCGGTATCCCGGTACAACAAGACATTTTGACAGGGTAAAAATAAACCAGCAACACCGCCCGAATGTGCCGACAAATCCCGATAGGAGCTACACATATCTCTTTCTCAGGGCACACCGGATCGTCCAAACTTCCGGTAGGCCAGCCCAGAGTTGCCCCTGGTGGCCACCGGCGGCTGACAAGTTGGACCAACACTCAGAGGAGCACTGGCCCGGGGGGTAAAATAATGATGACCCTCAGGAGCGCGACTCCCAAGAGAAAAGAAAAGGCTAGGTGGCGAATGGTAAAACTAATGTTGGGCATTGCTGGAAAAGCTTTACTTAAGGCGAACTGTCAAGGGGTTCCCATAATAGCCCAACCGCGTAAGGAACGCAAAATCCGGGAACATAACACCGATATGACGGAAACTAGGGTGGCAAGAGTGGAACAAAACACCAGGCATAGGGCCGAGCCTTCCACCCTGTACCAAGTATATAGATGGATTAATTAAATAAGATATATAGTGATATCCCAACAAGTATCAGGTTCCAACAAGGAACAACATCCCCATGTTCCAACGAGGAACAAACTTCAATCTTCACCTGCAACTAACAACGCTATAAGAGGGGCTGAGCAAAGCGGTAACATAGCCAATCAACGGTTTGCTAGGACAAGGTGGGTTAGAGGCTTGGTTCAACAAAATAGGAGGCATGATAAGCAAGTGGTAGGTATCACAGCATAGGCATAGCAAAAGAGCAAGCATCTAGCAAAGCAAAGATAGAAGTGATTTCGAGGGTATGATCATCTTGCGTGAGATCCCGTAAGGAAGAAGAACGAGTCCATGAAGAAGACAAATGGACGTAGTCGAACGGTTCCTCACAAACGCGACGTTATCGAAACCAACCCGAAGAAGCAACACCGGAAAAGAGCAAACAACCTAGTAAACAACCACCACATAGACATGGCATGATGCGCAAACAAGAATGATGCATGTCCGGTTTATAGAGGGCATGGCATGGCAAAGTGCAACAACCAAAACTACAAATTAAGTGGAGCTCAATATGCAACGAGTTGCATATTGACGGAGCACCACATCAATTATTTAGTTCGATCTCGTTTATGTACCCAACAATATTAAATGTTGTTAAACATGGCAAGAGGGTGAAGCAAAAGAAAACTACCCATCTAGTCAAGTTTAAATGAGGCCGGAAGCAACGAACAACATTTCCGGAAACTCCTCATGAGCATGCTTTGGTTATGGTACTGTTCTGCCCTAAACACAATTTTAGAGTTGTTTAACATGCAAATAAAGGTCACCATGTTAAACTAGGCATTTTTCTACCCCATTTACATATAAAGATTATTTAATTCGGAGCTACGGTTATTTAGTTATGAATTAAAGCATTTTAACATGGCATAGGAGTAAATTTAACAAAACATCATTTTAGACATTTTAAATCTAGATGAAAATGGCAGATTACGAAAGTAGATAAAATTCTGAGCATTTTACATATATAACATGTTTTATTTGGATGCATGGTTCAAAAGTTATTAGCAGTTAACATAGGGGCAGTTCTGTAAATATGCAGTGCACTGGTTAAAAGACAAATACACAGATCTGAAAAAAAACCACACTGGGCCAAAACAGAGGTGGACTGGCCCAACAGGGAAAAAACTGGAGGAAGGGCGCTGGGGTGGCCTCACCAGGCCACTTGGGCCGGCTAGGAACGCTGGCTAGGGGAGAGCAAGCTGGGCCGGCTGGATCTGGTCCACGCTGGCGCTGGAGCGGGTCAACGCAGGCGGGGCGACAGCGCTCGCTCGACCCAGCGAAGCAGACAGCAGCGGGAGAGGCATGGGCGCAGGTCAACGGAGGCGGCAGGAGCTCCTGGCATCGGCGGCGCGATGGGAACGGGAGGCGGAGCGGCGACTTGGGGGCAGGGACGAGGCCGAGGCGCAGGGACTCGTCGGATCTGACGGAGACAGCGACGAACGGAGCAGGGCCGCGGCGGGAACTGCAAGGCCATGACGGGGGAAATTTAGAGAAGATACAGAGGGAGGAAAAGAAATAGAAGGAGAGGAGAAGGGGGTGCGCGCGGTGGAGGAGCTCACCGGCGACTTGGCTGCTCTGGGCAGGGCTCGAGTAGCTCCACGGGGAGAGGAGATCCAGGGGCGGCGGAGCTCGACGTGGAGGCCTGCGGTGGCTTCCATGGCGTGGGGAGCACCTCTGTTGGTTCAGCGGCGGCCGGCGGGGCGCTGAGCTGCTTGCTCGGGGACGAGCGCGGGAGGCAGAGAGCTGGGGCGCTGCGGGAACGAGATGAGAGGTGCTCCGGCACGCGGGGGCTGCTGATGTTGTCGCCGACGGCGGGGGCTGTCGGGGTGGCCATCGGGGTCCTTGGCCCAAGTGCAAGCGGGCGCTGTGCTCACACGGGGTGAGTCGAGGAGGAGGCCTCGGGCATGAGCAGAGGAGGCTGGGATTGTGGATGGATCTGAAATCGAGGGATGAAGGTGATTGGCTCGGTGGGGAAAATGAGGAGGAGACCAGGTGGGCGGCGGCTGGACCGGGAAGGATCCCTAGAAAATAAGGTTTGGTCCAAAATGGACTAGGGGCTATATATATATACGAAAGGGGATGATTTGGATCCTCCGATCGCGATTGGGCAGACCGGAATAAATGGGTTAGGGAGTCGAAAAGAGAAAACGGAGATGTTTTGTAGACGTTTGGAGATGATCCAGACACAACGGTGGCGACACCCCGGGTCGGGTCCGGGACAACTTTTCGGACGCACGCGCGAGGAGGGCCGCGGGCTGACGAGAGAGATTAGGTAGGGCCTGACGGTGAGTGCTGGTGGACTGAGAAGAGAGAGGGGGAAATCAACCCGACAACTATTTCTGGAAATCGAAAACGTCTGACGTTTGACCGGCTATAATGCCGCTATGGTTAAACGTTGGGGCGTCAAACGAACTTCGAATGCAATGAAACTTAACAGGCAGTCTACTAACAACATAAAAAGACCACACGCCAACTTTCATCCCATTCCGAGAACATTTCCGGCCACTTAAAAAAATACTATTTCGGACATGCCGCGGGCGCGTGCAAGTGTGGTTGGGCTCAGAACGGACAACAGAGAGAATTCGGAGAACCCGGACGAATGCAAGTTTTGAAAATGTGATGATGCAATGCACATGATGACATGACAAGATGCAACACGCAAGCAAATGACATGGCAACGACAGCGAATAACTGGAGGACACCTGGCACATCAGCCTCGGGGCGTTACATAGGACAAGGTGGGTTAGAGGATTGGATTAACAATGTGGGAGGCATGATGAAGCAAGTGGTAGGTATCGCGGCATAGGCATAGCAAAAAGAGCGAGCAACTAGCAAGCAAAGATAGAAGTGATTTTGAGGGTATGGTCATCTTGCCTGAAATCCCGCAAGGAAGAAGAACGAGTCCATGAAGAAGACAAACGGACGTAGTTGAATGGGTCCTCACAAACGCGACGTTAACGGAACCAACCCGAAGAAGCAACACCGGAAAGAAGCACACAACATAGTAAACAACTAACACATGAACATGGCATGATGTGCGGGATGCGATATGTGATGTATATGCATGATTTGGAAAGGAATGATTAAACCTGGCCTCAACTTGCACATCCAAGAGTGCCACTGGGAAGAGGAGTTGATTTCGGTCGAAATCGATATAAAGATCACCGGAATCGGATGCATGGTTTGGAAATGACAAGCAAAACAAATATGGCACCGGTGTGCGATTAACAGCAAGTAGCCTTCTAAATGCATCAAGATAATTAAGCTACTTCACTCAAACATGGCAAAAAAATACATGGCAGGGATCCACTCATGATGCTTGACAAAAGATGAACATTGAGCTATGGCTAGTTCACTCATTAACAGGTTCAAACAAGCATGGCAAAAGTGCAAATGATTACAGGTTTCAGACTTAGTGAAATTATCAACATGGCAGGAATATATCATCAGGAAGCAATGTTTAGAGCACGAAAACTACATGCTACAGGAACATATCATGGCAAAGCAAGGCATGGCATGAAGCTACTCTAAGCATATAACAAAAGTCCCTTAGTGACCATGAGCCAAAAGGGATCAGAAAATACAATTGCAAGCATGTGAACATAGCAAAAACATAAAAAGATTCAGACTTTGTGAAAAACTGGAGCATGGCAAAACAGTTAACAAGTAGGCATGTTTACGAGCTCGATGCACTCACTACAAAGCATGGAATGATAGACTAAGCATACACCTAGCAATAAGACATGGCATAGAAGCTAGACATGGCAAGAACAACAACATAGCATGCACGGATCAACAACAACAAGCTCGGCAAAATTGCTAAACATGTTAACAATCTGCCAGGAACATTTTATAGCAATAGTAGAGCTCGATTGACTCAAGCTACGGTGCTCCATAATTGCAAACAAAGACATGGATGGACAGAGCACACCATTATCTACAAAACATCCTTACTGATCATCCTCAAAAGAGGCACGGATCACTAGGAAACAATATGAACATATGGCATAAAAACAATAACAGGACAAGGACTTAGTAAAATTCTAAGTCCCTGAAATCAGCATCATTGAGTAAGCTACTTTTCATGCTTGTGCTAGTCACCACAAAGATCAAAAAAATACATGGCATACACCCTTGTAAAGATGACATGGCATTCATCAAAACACGTGCAGAGCTCAGGATCATAACATGCACACATTAATCATGGAAAAAATAACAAAAGTGCATTTGCTGAAACAGATCTGAAATAATCATCACATAGCCCTCTTCCAACAGCATTTCGGGCATCAAGATGAGCTCAAATGAGAATGATGTAATGAGATGAAATGATGTACCCGTCGAGACGAACATTTTGATATGCTACACGCACGAATTGGAGCCACGATGAGGAAGTTATGACGCGACAAAGATTGCATAAAAATTAGGGTTTGAAGGGAAAAAGTCAATCGGGGTGGATCTGGATCCAGATCGGATCTCGCCGGGTACTGTAGCACACGGAGCCCGAGGATGGCCTGCCAGACTCGCCGGATATCAAGGTGGCCGGAGCTGCTTTGGGGACTTGCCGGAGTAGGAGGGAGAGGCGGCGGAGAAGGAAGCTCACCGGACTCAGTGGCGGTGCCGGGCGGCGATGGTCGGCGGCGGAGGCGGAGGAGACCGGTGGTCGCCGGCGAGGTGGCGGTCGCCGGCGCGGTGGCGCGCAGACGCTGGCGTGGAGGCGGACCGGGGCGGCGAGGACGAGGCGAAGGCGCGGGGCGGCGCGACCGAGCGACAGGCGGCGGCGACCAGGCCTGGAGGGCCCCGCGCGGGCCCTGGCGGGCCAGCGGGTGAGGCGCGGCGGCGGGGATGCGGCAGGAGGCCAAGTGGTGCGTGCGGGTTGGTGGAGGGAGGCGGCGGCGCTGAGGTGGCACGCCCTCATTGGGCGGGGTGAGGTGGCCGGCTGGGTGGACGCGTCCACTGGCGAGCGGACATGTCCGGCGGCGCGGAGGAAGGGGTTTTTAGGGTTTCGGGGAAAAAGATCCGAAAACGAAAATGGAGGGGTCTATTTATAGAGGTAGAGGGAGTTAGGAAGCTCCAAATGGAGTGCGGTTTTCGGCCACACGATCGTGATCGAACGACCGAGAGGATGGAGGAGGTTTAGGTGGCTTTTGGGCCACTTTGAAGGGGTGTTGGGCTGCAACACACACGAGGCCTTTTCGGTCCCTCGGTTAACCGTTGGAGTATCAAACGAAGTCCAAATGGCACGAAACTTGACAGACGGTCTGCCGGCCATAAACCAAGGCCGCATGACAAGTCTCGGTCCAATTCGAGAATGTTTAACACCCGCACATGAAAAGAGGTAAAAGGGGACACCGGGTGACATAGAAGCGCCGGATTGCAAAATGGACAACGGGGAAAAAGCTCGGATGCATGAGACGAACATGTATGCAAATGCGATGCACATGATGACATGATATGAAATGCATGACACGCAAGCAATGACAAGGCAACAACAGCAAAAAATTGGAGGACACCTGGCACATCGGTCTCGAGGCGTTACAACCCCTCTCATGGCCGTTCGCAGTTTGGGGGCTAGACATTCTGGGCCCGTTCCCTCGGGTGCCAGGGAGCTATCGCTACCTCTACGTCGCTGTGGACAAGTTCACCAAGTGGGCTGAGGTTGAAGCTGTCCGCACCATCCCAGCAGGCTCCGCAGTCAAGTTCATGAAGGGTCTCGTGAGCCGGTTTGGGGTGCCTAACCGCATCATCACCGACAACGGTTCGCAATTCACCATCAATCTCTTCGAAACATACTATGCTAACCTTGGAACGCAGATATGCTACGCCTTGGTGGCGCACCCCCGGAGCAATGGCCAGGCCAAGCGAGCCAACACGGAGGTCCTGAGGGGCCTCAAAGCCAGGACCTTCAAGAAGAAGCTGGAGGCTTGCGGCAGGGGCTGGTATGACGAGCTCCAATCCGTGATGTGGTCTATTCGCACAACCGCGGCCAAGCCGACTGGCGAGACCCCGTTCTTCCTCGTCTACGGAGCAGAAGCTGTCCTCCCTCACGAGGTCAGGCGTCGCTCCACGCGGGTCCTAGCGTTCAACGAGACGCAGCAGGACGCCATGCGGGGGACAGATCTCGTGCTAGGGGAGGAACGCTGTCGAGAAGCCGCGCTACGAGCGGCAAGGTATCAACAGGCGCTGCGGCGATACCACTGCCGCAACATCCACCCCAGAACTCTTGAGGTAGGGGACCTCGTGCTTAGATGGGTTCTCTCCAGGGAGGGGCTACACAAGCTCTCTCCCATGTGGAAGGGCCCATTCAAGGTTGTTCATGTTTCCAGGCCTAGCTCCGCGCGCTTGGAGACCCCGGAGGGAGTACCCGTCCAGAACGCGTGGAACATTCAACATCTCCAGAGGTTCTATCCCTGAGCGAGGCCTAGCGCCTATGGAAAGGCCCGGTGCCTGTGAAGAAGGCCAATGCCTATGAAGCTGCCGCATTTTGGGAAAGGCCCGGTGCTTGTGAAGAAGGCCAATGCCTGTGAAGCTACCGCATTTTGGGAAAGGCCCGGTGCCTGTGAAGAAGGCCAATGCCCGTGAAGCTCGCTGCCCATGACACTCTCACGTAATAATGAGTGGGGCCGTACACGCCCCGGAGTCTCCGGAGTGCCACCCTCGGGCCTCGGGGGCTCCCGCCCACGCCCAGTGGCAGCACTTAGCTCCGCACTGGTGAGAAGACGTCGAAGACTAGAATAGGTGCCAGACACGGCTTTTTCATTTGCTTTCTGCAGTTGGCTTATTCATTCCTGTTTGAAGTTTTATTGGAGTTGTTGCCACCCCAGGCGTGTGTTGCCGTGATGGTATCTTTTCGGCGGGGTCCGGGAAGAGAACACGGTCTTGTGTTATGCTTGAACGTAAGTAGTTTCAGGATCACTTCTTGATCACTTATTGCTTCGCGACCATGCGTTGTTTCTCTCCTCGCTCTCTTTTGCGTATGTTAGCCACCATATATGCTAGTGCTTGCTGCAGCTCCACCTCACTACCCTTTTCCTACCCTTAAGCTTAAATAGTCTTGATCTCGCGGGTGTGAGATTGTTGAGTCCTCGTGACTCACGGATACTTCCAAATAGTTGCAGGTGCCGAGGATACCAGTGCAGGCATTGCTACCGAACTCAAGTGGGAATTCGATGAAGAATTGGGTCACTATTATGTTTCCTTTCCTGATGATCAGTAGTGGAGCCCAGTTGGGATGTTCGGGGATCTAGCATTTGGGGTTGTCTTTCTTTATTTTGGTTCCGTAGTCAGACCTTGATTGTATTCTGGATGATGTATGATTATTTATGTATTGTGTGAAGTGGATATTTTAAGCCGACTCATTATCCCTTTCTTATTCAGTACATGCGATGTGTAAAGATTACCCCTCTTGCGACATGCCTACCATGCGGCTATGCCTCTAAGTCGTGCCCCGACACGTGGGAGATATAGCCGCATTATGGGTGTTACAATTTGGTATCAGAGCCTTCCCCGACTTAGGCGCCCCCTGCTTGATCAAATCGCTGACGTTGTTGAGTCTAGAACAAAATGTTTTGAGTCTTAGGATTATACATATTGGAGAGTAGGATTCTTTTTACTCCTCAGTCCCTTCGTCGCTCTGGTGAGGCCTCCTGACGTAGAAGTTTTGACTCTTCTCTCCTCAAATTTCATGAATTTTTTTAGGATCACGCGGGTATCTTGGAATTGTTCTGATGGTTTTGTGACGAGAACATTGTTCTTGGTGCCTCCTGACATTTAGGGGTTGTGGCAGTGTCCCGGGGAGTTGAGCTCCGAGGTGTTGTTGTCACAATTTTACCGTCGCAGTTCTGGAATACCTGAGTTCGCCAACATCGAAAATCTCTTTTATGCAGTTGTTGGTGAGATAACCTCGACGCCACCCAGTACTGGGGCAGGAGTTCGCGAGTATTGCCATAACTCATATAACGGATGCTTTTTGAAGGTTGATGTACATGATTTCCGAAGGTTTCTTGGTTATGTGTTGAAGGATGGATACAGCTCGATGTAGGAATTGTTAGTTTGGCGGATATATTATGCTTCCCTTGTATCCCCAACACCTAATTGCATAACCAGAAAGTTTCGGGAGTTTTATAGGTGGGAATTCAAGTAGCTCTAGTATTTCTTCCCGCAGATATTTAGTTTGTGATTGGGTAATCCTTACCACTTATTTGTTCATATCCGTACCTTGTTTCTTTATTCATCTACCTTTTATCTAAGTCGCTTCTCACCTTATGGATGTGTGATGATTTACTTTGGAATTCATTCGTTCATCCTTGTTCGAATGTTAAGACTATATGTTGCAATTTCGATCCATTGATTCAGCTTGAATATATGTCTTTCAAGATGCTAACGGATGTCAACCTCTTCAGGATGGCTCCTCCAACGCGTCAGAATCCGGACCGCAATGATGGGGATCAGTCGAACCCTCCGCCACCACCTCCACCTCTGGAGGCATGGAAAGCTGTCATGGCAGCCACCAACGTCAACACTCAGATGCTATTGCAACTCTTGCAAGAGCGCAACCAAGGTCAAGGCAACCAAGGAAATCAAGGCCAAGGCAACAATCAGTCTCAGTTTGCTACCCTCAACCAGTTCCTCACAAACCAGCCAAAGCCCTTCAGCAACTGTGCCGAGGCCACAGACGCCGATGATTGGCTCGTGGACATTTGCAAGCATTTTGAATGTAGCAATGTCAGACCTGAGGACTTTGTCAAGTTTTCTTCGTTTCAACTCAAGGATCAAGCTGCTGAGTGGTATCAATAATACAGAGATTCCAGAGGAGGTCGTGTGATTACTTGGGATGATTTTCGCCGAGGCTTCAAAGCTCATCACATCCCACCAAGTGTTGCTGAGAGAAAGCGTGAGGAGTTCCGCAATCTCAAGCAAGGCAGCATGCCTGTGTATCAATACAATATCTAGTTTCAGAAACTTGCTCTCTTCGCTAAACAAGACGTCCCTGATGAAAAGAGTATGATCTATCAATTCAGAGGTGGCCTCAGAGAGGATCTGCAATTAGCTCTCGTGCTTCTTGAGCCGACCAAGTTTGATCAATTCTACAACATGGCACTAAAGCAAGAAGCTACTCAGCTCAAGTGTGAGGCATCTAAGAAGAGAGTCATGGACGCAGTTCAGCCTTCTTCCTCACAAGTGGCAGCTAAGCAACAGAAGTTCTGGTTGCCTCCTCCTCCTCCATTTCGTCAGCCCTACCAGCAGAAGAGCAAAGGTGGAAATGGATCTTCCCACCCACCCAACCCAGCCTATCAGAACAAAGCTCAGCCTCAAGCTCCAAGGTCAAGTGGTCCTTATCATCGTCCGCTCTTAGAGGTTACTTGCAACAAGTGTCAGCAGAAAGGGCACTATGTAAACAAATGCTTCAACCAAAGGCACCTTTCCGCCTCCTCCTCCTGTGAGATCTACCAGCAATGCAGTGGTCAAGCATAATGCCAAGTCGGCAAGGGTGAATATGTTGAACGTAGCTCAGGCAGAGCATTCTTCAGAAGTGATCATGGGTAATCTTCCAGTCAATGATATTCCTGCAAGAGTCTTATTTGATACTGGTGCATCTATTTCATTCATATCAAAGCCTTTTGCATCCATGCACGATTTGCCTAAGCTGATAGCGGTTTCCTCTCCGGGTTTGTTCATGAACACCAAAATGATGGCTCCGGATGTTTCCATCAAGATGGGATACTATAAATTTCTGTCTCCTCCAATGGTCCTTGGTGACTCGGATATTGATCTAATTCTCGGCATGGACTAGCTTTCTAAGCACAAGGCTCATCTTGATTGTGCTGCCAGATAGATTCAATTGACACACTCTTCTGATGATGTGATCATCTTTGCCGCTCAGGACGAGACCATTCGACTGTTTTCTCTCAATGAGAAGGGCGAGTTGAATGCCATCTCTCAGATTCCAGTTGTTTGCGAATATTAAGACGTCTTTCCAGAAGAGCTTCCGGGAATGCCTCCTCACCGGCCAGTTGAATTCGTTATCGATCTTGAGCCTGGCACGGAACCTGTTTGCAAACGTCCTTACAAGCTTGGACCAGAGGAGTTGAAGGAGTTGAAGAAACAACTCGATGAACAAGAGCGTATGGGTCTGATCAGACCGAGTTCATCTCCATGGGTTGTGTTGTTCTTTTTGTCAAGAAGAAGGATGGAATGGAACGACTCTGCGTCGACTACCGTCCATTGAAAAAGAAGACAATAAAGAACAAGTATCCACTTCCCAACATCATTGAGCTATTAGAGCAACTTAAAGGTGCCAAAGTATTCTCCAAGCTTGACCTCCGCATGGGTTATCATCAGATTCGCATTCGTGAGAAAGATATGCCCAAGACAGCATTCAGAACAAGCTATGGTTCGTATGAATATACTTTCATGTCTTTCAGCCTTGTCAATGCTCCTCCAACGTTCTCTCGCATGATGAACTTCATCTTCAACCCTTACACAAATGATTTCATCCTGGTGTATCTCGATGATATCTTGGTCTTTTCCAAGAATAAGGAGGAACATGCCAAGCATTTGATATTGGTGCTTGACAAACTCAGAGAGCATAAATTCTATGTGAAGTTTTCAAAGTGTGAGTTTTGGCTTGATGAGGTTCTCTACCTTGGTCATATCATCTCCGCCAAGGGCATCACTGTTAATCCCGGGAAGGTGTCTGCAATTGTGAATTGGGAACCTCCTCAGAATGTCAAGCCGCTCCACAGTTTTCTTGGGCTTGCAAGCTATTGTCAAAGATTCGTTGAGAATTTCTCTAAAATTGCAAAGCTTCTTTCCAACTTCCTCCAGAAGCATGCCAAGTATGTCTGGACGCCTGAATGTGACGTTGCTTTCAACAACCTCAAAGAGAAGCTAGTCACAGCTCCTGTCTTGACACCTCCTGACGAATCCAAGCCATTTGAAGTTTTTTGTGATGCCTCCCTGCAAGGTCTCGGTGTTGTGTTAATGCAAGAGAAGAAAGTTGTGGCTTATACCTCTCGTCAATTGAAGCCCAACGAAAGGAACTACCCCACTCACGATCTTGAGTTGGTGGCAGTTGTCCATGCATTATTAAGGTGGAGACATCTCTTGTTGGGAAGGAAAGTGGACATCTTCACATATCATAAGAGCCTCAAGTACATCTTCACTCAACCCAACCTCAACCTTAGGCAGACTCCTTGGGTTGAAATGATTCAAGAATACAATCAGAGTCTTGAATATACTCCAGGCAAGGCCAATGCCATTGCAGATGCTTTGAGCAGGAAGGCTTGCTGCAACAGCTTAATTCTCAAGCCCTTCCAACCGGACCTCTGTGAAGCTTTCCGCAAACTGAACCTCCAAGTTCTTCCTCAAGGCTTTCTAGCCAACCTCCAAGTCTCTCCTACTTTGGAAGATCAAATTCGTGAGGCACAACTCCTGGATTCCATAGTGAAGAAGGTGAAAATGGGACTGCCAAGAGCCAACCCAAGTACAAGTGTTATCGCATTGATGACAAAGACACTCTTTTCTTCGAGGACCGACTTGTGGTTCCTAAAGGTGATCTAAGGAAAGCCATTATGAACGAGGGTCACAATTCCCTTCTATCCATTCATCCTGGAAGTACGAAGATGTACCATGACCTCAAGCAGTCGTATTGGTGGACTCGAATGAAGCGAGAAATCGCTCAATTCGTGAATGAATGTGATGTCTGCAGAGGAGTGAAAGCAGAACACCAACGGCCAGCTACTCTCCTCCAACCTCTTGTTGTTCCATAATGGAAGTTTGACCATATTGAAATGGACTTCGTGACTGGATTTCCCAAGTCTAAGCATGGAAATGATGCAATCTTTGTTGTCATCGACAAGCTTACTAAAGTGGCTCATTTCCTTCCAATCAAAGAATCTATCACAACAGCTCAGTTGGCAAAGCTATACACCTCCAGGATTGTCTCTTTGCACGGCATTCCACAATTGATATCTTCAGATCATGGAAGCATTTTCACCTCCAAGTTCTAGGAATCCTTCCAGAAGGCCATGGGCACCAATATTCGCTTCAGCACAGCTTTCCATCCTCAAACTAGTGGCCAAGTCGAGCGAGTCAACCAAATCCTTGAAGATATGCTCATGGCTTGTGTCATTTCCTTCGGTATGAAGTGGGAAGATTGTCTTCCATATGCTGAGTTCTCATACAACAACAACTTCCAAGCAAGTTCGAGCAAGGCCCCATTCGAAATTCTCTATGGCAGAAAGTACCATACTCCTCTCAATTGGTCAGAGACTGGTGAACGCCAACTTCTTGGCAACGACTTAATCACAGAGGCTAAGGAAATGTGCAAAGTCATCCGTGAACATCTCAAAGCCGCGCAATCGCGCCAGAAGAGTTACTATGATAGCAAGCACCGTGATTTGGCTTTCGAGATCGGAGACCATGTCTACCTCCGCGTCTCCCCAATGAAAGGTACTCGTCGCTAAAGGGAAGCTTGCCCCTAGATACGTGGGTCCTTTCAAGATCATTGGAAAAAGAGGCGATCTCGCCTATCAACTTGAGCTTCCGTCGAACTTCGCAAATGTGCATGATGTGTTTCACGTGTCATAGCTTCGTAAGTGCTTCAAGACTCCTGAGCGCACCATCAACTTCGAAGAGATTGATCTCCAAGAAGATCTGTCTTATCATGAGCATCCCGTTGCTATTCTTGAAGAAACCGAGCGCAAGACTCGCAACAAGTCAATCAAATTCCTGAAAGTGAAGTGGTCACACCATTCCGACAGAGAAGCCACCTGGGAACGCAAGGATCACCTCCGTTTCGAATATCCGGAGTTCTTTCGGTCCTAGATCTCAGGACGAGATCCTCTTGTAATGGTGGAGTGTTACAACACCCCGGATGTAACTTGCCATATTTGTAACTCCAACTCTTGCCATTTTCAGCTTTAAGTTATGAGATTCCCTTCGTTGTTGGGTTATTGTCTTCGTTTTGCATTTTGTTCATGTCATGCATTTCATATCATGTCATCATGTGCATCGCATTTGCATACATGTTCGTCTCATGCATCCGAGCATTTTCCCCGTTGTCTGTTTTGCAATCCGACACTCCCACGTGCACTGGCGCACCCCTCTTGCCTCTTTTTGTGACCGGGTGTTAAACGTTCTCGGAGTGGACTGAGATTTGCCAAGTGGCCTTGGTACACCACCGGTAGACCGCCTGTCAAATTTCGTTCCATTTGGAGTCCGTTTGATGCTCCAACGGTTAACCGGGTAACCGCAAAGGCCTCTTGTGTGTTGCAGCCCAACACCCCTCCAAAACAGCGCAATAACCTATGCAAACCACTTGCATTCCCTCCGTCGTCGGATCACGATCGTGTGGGCGAAAACAACACCTCATTTGGACACTCCTACCTCCTCCTACCTATAAATATATGATTCCCTCAGAAAATCTCGCAGTCCAAACCCTAGCACCGCTCCCCTCGCGCCGCCGGACGTTTCTTCCCCATCGAAGGACGTGTCCACCGCCTCCACCGCCGCCACATGTCAGCCTCCGATTCGTCGGGCAACCACGCCCACATCCTCGCGCCCCCGTGTGCCGGCCCGCCGGGGCCCAGGCGGGGCCCTCCCGACCCGATCGCCGCTGCCCGCGCCCCCGCGCGCCTCTGCCGCATCGCCGCCGCCTCGCCCGCCTCTTCCCCACCCCCGGCCCGCAGCTCCGCCGCCGCCCAGTCACTGCCGAGTTCCTCCGCCCGGAGCCGCCACCTCCAGAGAGGAGCCCTGCCGGCCTCCAAGGTTCCTCCGTCGCCCGCGCCTTCCCCAGATCCAGTTCCTAGGCCGCCGCCGACCTTCCCCATCCAACTCCGACGACGAACCCCGATGAACTCTAGCGAAGCTCCGGCCAGATCCGCCTCGATTTTTCGGCGTTTTGACTTTTTCCCTCGAGGTCGAATTTCTCTAACTCCCAAACCCCTTATGTTTCCATGCCCTGTTCATAGCATCGTATCTCCCTGACCGTAGCTCCGTTTCATGCATATGATATATCAAAATGTTCATTGTGAGATGCTCTCCATTTCATTCCATTGTGGCATGCTTGTTTGAGTTCATCTTTATGCCCTAATCATTGATTCAAGAGTGCTATTAAATGTTAATTGCTGTTGCTTATCATATCATGGTGATTTGTCATTTTTGTCACATTTGATGTGTGCTTCATACGAGCATGAGCTCTACATGTGTTTTGAACTACATCATGCCATCTTTACAGGGGTGCTTGTCTTGTAGTTTTGTGATCTATGTGGTGACTAGAACAAGCATGCAAAGTAGCCTCTGCAATGTTGCTGTTTTCAGCGACTTAGGATTTTGCCAAGTCATTTTCCTGCTGTTATTTTGATGCCATGTAAACTTGAGGCTACAGTGAGATCCATGCTTGTTTTGAGTTACTTCATTAAGGATGTTTTGAAAATGTGGTTATGCTCTATCCATCCATGCCCCTGTTTGCAATTTGTGAGTTCCCTAGCATGTCTTGTTCTTGCTCTACTTTTGCTATAAAATGTTTCTGGTAGAATGTTAACATGTTAATTAGTATTGCCATGGTTGTTACTAGTGATCCATGCATCCTATGAACTTGCTATTGCCATGGTTAGCTTCATGAACATGTCAGCTTTGTGTTGGTATGCTTGTTTTGTCATGCAATGCTCTGTGGTGAGTGATTTGAGCTCGCAAAGTTGCTATCATAATTCTATTTATGTCATGCTCTGTTTTTCTGCTAAGTATGAAACTGTTAATAAAACTTGCTATGTTTACATGGGTGCCATCATATATTCTGTGCCTTTTTTGCCCATGATTAGTAAGGGACTTTTGATCTATGCATTTAGCAGAATCATGCCATACCTTTGTTTTCTATGATATGTTCCTGTAGCATGTTGTTTGCGTGCTCCAAATAGTGCTTCCTGATGTTGTTTTGACATGTTAGTTTTTTCACTAAGTCTGTGATGTTGATATCTTTTGCACTTTTTCCATGCTTGTTTGAACCTGCTCTTTTGTGATTTAGCCATAGCTCAGTGTTCTTGTTTTGTCAAGTATCTCTTGTACAACACTGCCATATGATTTGTTGCTATGTTGGAGTGCAGTAGCTTAGTTTCTTGATGCATTCTAAGTGGCATGGTGCTGTTAATCGCAGTATTGTGTCATTCTTGTTTTGCTTGCCATTTGCAAACCGTGCATCCGTTTCTGGTGATGTTTATATCGATTTCACCCGAAATCATCTCATCTTTCCAGTGGCATACTTGGTTTGCCAAGTTGATGCCTTGATCTTTCTTTTCCTTCCGGTGCATGCATATGCATTGCATATCACATCTTGCATATCATGCCATATTTTGCATCGTGTTGCTTGTGCATTGCACCGTGATTGATTGTTGGTCCTTTGCTTGTGTTCTTGCTTTGGGTAGAGCCTGGATACGAGTACGTGACCGAGGAACCTGTTGAGTACGCTTACAAGGATCAAGCTTTCGACAATTCTGAGAACTTTGCACACAAGATGACCATACCCTCGAAATCACTTCTATCTTTGATTTCTAGTTGTTCGCTCTATTGCTATGTCGTGTTACCTAACACTTGTTATATCATGCCTCCCATATTGCCATGTCAAGCCTCTAACCCACCTTTCCTAGCAAACTGTTGTTTGGCTATGTTACGGCTTTGCTTAGCCTTCTTATAGCGTTGCTAGTTGCAGGTGAAGATGAATTTTGTTCCTTGTTGGAACATGGATATTGTTGGGATATCATTATTATCTCTTATTTACTTTAATGCATCTATATACTTGGTAAAGGGTGGAAGGCTCGGCCTTATGCCTGGTGTTTTGTTCCACTGTTGCTGCCCTAGTTTCGGCCATACCGATGTTATGTTCCTTGATTTTGCGTTCCTTACGCGGTTGGGTGTTATGGGAACCCCTTGACAGTTCGCTTTGAATAAAACTCCTCCAGCAAGGGCCAACCTTGGTTTTACCATTTGCCTACCTAAGCCTTTTTCCCTTGGGTTCCGCGGACTCAAGGGTCATCTTTATTTTAAACCCCCGGGCCAGTGCTCCTCTGAGTGTTGGTCCAAACTGGGCGATGTCCGGCGCCCCCTGGGCAACCAGGGTCTATGCCAACCCGATGTCTTTCCCATTCGGTGTGCCCTGAGAATGAGATACGTGCAAATCCTATCGGGATTTGTCGGCACATCGGGTGACTTTGCTGGTCTTGTTTTACCATTGCTGAAATGTCTTGTAACCGGGATTCCGAGACTGATCGGGTCTTTCCGGGAGAAGGAATATCCTTCGTTGACCGTAAGAGATTGTGATGAGCTAAGTTGGGACACCCCTGCAGGGTATAAACTTTTCGAGAGCTGTGCCCGCGGTTATGTGGCATATGGGAATTTGTTAATATCCGGTTGTAGAGAACTTGACATTTAACTTAATTAAAATGAATCAACCACGTGTGTTGCCGTGATGGTATCTTTTCGGCGGGGTCCGGGAAGAGAACACGGTCTTGTGTTATGCTTGAACGTAAGTAGTTTCAGGATCACTTCTTGATCACTTATAGCTTCGCGACCGTGCGTTGCTTCTCTCCTCGCTCTCTTTTGCGTATGTTAGCCACCATATATGCTAGTGCTTGCTGCAGCTCCACCTCACTACCCTTTTCCTACCCTTAAGCTTAAATAGTCTTGATATCGCGGGTGTGAGATTGCTGAGTCCTCGTGACTCACAGATACTTCCAAATAGTTGCAGGTGCCGAGGATACCAGTGCACGCGATGCTACCGAACTCAAGTGGGAATTCGATGAAGACTTGGGTCTCTATTATGTTTCCTTTCCTGATGATCAGTAGTGGAGCCCAATTGGGACGTTCGGGGATCTAGCATTTGGGGTTGTCTTTCTTTATTTCGGTTCCGTAGTCGGACCTTGATTGTATTCTGGATGATGTATGATTATTTATGTATTGTGTGAAGTGGCGATTGTAAGCCGACTCCTTATCCCTTTCTTATTCAGTACATGGGATGTGTAAAGATTACCCCTCTTGTGACATGCCTACCATGCGGCTACGCCTCTAAGTCGTGCCCCGATACGTGGGAGATATAGCCGCATTATGGGTGTTACAGCCACACCCCTCCTGATGAAGAAGACCCCATTTCGACCGTAGGTGCTCGAATAGAAGTCCGTTTCCTCCATTTTGCGGTACGCCACACTGCTCTTGATGAACAGGACCCTGTTTCGACCATAGGCGGTTGGCGAGAAGTCCGTTTTCTCCATTTTGCGGTACGCCAGATTCTATTTCGGCTGTTCCGTCCAAGCCGGTTGGCTCTCGATGAACAAGACGCGTTCTGACCCATTCGCTTGGCTCCCGATGATCAGGACGCGTTCTGACCCAGTCGCTTGGCTCTCGGTGAACACGACGCTATTTCCTCTATTCCGACCCAGCCCCGGCTGCCGATGAGCTGGAGGCTGTTCCTGCCATCCATTGCCTATCCATGTACATGAGCTCTGGCCGTACATATGCGCGAGTACGTATTTGAGACCTCGCCTGTATGTACGTACGTGCCCGTATTTTTTGCAGCGTGGTTGTACGTACATGTACATGATTTAGAGAGACTACCTGAACAACTACGTCGGGGTATGACACGTGTCGTTACTTACTCAGCCATGGTTCATCCTTGTAGGGAGACCGATTGTCCACTATGTACATACACGTTCGCGACCATACAAACAACGACACACACGCTTTGATCGGGTGGGTCCAGCTTTCAAGGAGGATAAGGACGCACTCCCTTGCATGCAAAGATATAGATGCTTGGTCCCAGCTGTCAGGGGGAGGAATCATTTTTTTGCGTGTAATAAGGAGGCACTTCTTTACGTTTGAATATGTAGCTAGTGGGTCCAGCTGTCGGCCTCACCGCGTATAGTCTTCTTCCAATGGCTGTCGTTCGTTGACCATGTTGACCACGCCGCGCTGAGAGCACCAAGGCGATGGACGATGGCGAGGCCCAGGAAGGGAGTGATGTGGAGCCGGGGAAGACGCAAGAGTGGATGCCCATGCGGAAGGGAGTATGATGGTTGTCTGGTTCCGCTGCGGTGTCAGGATGCCGTCGTTGGAGAATAACATGAGGTGTGGGTGAGTAAAGGGATGGCATGGCCAGCGGTGGTAGCACAATCGCCACTGGTGGCAGGAGTAGGCTGTCCCGCTGGCGTTAGTTTGGGAGGCTGGAGCAAGAAGATCAAAGATTGAAGAATCAGCGCGACCATTGGATGTTAATCCAACGGTTACTGCTGCTAGAATTGTTTGTTGGCTAAGTTAACAAAGCCCTACGTACGTGTCAACTTAGTAGGCACACAAGTCAGCTTCTGAATCTGGTGTGTCCCAGCTAGCAGGGGGAGGAATCATTTTTCTTGCGCATAATAAGAAGGCACTTCCTTCCGTGCAAAGATGTAGCTCATGGGTCCCAATTGTCATGGAGAGGAAACTTTCTTTCCGCGTAAAGAAGGAACCTCCTCACGTGTGAAGATTGTAGCTGGTGGGTCCAACCAGTCAGCGGGAGGAATCGTTTATTCCCACGTAATAAGGAGGTGTAGCTGGTGGTTGTCGGCTGTCATCCTCTCCATGTACCCCACATTGGCTCTTGTTGTTGACCACACATCATCGAGCGCACCATGGCGGTGGACGATAGTGAGGCCTAAGATGGGATCGATTTGGATTCTTGGAAGAAGGGGCACTAGAGTCCCTGGCGTTGGGGAGTACGAGGGACTGGTTCAGCTGAAGGGTGAGGCCACCGTCGTCGGAGAATAACAGAAGTTGTGGGTGAGTACATGTATGACATGGCCACCGTTGGGAGTAGGGTGGGGTGGCGAGGCCTGCGCGACAGCATAGCCAGCCACGGGAGGCAGATGCAAGCGCTGCAGCCGGCGATGGTTGTGACGGCTGGAGCAAGAGCAACTAGATCAGATATTGTAGAAGTAGGATTATCGTTGGGTGTCAATCCAATGGCTACGGTTGTCAGAATAATTTGTTGACCTTTTGTTTTTTACCATCAAATCTTTTTGTTCACTAAATGGAAAACACCTTGCGCAGGCTTCGTCCTAGTGGCCAACAAAGTCAGATTCAAAAGCTGTGGTGGACATGCAACCCATTTATTTAGGTTTTATAGCCCGTTTCATTTTGTTTGCCAATACATCTCTTTCCTGGGCTTTGACTCAAAAAATAATCTATTTCCTGAGCTGGGTAAAAATAATAATAGCTAATTTACTATTTATGAGAATTTACAGCGCATTTGATTATTTATTCGAATACACCTATTTACTGGGCTGGGTGAAAAAATATGTTGCGGACATGCAACCATTTATTATTTCTGGTAATTTATGACCAATTTTATTTTAGTAGAAATGGACCCATTTTCTGGGATGGGTGAAAAACAATGTTGGTCTGGACTGAGCATTTCATATAAAAAATAATATTGAGCTAGGAATTTTATTAAAAAAACTTAACTTGGGCTTTGTAAACTTAGTATAGAGAAATTGAACTGAGTTGTGCATTTTACTCAAAGAAACATAGGCTAGGTTGCGCTTATTTTAGGATCTTGTGTACAACTTTCGGCCCAGTTGCATTGCTGATGTTGAACAAAAAAGGCATGTGTAGTACAATACGACTTTGCATAGCTACTCAGCCCACATTCTACGATGCCTGAAATGGCCCAAATAAGGTTTGTGTACAACTTTTTTAAGCCACTGATCTCAAATTATAACTTAAGAAAAAAGGTAGAGTAAAATGTAACCTAATTAAAAGCTGTCATGAATGAGCGAAGAAATAATTAAACGGTCCCACTTGTTAGAGAGAGAGAAACCGATCGGTCGATGTTCGTGAATACATCTTTCAGCCACATATGCATTATTGATGCTTCGGAAAACTTATATAGTTGACACAATCATATACAACATCATAGCACATTGAGCTTGCATACATTTTCACGTGGGTGACACAATTTGGGTGGAAGCAATGGATCGCTATGGGTAGAGCTATGTTGAAACCAACAAACTCATACATAACCGTTCATCGTCTTTATAAATGACATGGAAATATCTTGAATGATGTGCAAAGAAAACAGACAGACAACACAATAAGTTCTGCTAGCACAATAAGTTGACGTACACCACTTTCTAAAAAAAGTTTAGGTACAAAAATAGAACATATCACAATCAAATGTATTGGCACATCAGTGCTTCACACCGATAGCTCAGATTTAACTACTATCTGAGAAGATTCAGTTGTTACCTCAAATTAGAGCACATCCAGGCAGCCAGCCCGACCTCTTCTCCCAAAGAAGTAGTGGCCTCCATTGTGCGATGGAGTGGGCCCTGTGCCATCCATCATTTCGAGCAACACGGGGAAAGTTTGACGTTGACTCCTATAAGTGGACATCGTCGATGGACCCTGGCACCAGCGACGATGACAGGACTTCAATTGATGGATTGATCACTTCTTCGACATGCATGAATACTTGATGTTGGTACATACCTAATGTGGTCTATGATGGCCTAGGTGGCGACGAATAGTACAACCTTGGTTCCTGCACCAGTATCTCCACACCAATCACCTTCGGTGTGGTGGACAACTTCGTCATCCATGCCATAAAGGTCAGCGCCCAACTGTCTGGAGGAACAAACATACTTATGAGCTCACCTCCTAGGTCATTGATAAGCTCATTCATGGACTCGCTATTCCAAGCCCGTCGAGGCATGCCATGTAAGGTAAGCTTTGTTAAAAACAAGCTCAGAGGGCACTGAGCCCCATCTTCGATGCCATTTATCAAAGCTCACCAGTGCGCCATCGCAGAACAACGTCGGGAAGATTTGAACACACAACTATGGTTGAAAGCTGTCCCAAACCCAATGAAGAAATCAGTCAGTGGCGAACAGACTTCGACAAGCAAGTAAACTGGTCATCAAATGCTGCCATGCCACTGTTGAGCGCTAGCACACATCGCCTGAAGGTAGGACGGACCTCAGGATCTCTGGCTCGGAGATTTGGGTTGACCGACGACATGATAGTGTGCTTGAGTACAGGGAGTAGAGGAGGGGGATTTGGGGGATCTGGAGTAGGAATCGAGATTCAAGAGGTGGGGGAGGGGCAAGGGATTAGGGATGAAAAGGTAGCATCCATTTCGAACATGCGCCAATACGTTCTCGCGCACAAAAACATCGGTGGCGCCCACATGTAGGCCTAAGAGTCATTTTTCTTTCTTTTTTGAGCGCCTGGCCTTAGAGTTCTCATAATTGGCCTATTTGGCATTGTGTTACTACTCGAACCATATTCAACAACACCTCACATTGGCCCAAAGCCCCATACAAGTGTAGATCATCGAAAAGTCACTAAGTTCAAATTATAACTTGAAAAAAGGATATATACACTTAGCACTAGAGAATGGTGATGCCCTCATTTAGCCGATCAGTAGTTTGAAACAATGATATATACAACATGCAAACCATGTCTAGTGACTACTACTTACACAAACAGCGAGACATGAAAGTTCATAACAAGTCTTGCTACACCACCAAAATGCACCATCTACAGCGCTCAGACTCTTGTGATCTAGACGAGAATGAAATTCTAAAGAGAGCCAACTATTACATAGTAAGAGTGACATAGACGAGGATGACCAAATTACAACGAGTCTTCATAACAAAAGAGAACACTACCCATCCAAAACAAGCAGCAATGACAACAAGTCATTTGAAGAGGGATGATCTAGCACCATCATAATTTGCAGCCCCTTCAGCCACTAGTGATTTAGAGACACTAGGACTACATCCTTCCGACGCAACAACCCAATTACCCACATCACTGACTATCGGAGTTGAGACATCCAAGGACCAAAGTCAATCCAGATGCGTTTTTCATTTTCACCTTCTTTTGGATGCAGGTTGTATCGTTTACAATCAGGGGCGTGTGATCCTGAAGTCCTAGGGTTCGCCATGTAGACACAGTTTTCCCTAGCAAACACAACCTCTCTGCCATCATGAACCTTGCCAAGGTTGATCTCCTAGT
Source organism: Triticum urartu (assembly GCF_056163025.1). Lineage (NCBI taxonomy): Eukaryota > Viridiplantae > Streptophyta > Magnoliopsida > Poales > Poaceae > Triticum > Triticum urartu. The sequence goes on from NC_141878.1 coordinate 234,059,513, forward strand.
TAATCGGATAAATGAGTCTGAGAAACAGAGAGTGTGAACCAAGGCTGTTTACCCGCCTATACTCAAAAATCCTGAAGGCCCCAACAACCTGGTATCCTACTCATAGATGTAACAACCAATCTCCGGATACTCACATATTTCATGCTGCTTGTACACAATGGTTTTTTGCAATATAACTTCGCTGGCTCATGTGTGCGAATGATCACTAATCTTCTTCTGTTGTCTGATTGAGTGAGGAACCAGTTCTGGTTCGCTATTTTCGGCATTTCAGTTTGCTATGGCTAATCGCAAACAGTTCATCCATGTGAAGTTTATGCCATCAATCGCAGACACTTTGATCTGGCTTACCTGTTTCTGTTCTATTGCCTAAATGCAAACAGTTAATCCTTCTGAAGCGTATGCCCTCAATCACACACACCTTGATCTGGCTGACCATTTCTTTTGTGTTTCCTAATCCCAAACAGTTCATCCGAGTGAACTGTATGATGTATATCGCACACACCTTCATCTGGCTGCCCGTTTCTTTTGTGTTGCCTAATCATAAACAGTTCATCCGAGTGAACAGTATGCTGTACATCGCACACGCCTTCATCTGGCTGCCCGTTTCTTTTGTTCCTCCTCATTGAAAACGGTGAATTGAACTGAACCATATGCCCTGAATCACACACGCAACTAAAATCTGAACCGTGTTTGATGCATCCTCCATCGCAAACGTTTTGCACCTTTTTGATGGGTTTTTTACACCACCGTTTGCGATTATGGCATCGCACACAGTTTCGTCGAAGGGTCTCTAATCGTAGTGTCCCGTTAGCAGCATCCTGCAGTAGTGCTAGGCTGCCGTGTTCGGACTCTTCCGGTCTAATGTGGAGAAGATTGGGTAGATTTTATATCGCTGAATAAAAATATTAAAGAGTCCAGAGGCTCCACCGTGAGGTTTCTTGCTCCTTCTCGGTCGTCGGAAAGCGTTCTTCTAAGTTTTGCTGACACGTGGGACATCCAGCATCCAGGTCCAGGTGTCATGCAAGAAAATGGAGTTAAGTATAGTAGGAGAGACTCACCAATGGTCACGAACGTAGGTGGAGTACGTGCATGAATCACCCGAAAAAAGGAATACGAGCACGAAGAGAAGAGGTGCAAGCACCGATGCAAGTACTTGCTACTTCTTGAGCTTGCGTTGGTTTTTTCCTTGAAGAGGAAAGGGTGATGCAACAAAGTAGAGAAGTATTTCCCTCAGTTTGAGAACCAAGGTATCAATATAGTAGGAGACAACGCACAAATCACTGAATACCTACACAAACAATCAAACAACTTGCACCCAACGCGATAAAGGGCTTGTCAATCCCTTCATGGTTACTTGCAAAAGTGAGATCTGATAGAGGTAGATAAATGATAAGGTAGATATTTTGGGTATTTTTGGTTTATAGATCAGAAAGTAAAAGATTGCAAAATAGTAGATCGGAAACTTATATGATGGAAAATAGACCCGGGGGCCATAGGTTTCACTAGAGGCTTCTCTCAAGATAGCAAATAGTACGGTGGGTGAACAAATTACTGCCGAGCAATTGATAGAAAAGCGCAAAGTTTTGTCGATATCTACGGCAATGATCATGAATATAGGCATCACGTCCGTATCAAGTAGACCAAAATGATTCTGCATCTACTACTATTACTCCACACATCAGCCGACTCCTGCCTGCATCTAGAATATTAAGTTCATGAAGAACATAGTAACACACTAAGTAAGATGACATGATGTAGAGGAATTAACTCAAGCAATATGATGAAAATTCCATCTTTTTATCCTCAATGGAAACAATACAATACGTGCCTTGCTGCCCCTACTGTCACTGGGAAGGGACACCGCAAGATTGAACCCAAAGCTAAGCACTTCTCCCATTGCAAGAAAAACTAATCTAGTTGGCCAAACAAAACCGATAGTTCGAAGAGAATTACGAAGATATCTAATCAAGAATATAAGAATCCAAAGAAGATTGAATTAATATTCATACATAAGCTGATCATAAATCCACAATTCATCGGATCTCGGCAAACACACCGCAAAAAAGTATTACATCAAATAGATCTCCAAGAACATCGAGGAGAACATGGTATTGAGAACCAAAGAGAGAGAAGAAGCCATCTAGCTACTAGCTATGGACCCGTAGGTCTGTGGTAAACTACTCATGCTTCATCGGAAGGGCAATAGAGTTGATGTAGAAGTCCTCCGTGATCTAATCCCCCTCCGGCAGGGTGCCGGAAAAGGTCCCTAGATGTGATCTCACAGGTACAGAAGGTTGCGGCAGTGAAAAAGTGTTTTCATGGATGCCTCTGGTGGTTTGTGGATATATGGGAATATATAGGTGAAATAATTAGGTCAGGAGGGTCACGGGGGGCCCACAAGGGTGGGGGCGCGCCCTCCGTCCTTGTGGCCACCTCATGGCTCCTCCGACTTCATCTCCAAGTCTCCTAGTTGTCTTCTAGTCCAAGAAAAATCATCGCGAAGGTTTCATTCCGTTTGGTATTCCTTTTCTGCCAAACTCAAAAACAAGTGAAAAATAGGAACTGGCACTGGGCTCTAGGTTAATAGGTTATTCCCAAAAATAATATAAAATAGCATATTAATGCATGTAAAACATCCAAAACAAATAATATAATAGCATGGAACAATAAAAAATTATAGATACGTTGGAGACGTATCAAGCACCCCAAGCTTAATTCCTGCTCGTCCTCGAGTAGGTAAATGATAAAAACAGAATTTTTGAGGTGGAATGCTACCTAACATATTTATCCATGTAATTTTATTTATTGTGGCATGAATGTTCAGGTCCATAAGATTCAAAAAAAAGTTTAACATTGACATAAAAACAATAATACTTCAAGCGTGCTAACAAGGCAATTATATCTTCTCAAAATAACATGGCCAAAGAAAGCTTATCCCTACAAAATCATATAGTCTGGCTATGCTCCATCTTCATCACACAAAATATTGAAATCATGCACAACCCTGATGAGAAGCCAAGCAATTTTTTCATACTATTGTATTCTCAAACTTTTTCAACTTTCACGCAATACATGAGCGTGAGCCATGGAGATGGCACTATAGGTGGAATAGAATATGGTGGTTGTGGAGAAGACAAAAAGAAGGAGATAGTCTCACATCAACTAGGCATATCAACGGGCTATGGAGATGCCCATCAATAGATATCAATGTGAGTGAGTAGGGATTGCCATGCAACGGATGCACTAGGTTTATGAAAGCTCAAAAAGAAACTAAGTGGGTGTGCATCCAACTTGCTTGCTCATGAAGACCTAGGGGAATTTGAGGAAGCCCATCATTGGAATATACAAGCCAAGTTCTATAATGAAAAATTCCCACTAGTACATGAAAGTAACAATATAGGAGACTCTCTATCATGAAGATCATGGTGCTACTTTGAAGCACAAGTGTGGAAAAAGGATAGTAACATTGCCCCTTCTCTTTTTTTCTCTCATTTTTTTGTTTGGGCTTCTTTAGCCTCTTTTTTTATTTGGGCTTCTTTGGCCTCTTTTATTTTTCATGAAGTCCGGAGACTCATCCCAACTTGTGAGGGAATCATAGCTTCCATCATCCTTTCCTCACATGGGACAATGCTCTAATAATGAAGATCATCACACTTTTATTTACTTACAACTCAAGAATTACAACTTGATACCACTGGTGCGCGTCGGTCCTAAAAAACGGGTTTTAAACCCTTTCCGGGACAACATTTGGAACTGCCACCAAGTGAGTGTGGGCCATAGGGGGGTCCTTCCCACACGACCCAGAAACCGTCGGGGATATGCCCTCCTGGCACGCACGCTCGGCAAAATGAGACCGTGTCCGACCGGCGAGCGCTCAAATACGGAAATACATACAGTAGAGCTAAAAAATACAGTTATACGGCGAAATTGTTTCCGGTCGCAAGTACATCCCACATAGTCAGTCCCCACTAAACTTTTCCCTTCGTATGTACATCCCACACAGTCGCTCCAAGGAAAACGTTTCCGTTCATAGGTACATCACACACAATTTTTCCCGTTAAATCGTTTGCGTTATTGAATGTATCACACACGGTCAGTAGAAGAAACGTGTGGCAAAGGCTGTCCATCACACACAGTTTTTATGTGGTAAACGTTTGCGCAAGGTGGCCTAACACAAACAGTTTTCAAGAGAAAGTTGTGTGTGATTGTTTATTGATCCAAAATGGTTTATTCCTAGAAACTGTGTGCGTTGCCTGAGGTCATCGCCCATGGTATTTTTTCAACAACCGTTTGGAATAGCAAAACCCAATTAGCAGGATAATTCACCATTAGCAGGCTAATTATCCGATTATTCATAATCCATTTGTTAATCTAATTGACATTTCATATTAAGCACACAATATATTTCATTTCCATATTAAGGAAGCAGAATTTCATAGTTGAAATACATCAGAGTACAACATGATATAGCTTCAGCACTCAGCTACCCCATTACACAACTGCACCAGCAGCAAGTTCCACATGCAACATATAGAACCTTTCAAAATTAGCATCATAGACGGTATATAGATAGATGCATCTCATCTAGAAACCTGCTAAAGCGGAAGGCGAATATTGAGCCTTCATTCATGTTGATGGTCTTTGCAACTTTAGGCCAGTACCTGTGGATGATTGACTGTCCGTCCTTCGTCCTCTTCAGGAACACTTCAATATTGAATCGTGGGTGTTGTATGAATACCTTCCTCGCCTCCTGACCATAGAGGTGGTTTGAGAGGTAATCATCAGTGAACTGCTTTGGAAAGGCCTGAAAACAAGGATGTGCATAAATATCTTCTCTATATTGGAAATGGGGCAAAGGAATAAAAAAAGGCAAGGTATAATAGTTAGTACCATCTTGTAGTGCACTGATGTCTTCTTCATTGTGCAGACAAAGATCTTGTTGTTTTTTGTCGCTAATTTCTTTATCCTAACAATCTTTCTGAGTTTCTTGATTCGATTGATATTCATGGACAACTCATTTCCCCATATGCAAAAAGGGTCGAACAGTGGGTCAAAACCTCTGACAGCAGGACCTACATGTGCAAGACCAAATTGTTAAAAACCAAAATATTAGAATGGTTCCTGCAATTGCACAATAATGTGCTATTAGAGAATGGACCATGCATGTGCTAACCTCGATTGTAAACCTCAGTGCTTCCCATTGTTTCCCTGCAACACATATAAGGTAGTTACTCATCAGGTTAAGTAAGGGTTCGCATGCTATCGGTAAAATATGTTGATGAAAAATAGGCACATTGCAGATTCATCAGATTAATTCAAGCCACATGGAAAACCCATTTACACAAACCAAGCATGATTAAGAACTAGGAAATATAACACTTGTCTATGTTTCTCATGTATTAAGTGCGGCCAAATTCGATTTATTCCTCACATGCACAACAATACAAAGTTCTACCCATGACAACTGGACATCGCATTGCAGAATTGAACCAAGCAGTTAACTAAACACCACAACAAATGAACCAAACATTAACTGAGCACCACATTGCACAATATAACATACTCCTAATAGAAGATCAGACAGTTAACCAAATAGTTAACTACAGCCAATTGCAGCAATTGTATTTGTTTCTCATGTATTTACTACAGCCAAATCCAATTTATTCCTCACATGGTATACAATAACAGAATGCACCCACAACTATTGAACAGCGCATTGCAGAATTGAACCAAACAGTTAACTAAACACCATAACACAAATGAACCAAACGTTAACTGAGCACCACATTGCACAATGTATAACCAAACCAAGCATGCTTGACAACTTGGAAATATAGAAATTGTATTCGTTTCTCATGTATTTTGTAAATATAAATTCGATTTATTTCTCACATGGAGGACAATACAAAATTGCAGCCTGAAGAATTGAACATCACATTTGCAGAATTGAACCAAACAATTAACAGAAGACGACAACTAATTAACAAAACAGTTAATAAGTGAGCACCACACTGCATGACATATAGAACATATACACTAGAGCAACAGATTGCATGGTAAAATTAGATAGCACAATTCACTAGAATTTGTGAAGGGAAGGCAGGAGCAACACACGCAACGGGTAAACCGTGCATGCTTAACCGGCATAGCTAGCAAATGGCAAGGTGCTCCTCCAAGATCTGGGGATCGGCACGAATGGCAGCCATCGCGACCTCATCCGCACGTGCGGCCGCAATTTGCTTCTTCGCTGCCAAGTGCTCCTTGAGATCCTAGCTATATTGTGTGCGCCATGGCTTAGGGCGGCACTTATTTGGTGGAGAGGTCAGTGATTTGGGTGGAAGGTGTCGCGCTCGCTCCGGTGGTCGGGGCATGTGGGATGTGGAAGGAGGAGGAGGATGGGGGTCGGGTGTGGATTACCTGCTTGGATAGACGAGGCTGAGCAGCGTGAAGGAGGGTCGCCGACGACGAGGCGGCACTGCAAGCAAGGAGTGAAGGTTTCAACTTGGAAAGGAAGGTGGAAAGAGGGGAAATGCAGCTTTTGGTAAGGGGGGGAGGTAGATATTTCCATGGAAGCCGAAAATGTGGAATCGCTTCAGCCAAAAAGCTGGCGCGCAAAGTGTCATCAGACACGGTCCCTTATTCAGAACTGTGTATGATATGTGGACATCACAAATGATTCAGATAGCTTCACCCGTGTGTGATGAGTTTGAACGTCAAAAGTTTTGGTTCGAATTTCCATGGTTACAGTGGTCATCCACGTAATTGCATAATTTGGGTACACAAAGGAGACTACAACACACCTACACTTCTTAATCGAGCAAGTTCAGCAATTAAACAGAGCTAGCTGACCTAAAAATTACTCTAACAAATTAAAGATCGACACTCTTAATTAAACAAAACAAAGAGTACTACTACGGCTGGTGCTCACCGATCTCCGCCGCCGCCTCCATGTCCAGCTCGCGCCTGATGGTCTCCTCGGGAAGGGGCACCATGGCATCCACCACACCATACTCGGCAAGTATCTCGCCATCCGTGTCCGCCATCTCTTTGGAAAAGGCCGCCACGATCTGGGTATGGGCGGACGCGATCTGGGCTTGGACGGGCTCCATCGTCGCAAGGTATGCGGCGGAGGAACGGACGATTGCTCGAACGCTCTCGGCGATTGCTAGCTCTTCGGCCGTGGGTTGCCGACCGTTGTCGGAGAAGCTTTGTTCGATTTGTGTGGTGACCACTAGGAGCTGGGCGTGGGCGGCCTCGACATGGTCATGGGCGGCCTTCATCAGGGCTAAGTCCGCCGCTGCGAAACAGACAACTGCTGTGCCGCTCTCGACAGTTGCTATCCCCGAGGCAGATGTTGCTGCTGCCACCAGAGAAGCAACAACGGCCGTTTGGGCTGCCTTTGCTGCCCAGTCGCAGATTGTGGCCACACTCATGCACCTTGTTAGCACGTGGATGGCGGCTACGGCCGTGCTCTCGCCGGAGTGGGCTACCAAAGTTGCCCTCACGACGCGGGTCCACGTGCCCATCTTTCATCGGCGACGATTGAACAATGAAATGATATTTGGGGAGCGAGCTAGTGTGCTTGAGATACCGGCTGTGGACTGTAGCTGACGCACCTTCTCACGTAAGCCATAGGCATACTATACACCAACCGTGCTCCAGGATATTTTATGCTGCATCTCACACAGTTGCCGATAATAAACTGTGTGCGATCTACTTGATTTGAATTACAAAAATGGGTCACAGCGGCATTGGATGGTGTTTGAATTGCTAGACCTTTTATCTGGAGTGAACATACAACTATATGTGTATCATAAAATAATTGGAATTATTCAGGGTTCGTTTGAACATTTTATACATTAAATTGGTTTTCTAGCCATTTCAGGTGCATAATTCAAATTTGAACTACATGCACATGCTCCAGTGCATATAAATTGGTTGAAAATCAAATATATGTCCTTGGGTGCATGCTTAGGTCCCATGCAAGAAATGGGAATGAATTTCAAACATCAGGGCACCGTTGATTGCCGGCAAAACAATTAGATGTCTGGTTTTTAAATTCTAGTAAATCCAAAACCCATCTGAAATTCATGAAACTTGGCATGCTATCATGGAGCGGCATCAACATGTCGTGGTAAAAAATGTGTCCCATTTGGGGCAGGTTTGGGTATATGCTTCTCAAAAACCAGAGCTTCTCACAACAAGGATGATGGTTTTCGGTAGGGAACGTCCCACCTTTGGGGACGAAACGATATCCATTGCCTCTTATTGCTTTCAAATTTTTTCTTGTGTCAACATGGAACAGCAGGAGTGTTGTGTGAATTTTTGTGATTTCTCGGGGTTCGTTTGGACATTTTATGCAGTAACTAAGTTTTCAATGCATTTATGTGCATAATTCAAATTTGAATTACATGCACATGCTCCAGTGCATATAAATTAGTTGAAAAATCAAATCTGTGTCCTTGGGTGCGTGCTTAGGTCCCATGCCAGAAATGGGAATGGATTTCAAACACCAAGGCACCGTTGATTGCCGGCAAAACATTGAGATGCCTCGTTTTTAAATTCTAGTAAATTCAAAACTCGTCTGAAATTCATGAAACTGGGCACACTTTCATGGAGCGGCATCAACATGCTGTGGTAAAATTTTTGTCCCGTTTGGGGCAGGTTTGGGTATATGCTTCTCACAAACCAGAGCTTCTCACAACAAGCATCATGGTTTTGGTATGGAACGTCCCATCTTTGGGGACGAAACGATATCCACTGCCTCATATTGCTTCCAATTTTTTTTCTTGGGTCAACATAGAACAACAGGAGTCTTGTGTCAATTTTTGTGACTTTTCAGGGTTCGTTTGGACATTTTTATGCATTAACTGAGTTTTCAATGCATCTATGTGCATAATTCAAATTTGAACTACATGCACATGCTCCAGTGCATATAAATTGGTTGAAAAATCAAATCTGTGTCCTTGGGTGCATGCTTAGGTCCCATGCAAGAAATGGGAATGAATTTCAAACACCAGGGCACCGTTGATTTCCGGCAAAACATTGAGATGCCTGGTTTTTAAATTCTAGTAAATTGAAAACCCGTCTGAAATTCATGAAACTTGGCATGCTATCATGGAGTGGCATAAACATGCCATGGTAAATTTTTTGTCCCATTTGGGGCAGGTTTGGGTATAAGCTTCTCACAAACCGGAGCTTCTCACAACTAGCATGATGGTTTTCGGTAGGGAACGTCCCACCTTTGGGGACGAAATGATATCCATTGCCTCTTATTGCTTTCAATTTTTTTCTCATGTCAACATAGAACAACAGGAATGTTGTGTGAATTTTTGTGATTTTTTGGGGTTCGTTTGGACATTTTTATGCATTAACCGAGTTTTCAATGCATTTATGTGCATAATTCAAATTTGAACTACATGCACATGCTCCAGTGCATATAAATTGGTTGAAAAATCTAATCTATGTCCTTGGGTGCATGCTTAGGTCCCATGCAAGAAATGAGAATGAATTTGAAACGCCAGGGCACCGTTGTTGCCGTCAAAACATTGAGATGCCCTGTTTTTAGATTCTAGTAAATCCAAAACTCGTTTGAAATTCATGAAACTTGGCATGCTTTCGTGGAGCGGCATCAACATGTCGTGGTAAACTTTTTGTCCTGTTTGGGGCAGGTTTGGGTATATGGTTCTCACAAACCAGAGCTTCTCACAACAAGCATCATGGTTTCAGTAGGGAACGTCCCACCTTTGGGGACGAAATGATATCCACTGCCTCTTATTGCTTCCAAAATTTTTCTCGTGTCGACATAGAACAACATGAGTGTTGTGTCAATTTTTGTGATTTTTGGGGTTCGTTTGGACATTTTTATGCATTATTTATGTGCATAATTCAAATTTGAACTACATGCACATGTTCCAGTGCATATAAATTGGTTGAAAAATCAAATCTGTGTCCTTGGGTGCATGCTTAGGTCCCATGCAAGAAATGGGAATGAATTTCAAACACCAGGGCTCCGTTGATTGGCGGCAAAACATTGAGATGCCTGGTTTTTAAATTCTAGTAAATCCAATACTCTTTTGAAATTCATGAAACTTGGCATGCTATCATGGAATGGCACCCGACATGCTGTGGTATTTTCTGTGTCCATTTTCAGAGAAGGCGCACTCGAATAATGACAGCCAAGAAAGGCATTTTGAAAAAATAGGTGCCACTTTAATATCTCAAAAATTTGTATAATTCAAACCGTGTGCGTTCTGTTAACCATTCACGTGACGCCACGTGTCTTGGTTTTAATGGTTGTAGGAGGTGCCGTGCAGATAGCTGCTTGACCTTGACTGAACGGGAGGCGTGCGAGCTCCGTCCGGTGGGCAGGCTAACCGAGAGGCGTGCAAGTTGTCCTCGAATGCACAGGCTCACCAGGAAGCGTGCGAGCTGTACGCTGCACAGGCTCAGTGGTAAGCGAACCCTTTGACTTCCATGGCCACCTGCCTTGCTCGCATCCTTCCCATTAATGGCGCCCAAGCCACAGTTTAATTCGCTTTTTAAATATAAAACAATCATCGCAAACATTTTAGTTAGAACACCCGTGTGCAACCACGTACAAACAATTTGGTAAGATTTGTCAATCCTTGTAACACTGTGATTTGTCAAAATATGACGTTAAAAATCACTAGCAGTATCTAATTTTTGCAACTAAAATTCAGTAATTAAGCATAGATTTCATTGATAGATTAAGCAGTCGTTCTTAATTTATACAAACAGTTCAACTTGACAGTTGAACTGACCAAACTTTTCCCCAACTGTTGCCAACCACACACTGAAATAGCTAGTTCAACTATATATACTAGCTAATTTTAAGTACGTTGTACAGTTCCACCACATCTATAGTCAGATGAACTAAACAAAATAGCCCCTAAATACTACTACTGCTGCTACTGCTACTGCTGCTGCTGCCACCACCACCACTACTACAGAGGGGCTTTGTACTACTTCCGGCTGCTTCTCCTCTGCCAAGCACGCTCAGTAAGAGGCAGAGGAGGAGGAGCCTACTGACGAGCTGGGCAACCGCAATACAGTGCCTGCCGCCGTTGTAGCTTCAGCGACGCTCACCTCGAACGCCCTCTACCGCTCCAGACGACCCCTCTTGAAGCGATGGTTCTCCTCGTAGATCTCCTGATTCCTCGCCTCTGAGGCGGCGTGTGCCGCGGCCACGTCGGCGGTAAGGCTCTTTGCATGCTTGAGAGGTGCTCCTCCTCCTCCCACAGGAACTCGGTGTAGCAAGCAAGGTCGCTGACGCACGTGCTGGCATCCACCTCTGCATCCCGCCTTCGGGCGGTGGTGGCGGAGTGGGTGATGACCCCGACGGTTGACGGTGGGCTGGCGGCCACGGCGTTCGATGACGGGGTGGTGGCCATGACCACCACCTCCCACCTTCGGGCCGCGGTGGCGGAGCGAGTGATGGCTACAGTGGCCGACAGTGGGGTGGAGGCCACGACGGCCACCTCCCGCCTTCGGGCCGCGGCGATGGAGCGCGTGATGGCCCTGGCTTTCGACGGTGCTGTGGTGGCAACAGTGGCTGACAATAGCTACCGACGGGCACCGGCAGCGGAGCATGTGGTGGGTGTTCCGCGCACACCCAACAGGGACGCTACACACTACACTACACCGGGGACTGCGTCGCTGCCGCGGTGTAGCCTCCCAGCTGGAGCTGTCCTCTGATGACGGCGGAGTGGCTGAGCGACGACGACGGACCGGTGCCATTGGCGATTGTGGGAGAAGCAGACGAGATAAGCTATAGGGAGGGAGGGGAAAATGCGACGTAGGACTCGCCGGCCATGAGGGTTTTTATAGCAGGCCAGTAAGCATTGGGATTTTGCAGCATTTCATCGAGTCAGGCAGGAAGCTTGCACGGGAAACTACGAGGTTGCGCGGGAACGGGCTCAATGACGATTCATTGGCGCCACCGTTTGGCCAAAAGAACGCCCCCGCGCACTGCGCAAGTTTGCGCTGTAAGCTGTCTGCGGCAGTGGGGTGAAAAGACGTGCGAGAGGAGGACGAAAGGCCACGTACACATACGGTTAATAAAAAACGTTTGCGATTAAATTACCTACTATACCACCGTCCTGGTTTATAAGTATGATTTAACTAATAAAATATGAATGCATGTCGCCAAAGATTATATAGTTGGATTTGTATTTGAACATTGTTTCCAATTATATATTTTTTAGAACATGCATTAACATTTTGTTGGTTAAATTTGAGGGCAAAGTATGGCACAAAATATAAAGGAGACTATAGACTAGATGGAGGTGGTAGCACACAGCCGCTCTCTACGCAGCGACGCAACTGTCGGCCGGCTTGTAGGCGACCATTTCCTGCCTGTTCAACTGCTCTATGCGTGTGGTTGCTTGTGGTTCAGGCGGCCACGACGCGCTCTGCTCGCGTCCTGCCACGCGCGCTCTACTCTCGCGTCCCTCCGGGTGTTCTCCCCTCGTCCCTCCACGCGCGCTGCCAGTGTTTGGGGCCGGTGCACGATCATGCACGTTTGTGTGCAAGCGGTTGCGCTGGGCGTGACACGACGATGTAGTCACCCGCTGCAATAACTGCCATGCGGACGCGCCGAGAATCCACGCCGCCATCCCCCTTTTATTCCTGTGGCCATTTACCTTCATCTCTCATCTCACACAACACAAGAAGCACACCCACGAGGACACATACAGAGAGGACATCCATCGGTTCCAATGGCGCTCCCTGTGGCTCCAATGGCGCTCCCAGCGGCCGCCGACGACAACTGTGGGCAGTTCACCATGCATCACGTAGTGGACACCCACGTGAGGTGGAAGGCCCTCTCGGTGGTGTACACGAATGATCCAGTCTCGGTGGAGAGCTCCATCCAAATTATGGAGCAGTTCCTTGCCGAGGACAAGTACCGAGTGGTCGTCTTCGACCTCGAGTACACCATCGGTCGTGCCGGGCACGATCAGAAGGTTGCCGTCACCCAGTGGTGCGTGCAACATGACGTCCTCGTGAGCATTTCTCCAGGTTTATCAACAGCTCCGACTATAGTTTCGCTACGGTGGACACCACCAACGATCTAAAAGCGCTCAAGGTTTCGGACTTGAAATGGCCAAATCTTGTCAACATCCAAATCCACTACAAGGTCTGGGGCAGCGCCAAAAACAAACTGAACTCCCTGGTTAACCTCACCTCGGCCATCATTGACCCCTACTACATGAAGGACAGGAACGCTTGGCACAGTGTGTGGCATAAGAGACTGGATGAACAACATGTCAAGTACGCGGCCATGGACGCGTACACTTGACATGGACGCGTACACAAGCTACGAGATGTACAGGTGGATCATTGACATGAGGAACTGTCTTGTTCCTGACCCAGAAGAGGGATCGAGCCACATAGCAGTGGCGGGAGCATCACAAGAAATAGATGATTAGACGACCGTTTCTCCTACTTTAGAATGCACGCAATTATTTATTGAGGTGTGTGCGAATGATCTATATAGTCACTTATGTAATTGGATGTAGACAGAGCAAATCACATGGCTTATTAGCAGCAATCATCTGTGTTATTATTGGTCTTCGCACACATTTCTGATTATAGACATGTTTGCCGCGTATCACACACACCTTGATCTGGCTGACCGTTTCTTTTGTGTTACCTAATCACAAACAGTTCATCCGAGTGAACCGTATGCTCTATATCGCACATGCCTTCATCAGGCTGCCCGTTTCTTTTGTTCCGCCTCATCGCAAACAGTTCATTGAGCTGAACCATATGCCCTGCATCGCACATGCAACTAAAATCTGAACCGTGTTTAATAGCACCGCCATCGCAAACTTTTTGCACCTTTTTGATGGTTCTGTTACACCATCGTTTGCGATTATGGCATCGCACACAGTTTCGTCAAAGGGTCTCTGATCGTAGTGCCGCGTTTGGACCATCCTGCAGTAGTGTACTTAGAACAAAATATGACTCTATATGAATGCCCCCAGCGGTGTACCAGGATCTGCAATGAATCAAGATTGACATGTATGAAAGAATTACGAAAGGTGGCTTTGCCACAAATACGATGTCGACTACAAGATCATGCAAAGCAATATGACAATGATGATGTGTGTCATAATAAACGGAATGGTGGAAAGTTGCATGGCAATATACTCAGAATGGCTATTGAAATGCCATAATAGGTAGGTATGGTGGCTGTTTTGAGGAAGGTATATGGTGGGTGTATGGTACCGGCAAAAGTTGCGCGGCACAAGAGAGGCTAGCAATGGTGGAAGGGTGAGAGTGTGTATAATCCATGGACTCAACATTAGTCATAAAGAACTCACATACTTATTGCAAAAATTTATTACTTATCAAAACGAAGTACTACGCGCATGCTCCTAGGGGGATAGATTGGTAGGAAAATACCATCGCTCGTCCCCGACCGCCACTCATAAGGAAGACAATCAATAAATAAATCATGCTCTGACTTCATCACATAACGGTTCACCATACGTGCATGCCATGGGAATCACAAACTTTAACACAAGTATTTCTCAAATTCACAATCACTAGCATGACTCTAATATCACCATCTTCATATCTCAAAACAACCATAAGGAATCAAACTTCTCATAGTATTCAATGCACTTTATATGAAAGTTTTTATTATATCCCTCTTGGATGCCTATCATATTAGGACCAAATTTATAACCAAAGCAAATTACCATGCTGTCTAAAGACTCTCAAAATAATATAAGTGAAGCATGAGAGTTCATCAATTTCTATAAAATAAAACCACCGCCGTGCTCCAAAAAGATATAAGTGAAGCACTAGAGCAAAACTGCCTAGCTCAAAAGATATAAGTGAAGCACATAGAGTATTCTAATAAATCCAGATTCATGCATGTCCCTCTCAAAAGGTGTGTAAAACAAGGATGAATGTGTCAAACTAAAAAGCAAAGACTCAAATCATACAAGACGCTCCAAGCAAAACACATATCATGCGGTAAAAATATAGCCTCAAGTAAAGTTACCAATAGATGAAGACGAAAAGGGGATGCCTTTCGGGGCATCCCCAATCTTAGGCTCTTGGTTGTCCTTGAATATTACCTTGGGTTGCCTTGGCCATCCCCAAGCTTAGGCTCTTGCCACTCCTTATTCCATAGTCTATCAAATCCTTACCCAACCCTTGAAAACTTCACAACAGAAAACTCAACAGAAAATTTCATAAGCTCCGTTAGTATAATAAAAATAAATCACTACTTTTGGTACTGTTGTGAACTCATTCTTTATTTATATTGGTGTAATATCTACTGTATTCCAACTTTTCCATGGTTCATACCCCCCAATACTGCCCATAGATTCATCAAAATAAGCAAACTACACATAGAAAAACACAATCTATCAAAAACAGAACAATCTGTAGCAATCTGTAACTCTTGAATACTTATATAAGTCCAAAAATTCTGAAAAATTAGGAAAAGCTGGGAAATTTATGTACAAATCCAGTGCAAAAAGAATCAGATCAAAAGCACGCTTCTGTGATTTATGAAAATTATTTTCCTGGGCGCAAAAGTTTCTGTTTCTCAGCAAGATTAAAACAACTATCACCGTAAGCTATCCCAAAGGTCTTACTTGGCACAAACACTAATTAAAACACAAAACCACATCTAACCAGAGGCTAGATGAAATATTTATTGCGAAACAGGAGCAAAAAGCCATGAACAAAACTAAAATGGGGTTGCGTCCCAACAAGCGCTATTGTTTAATGCCCTTAGCTAGGCCTTGATAATTTCAATGATGCTCATGTAAAAGAGAGACATTGAAGCACAAAGAGAGCATCATAAAACATGTGAAAAACACATCTAAGTCTAACATACTTCCTATGCATAGGCATTTTACAAGGAAACAAATTATCGAGACAAGCAAAAGCTAGCATATGCAAGGAAGAAGAAAGAGACGATAGCAATCTCAACATGAAGAGGGGTAATTTAGTAACATGAAAATTTCTACAACCATATTTTCCTCTCTCATAATAATTACATGTAGAATCATAAGCAAATTCAACAATATAGCTACCACATAACATTTTCTCAACACGATCCTCATGCATTCGAAGTTGACACTCTTCCAAAATAGCGGGATTAACATTAACTAAAGTCATGACCTCTCCAAACCCACTTTTATCAAAAATTTCATAAGATTGAACATTCTCCAAATATGTGGGATCTAAAGTTGACACTCTTCCAAACCAACTTCCAATATTATTGCAAACATTATTATCAATCTTGTATTCATCACGGGGCTTAAATAAATTTTCAAGATCATACGAAGAATGACCCCAATCATGATCATTGCAACAAGTTGTGGACATAGCAAAACTAGCATCCCCAAGCTTACAGTTTTGCTAATTATTAGCATAGAATTTATAATAATATCATTGCAATCATGCTTTTGATTCAAGGAACTATCAAGTATGGGTGCAATAGCAATAATCTCATGTTTAACATACGGAACTATTGCAAATTCATCTCCATAAATATTGGCACCATGGCCATATGTCAGATTCGGGGTTCCGCAGACCCTTGAGAGGTTCGAACTCTGGGGTGTGTGCGAAGAACTCGTCCTCCCCAGTCTGCCTACGCTCTGATTCCATGGCCTATCTCGACGAACCAAAATGGACAAGAGACACGGTAGTTTACCTAGGTTCGGGCCACCTTGTGGTGTAAAACCCTACTCCTGCTTTGTGGTAGATTGGTCTTGATGGGCTGTGGATGAACTAGTACAATGGATGAACAGCCTCAGGAGGTGAGGTGTTCTTGGGCTCAATGAGCTGGTGAGGTGGTCAGGGTGGAATGGATCCGATCCCCCCTATGGTGGTGGCCAGGTCCTATTTATAGTGGCCTTGGTCCTCTTCCCAAATGTAGGCGGGAAGGGATCCCACAACGGCCAAATTTGAAAGGAGAAAACTAGTACAAGTTATCCTCAAAAAAGTAGTCTTTGCCTGCAAAAGCTCCTGGTCGTGACGCCGCGGTGGGCTCCGCGATGACCTCCTTCCTGCCGTCCTGGCGGTCTTGGTCTTGTTGCGTCAGAATGGAAACCTTTGCTTGACGCCTCGGGACTCCGCGTCTGTGCTTGCCTCCTTACCACCAAAGAGGAAACTGGTACACTGCGCCCGCTAGCACCCGCCTGGCCTTGGTCATCATGGCTGACGTCATATGAACCTCACGAGGTGCACCTTGCATTGATATCTCCGCTCCTCGGGAGCCCGCCTGGGGAGGCCGCCCCCAGGGAGGTCTTGGCGTAGTCCGCCTCGCGAGGCTTGCCCCCTTGCGAGGGACTTGAGCTGTCAATGCTGAAGCTAGGCCATATAGGGCCGCTGGCAGAGCCACGTCGTGGGCCGCAGATAGGCAAGTCTGGGATCCCCCATTCCCAGAACGCCGACAGTAGCCCCCGAGCCCAAGGCACGCTCGTACTTGGCGAGGCGAAGCCAAAGGGCAAGTGCGGAGCGCCGCGGTCCCTAACCGCCTGTGGCCTTGGTCCACGCATGGCAATTGATTGGACATGGGCGCCTCCGCTTCCCCATGTTGCCACGGCAACCGTCTGACTTGACGAGACTTCACCGCATGCAGGGAAGATCCATCATTCTGTGGGATCATGGTGGCCGGCAGTAGGCCTCCCACGGGCTATAAATGAGAGGAGGGGCAAAGCCCCTCCTGCTCATCCCCGTCTTCTCGCTGCCCACTTCTTCTTCCTCTTTCATGCCTCGTCGTCTTGTTGTAGTCCTCATGGCGCTGACGAGGAAGTTCTCTGCCGCCGAGAAGGGGAAGCCCCCCTAGGAGGGACCTGACTCGCCACCTCCCAAGAGAGGGCGAGGACGCCCACGCAAGCACATTTCCATTCCTGCTGTGGCTCCTCAGGGGCGCGGGCGCGCCTTGGCCGGCCGTGGGGGTGTTTCTTCTCATGGCGGGTGCCGCCAAGGGTGAGGCAACCCCTGCAATGAGGGAAGGCACGCCATGGTTGCCCGGCCTCCTCTACCACGCTTCCACTCAACCAAGGTGCTCTCGGAGTTTGCCGTGTGGTCGGAGAGGCCAACCGACATCTGGCTCCATCTCCCCCACTTCTTCGCGGGTGAGCTGCCGGCCGTGGGGCCTGACGGCCTCTGGCTGCAGGCTGATGGATGTTGCAGCAAGGCCTCATGGGTCAGGGTCGAAGTTTCCGTCGCTGGGAATGTGTCCCTTGCCCGCGGCTAGCAGGCGTATGCCCGCGCGCGCCCTGAGTGGGAGGTGCACCCTCCACTTCAAGTTTGACGGTGTCACGACCCTCTATGTGAGGGTGTTTGGGGAGGATGACCGTCGCGCAGGGTGCTGCCCCGAAGACGATGATGGCGATGATGAGCTTGGCCTTGATGACAGCCGCGACGACGCCGAGGGTGAGATCGCCCTTGGCGATGGCTGCGGCTCGTTCAGCAGCGGCGGCTCCTCCAGCGAGGGCACTAGCAGCGGCGGCTACGACCAGCCACCACGTCGCCGGGCTCACTTCGAGGACGGTGGCAGATTGTCTTGTTGCCGCGCTCTGGTGAAGCGGGAGGAAGGCTCGGGCTAAGCCTGGAGGCCTCCGGAGCCCGGCCTCGGGAGCTGCTGTGGTCGCACGGGCCACTTTTGTTTAGCCTTTCCTTTTCCCTGCATTTTGAAAAAGTAGAGGGCCCTGCTGGGGCGTGTAATGAACCATGGTACTTATGCCACTATGCTATGCTTATTGTTCTGATGTTTGCTGTGATGTTCATGTCCGGGTAGGTGCGGTAGGATAACTTAGCTTGATACACTTGCGGTAGTCTCGCACCACATGATTACGCACCCTCCATCATGTCGTGAGGCCCCCTTGTTGTTGGTTCAGGGGTCGCTGGCCTTAGGAGAGATCGTGAAGCTGCAGAATTGTTAGAAAATTTTGTTGGGTGTCCTGTTCTTCCTTGCGCGAGTCCTCAGGCATGGGCTAGTCATGACTTAGTGCATCGCGTCGCGGTACCCGGGGGGCACGGATTTAAGAAGATGCGCAAATCAGAAGCTCGTTCAAGAGTGTCTCGCGATGATAGAAAAAGTCATGGCCCTGGGGGGATAGGGCTATGGCGAAGTGTGTTCGCGGCGCGGGGCAGGCCCGATGCGCACACATACACCTGCCCAGTGTAGCCCCCGCATGCGAGACGCTTGAGGAAGAGCGACGGGCAACTGTTGCTCCTCCTGGGCCAAGACCGACGGGCAAGAGGGAAGACAAAGGGGAAATCCAACTTGGCAATTGAAAATGCGAGAACTCCAAATTACATTAATGAAAAGGGGGGAAAACCAACTACAGAAAGCAAGCAAATGAATAGCCGCATCTGGCACCTAGACTAGTGTTCTCACCAGCGCGGAGCTAAGTGTTGCCACTAGGATGTGGGAGGGAGCCCTAGAGGCCCGAGGGCGGCTCTCCGGAGACTCCGGGGCATGTACAGCCCCACCCATTCTTACGTGAGAGTGTCATGAGCGGAGACCTTCACATGCACTGGGCCTTGCTTCATGGGTAGAACTTCCGGAGGTGCTGATGTTCCGGGCATTCTGGATAGGGATCCCGTCCTATGTCTCCAGGCACGTGGCGCCAGGCCTGGAGACGCGGGCAATCCTAAAAGGGCCCTTGTCAGATTTCGGGTTCCGGCAGACCCTTGAGGTTCGAACATTGGGGTGCGCACGGAGATTTCGCCTCCTACCTACCTGCACTCCTCCGCCTTGCTAGGATCTAAACTAAGGAAAGAACAACACAAGAGACACAGGGTTTATACTGGTTCGGGCCACCGTTCGGGTGTAATACCCTACTCCAGTGTGTGGTGTGGTGGATTGCCTCTTGGGATGATGATGATGAACAATACAAGGAAGAACAGCCTCGCGAGGGTCTGTTCTTGGCTGGGGCAATGAACTGCTGGGAGGAGCTCAGTCACCCTTCTCTCTCTCTCTCTCTCTTTTTCTTTCAACCTCTCGTCCCCCTTTGCTCTGTGGGTGGCTGGTCCTATTTATAGAGGCCCTGGTCCTCTTCCCAAATATCGAGCAGGAAGGGTGTCGGCGTTCTGGGAACGGGGGTCCCCAGACTTGCCTGCCTGCGGCCTATGGCGTGGCTCAAAGGGGGGCCCAGCGCGGCCCATCTTCACCAACACAAACCCAAGACCCTCACGAGGGGCCAAGCCTCGTGGGGCGGACGACGCGGAGCTTCCTCAGGCGCGACCTCGTCACGCTGGCTCACGAGGAGGCGGAGAGATCAAGGCGGGGTGCCTCACGAGGTGCCCGTGACACAAGCCATGACGACCGGGGGCGCCAGGCGGGTGCCAGCCCGCGCAGTGTCCTCACTTCCTCTTTGGTGCAAAGGGGGCAAGCGCAGCCGCAGAGTACCGAGGCATCAGGCAAAGGTTGCCATTTGGGTGCAACGAGACCAAGACCAGGAGGACTACGAGACAGAGGTCACCATGGAGCCCTAGACGGCGTCATCACCAGAGCTTTGCGCAGGCGAAGACTACTTTTGTCAGGATAGCTGATACTAGCTGTCCCCCTTCAAATTAGCCCGCCATTGTTGGCTCCCTTCCTGCTCGATATTTGGGAAGAGGACCAGGGCCTCTATAAATAGGACCAGCCACCCACAGAGCTGAGGGGCGAAGAGGAAAAAGAGAGAGCAGAGCCGGGGAGGTTGGAAAGATAGAGAAGATCAGAAAGAGAGAGAGAGAGAAAGGTGACTGAGCTCCTCCCAGCACTTCATCGCCCCAGCCAAGAACAGACCCTCGCGAGGCTGTTCTTCCTTGTATTATTCATCATCATCAGCCCAAGAGGCAATCCACCACACCACACACTGGAGTAGGGTATTACACCACAACGGTGGCCCCTACCAGTATAAACCCTGCGTCTCTTGTGTTGTTCTTTCCTTAGTTTAGATCCTAGCAAGGCGGAGGAGTGCCGGTAGGTAGGAGGCGAAATCTCCGCGCGCACCCCAGTGTCCGAACCTCAAGGGTCTGCCGGAACCCGAAATCCGACATTTGGCGTGCCAGGTAGGGGTGCGCCAGGATTCGTCTTCCACCACCCCGTTCTCCTCCGACCATCACGACCATGTCTGACGCTTGTCGGGCCCGCGCCGAGTGCCGGGCCGCACTCGCTTCCCGCGTTGCTGAGACAGCCCCTTTTGGCGGGCGTCCTCGCCGTTTCCATCACCTGCCGTCAACGCCGCCATCGGCCCGGCGGGGGACGAGCAGCAAGCATCGTCCCAGCATCCGTCCGTGCGGCAAGACGGCCGCACCGCGACTCCCTCGCTCACCCCAGCTGGTTCTTCGTCCCGCGCGCTCCGCGCGCCCATGGAGGCTCGGGCTGCACTCATCGCAGTGAACGAGCTCCTGCACTACCGTCCCGTCGACGACGTCTACGAAGAATGGCTCGACCGCGTCGCTGAGCTCGTCTGTGCCGCAGGGGGCTCTCCTGCGCCGTCCGTTCCGCTCCACCGCACCCCGCCCCGCGCGGGCAATGAAGCTCCGGCGGCGCCCCGTCCGCCTCCTCCTCAGGAAGGCGCCATGGCTCCAAGGCGCGTGGCCCCTGGGCGGAACCCGCTCCGTCAGGCGCCAGCGCAGCAGGAGCAGAGCTGTCAAGAAGTCCCTCGCCCGCAAGAAGCTGCCCGGGCGCTCCCTGCTCCAGCACGTCGCGACCATGCTCCTGCTCCCGCACGTCAAGACCCCGCGCTGCTCCCAGCTGCAGCACGTGGGGACATGCAAGACCAAGTTCCCCGTCATCCAAGGCCTCCCGTGTCCACAGCAGGCTGCCGCGCCTTCACCGCCGAGCTACGCAGCGTCGCGTGGCCCGGCAAGTTCAAGCCAGACTTGCCTCCTCGCTACGACGACACGGCTGACCCTGCGGAGTTCCTCCAGCTCTACGAGCTGGGCGTCGAAGCTGCCAACGGAGACGAGAAGGTCATGGCGAACTAGTTCCCCATGGCACTCAAGGATGGGGCCCGCACCTAGCTCCTGAACCTGGCTCCAGGCACAATCTACTCCTGGGACAAGATGCGCACCCGCTCCATCGCCAACTTCCAAGGAACTCACGACCGGCCACCCGCCGTGAGCGACATGCGCCGCATCAAGCAACAGCCCGGGGAGACCCTGCAGAAGAACATCCAGCGCTTCAACAATGCGCGCCTCAAGATTCCCAAGGTGACTGAGGAGGCCATCATCTCGGCCTTCTCCGACGGCGTGCGCGACGTCAAGATGAAGGAGGAGCTGGCGATGCATGAAGACCTGTGCACTTCCTTGGAACTGTTCAACCTGGCAACCAAGTGCGCCAGGGCCGAGGAAGGGCGTCTCTCCCTCCTCGAGCTGCCTGCTGCAGACCCAGAAGAGAAGAAGCCCAAGGCCAAGGATGTGAAGCGCAAGGGGGTTGCCGTGCTCGCGGTAGAACCAGACACCAAGCGGGGCAGGGATCAGCCCAAACCTTCCAAGGGTAGCAGGTACTGTGTGTACCACGACCTCCACACCCACAACACCAACGAATGCCAAGAGCTCCGAGCCGTGCGAGAAGGAAGGATCGGCCGTCGCCCTGACCGCAGTGACCGGGGCTGCGGCCGAGAAGGAGGAAGGAACGCAGGACGCTGGGAAGACCGTGGCCCGCGCCAAGGGTGGCGCGATCAACCTCGCGAGGATCGCTGGCAAGACCCGCCTCACGAGGGAGACTGGAGGGATCAGCCTCGCGAGGCAATGCATGCCTCCCACCACTGCCGCCGCAGCCAAGGAGAAACGAGGACCGCCACCAGGACGAGGGGGCTGGGGGCTTCCAGGAGCCGCGTGCGATCACCTGCATCCTGGGCGGGGCACAAACCCCAGCCTCTCAGCGCATCTTCAAGCAGTTCGCCCACGAAGTGAACGCAGTCCTCCCCAGGCTCGAAGCCACGCGCCCTCTCAGGTGGTCGGCGTGCGCCATCACGTTCAGCTCAACAGATCAGCTCAAGTGTGCGGCTACAGCCGGAGTCCTCCCGATGCTTTGTTCCCCAATCATCAGCAACGTGGTGGTCACCAAGACCCTCATCGATGGCGGGGCAGGGCTCAACGTCCTATCCGTAGAGACATTCAACAACCTCCAAGTGCCCTACAGCCAGCTTCAGCCAACCAAGCCTTTCTCCGGTATCACCGGCGGCTCCACGGTCCCGATTGGGCAGGTCCGCCTCCCTGTCACCTTCAGGGCACGCGACAACTACCGCACCGAGCTCATCGACTTCGACGTCGCTCACATTCGCCTGCCGTACAACGCCATCCTTGGGTACCTAGCGCTGGCCAAGTTCATGGCGGTAACTCACCACGGCTACAACGCCCTCAAGATGCCAGGAAGCGGCGGAGTCATCATGGTGCCATGTGAAGAGAAGGACGCGGTGTGTTCCCTGGAACGAGCCTTTCAGGCCGCGTCATTGGAAGACCCGGATCGTGGAAGCAGGAGGCCTCCCGAGACCGGCCCTAAGAAGAAGAAGACATCGTCCGGCCCGACCACTCAGGAGGCAGGCCCCTCTGGGCCCGCGCCTGCCCAGGGGGAACCTCCTTCCATCGCATAGGAAAGCACGCCTGGCGCCCTCCTCAGGCAGGGCTCGGGGGCTCTCCCCTGGAGGGCCACCGACATAGCTAGGGTCACAAGGGAGGCGCTTGGATGCCACATGGAGGCGTGTTTCGAAGCACGTTTCCCTCAAGAAGGAGCAAGGCAAGGAGATCCAGACCCTCAGGAGTTCGTCAGCGAGGCCATTCAGGAGCTACAGGAGTCAAGAGTCATGAAAGGCGGCCGCCACTTACCAGTAGTGGCTCCCCATCCAAGCGAGGATGGTGGGCTGCGCGTCTGCATCGACATACCAGGGCTCAATCGAGTCGCCTCTCTAGAGCGCCTCTGGCCCTCGCGAGTGGGGCGCTGCGGAGGCCCACCCCACAGCTACGTTCGCATGCCTTACGGCTTGCCGAACGTGGCTAACATGTACCATCGCCTCATTAGGGGCAGCACGGGGGCACGAGAGGCCAGGCGTCCCGCAGCCCTGGCAGGGATGGAGATGGCCCGTGAGGAGCCGCCAGCGCCTCCGTAGCCTCTCGAGGCCCCTGGGCCTGGGGGCTCATGAGTATCGGCTCCCGCAGCCCACCGAGCCTGCTACATCAATGCTCCTTCGTCCTCAACATCATCAGGTGACGTCTTTCGAGTTTTATTTCCAGCTGGGAGCGCCCCCCCAGGGCTGCATTATTCCCAGGCCGCGTGGGTCCATCCCTGCGGTGTGTATCCCTTTTTTATTCCATGTTGTTAGCTTACCTTGTTGGGGGTGCCCCTCGGGCTGCATGACCCCGCAAGTCGCTCGGGCCTGACCCAGTGATGTCCGCATTCCCAGGATCTATTTGAACGAATCCACTCCTTCGCGGCTAATGTCTTTTACCTAGTTGCCTGCTCAGCTGACGCCAACTAATGGAGCTGCTCCCGAACGGCACGACGCTTGCGCATGGGTCCGTCCCCGCAACGCCGGCAAACCTGGATGGCTGAGCTCTAGCCGCGGCAGCCCCGCATAGCGTCATCTCGTCAAGCCTTCAGTGCCTCACTACCCCTCGGAAGCAACCAACGGCTGACTGTCAATTGTCATGGCAACCCCTTGTTTTTCTATGATGGACCTGCAGGACCTCCTGAAGGAGCTGCATCAGGCGAGGCCCTTGCGGTGTCTCCTTCGCTCTCGTCCGCGCGAACTGCTTGCACGTTAAAGGGGGGGGGCGCCTGAGCATCGCGACTCAGGGCTCCTACTGGCTCTCCAGCCCTCACCCTCTGGCCTTGACCACGGCATCGCGACCTGGCATACCAGCGACGGCTGAGACTCGCTCGAGGGCCGGGACCCGAGGACATAGAGTAGAAAGGGGAGCAAAGGCGAGAGGGGAGAGACACCCGAGGACCCCGCCGAGCAACCTTGCGCCTGCCGATGCACGGACCCGGCGACACACTAGGGAGCGGCCCCTGATCCTCGAGAAAAGTCATCACCCAGAAGCGCCAGCTGCCGTGGCACCATCCCCGCACCTAATTCTATCCCGTGTTAGTGACGCCGCTCTCCTTTCTCACCAAACGACGGCTTCTTGGGCGCCAAAGGGGACCTCCTGAGCATCGCGACTCAGGGGCTCTTACCGGACTCTGGGTCGCTCACCTCCTGGCCTTGACCACGGCATCGCGACCTGGCATACCAGCGACGGCTGAAGCCGCCTTGGGACTGGGACCTGTCAGCGCAGAGCACCAAGCCCTCGTGAGGTTCGAAAGGGAGGACTGAGCTGACACGGAATGAGCAACTCGCGCAATTCTACGACAAGGGTTATATTAACAAAACGGGATCACAGGCACCTTACAAGCCCCCACGGGACACGTTTTTGATTCCTCGCAGGGAACAGATCCTAAAGGGACACAAACTACGCACGACCCTACAAAAGACGCCATCATCAATAGTGGGCCATCAAGAACCGACGCCAACCCCATCCAGATCAGAGTCGGTGGCGGCCTGACGAGCCCGCCCTGCTCCAGGAGCAGCGCCGGCTCGGGGGCTCGTAGCTGTCGTCGCTCGTCTCCGGAGTCGCGAAGAGCTCGCCGAAGTCGCTGGAGCCTCCGACGCCTCCACCGCCTGAGGAGCCGCCAAGGGAGCGGTTGGCGGGCCCAGTCCTCGTCGCGGCAGGGTCCTGGCCACCTTCCCCGGGGCAGCACTCCAGCCGGCGCCCGCTCGCATCAAAAACCTTGAAGAGCATCACCGAAGCACCGTCGTAATCCAAGTGGACCGCAAAGACGCCCCTTACCCTGCAAACCCGGGCGATCTCTCTCCAGCCCCGAGTCATGAAGACCTCTCCCGGGGCAACGACCGCGACCTCTTCTTCGGTCGCGAGGGTGCTGCAGCCAGAGCTCCAGGGGCTCCCCCTGCGGGGCGATGGAGGCGAAGAAGGGAGGAAGGCGGATGCAAGACTGAAGAGGAATGGCGACATGGAGCATGAACTCTTGGGAGGAGCCCTCCGTGTGGACCCCAGGGGGGACGACCCACACCTTCGTGACCCGTCGGCGCTGACATCGGCGCCGCCCATGGCGGTCAGCATCAGCTCCTTCGGGGCCCTCGACGTGGGCGTACAATGGCAGCGGGAACCCCGGCGGCACCCGCTCGCACCAAGGCCTCGACACCACCTGAAGGGCCCCCTCATCCGGGCCACAGGGGGCGAGCCGTTTCTTCGGCAGGAGTGGGTCTGGTTCCCCTCGGGGAGCCTTTCCCTTCTCTGCCGTCGAGAACCGGCAGATCGGAGCCATCGCAGCAGGACGAAGCAAGGATCGGGAAGAAGGAGAAGCAAGGAGGGATGGACTGGAAGGGCGCGCGCTGTTCCGTACTTATGGCCGGCGAAGGCCAACCGCCGACCTCCACGATTGCAGGTAATCATGACCCACTTTGCATGCAGGGACTTGTCCAATCCGTGCAGTTGCCGAGGCGCCATGGGGAAGTAGAGACGCCCACGTCCAACCAACCGCCACGTGGCGCCCAAGGCCGCAGGCTGTTAGGGCCCGCGGCGCTTCGCTCTTGCCCTTCCACCTCCCCGCACGGCCAAGTCCGGGCGCGCCTTGGGCCCGGGGGCTACTGTCGCCGTTCTGGGAATGGGGGTCCCCAGACTTGCCTGCCTGCGGCCTGCGACGTGGCTCAAAGGGGGGCCCAGCGCGGCCCATCTTCACCAACACAAACCCAAGACCCTCGCGAGGGGCCAAGCCTCGCGGGCGGACGACGCGGAGCTTCCTCAGGCGCGGCCTCGTCAGGCTGGCTCACGAGGAGGCGGAGAGATCAAGGTGGGGTACCTCACGAGGTGCCCGTGACGCAAGCCATGACGACCGGCGGCGCTAGGCGGGTGCCAGCCCACGTAGTGTCCTCCCTTCCTCTTTGGTGCAAAGGGGGCAAGCGCAGCCGTAGAGTACCGAGGCGTCAGGCAAAGGTTGCCATTTCGGTGCAACAAGACCAAGACCAGGAGGACTACGAGATGGAGGTCACCGTGGAGCCCAAGACGGCGTCATCACCAGAGCTTTGCGCAGGTGAAGACTTGGTCGTGCAGGGAGGCGGAAGGGCAAGAGCGAAGCGCCGCGGGCCCTAACAGCCCGCGGCCTTGGGTGCCGCGTGGCGGTTGGTTGGACATGGGCGTCTCCACTTCCCCATGGCGCCTCGGCAACTGCATGGATTGGACAAGTCCCTACATGCAAAGTGGGTCATGATTACCTGCAATCGTGGAGGTCGGCGGTTGGCCTTCGCCGGCCATAAGTACGGAACAGCGCGCGCCCTTCCAGTCCATCCCTCCTTGCTTCTCCTTCTTCCCGATCCTTGCTCCGTCTTGCTGTGATGGCTCCGATCTGCCGGTTCTCGATGGCAGAGAAGGGAAAAGCTCCCCGAGAGGGACCAGACCCACTCCCGCCGAAGAAATGGCTCGTCCCCCGTGGCCCGGACGAGGGGGCCCTTCAGGTGGTGTCGAGGCCTTGGTGCGAGCGGGTGCCGCCGGGGTTCCCGCTGCCATTGTACGCCCACGTCGAGGGCCCCGAAGGAGCTGATGCTGACCGCCATGGGCGGCGCTGCCATTGGCGCCGAAGGGTCACAAAGGTGTGGGTCGTCCCTCCTGGGGTCCACACCGAGGGCTCCTCCCAAGAGTTCGTGCTCCACATTGCCATTCCTCTTCAGTCTTGGATCCGCCTTCCTCCCTTCTTCGCCTCCATCGTCCCGCAGGGGGAGCCCCTGGAGCTCTGGCTGCAGCACGCCGGCTGCAGCACCCTCGCGACTGAGGCAGAGGTCGCGATCGTTGCCCCGGGCGAGGTCTTCATGACTCGAGGCTGGAGAGAGATCGCCTGGGTTTGCAGGGTAAGGGGCGTCTTCGCGGTCCACTTGGATTACGACGGTGCTTCAGTGATGCTCTTCAAGGTCTTCGATGCGAGCGAGCGCCGGCTGGATTGCTGCCCCAGGGAAGCTGGCCAGGACCCTGCTACAACGAGGACTGGGCCCGCTAACCGCTCCCTTGGCGGCTCCTCAGGCAGTGGAGGCGTCGGAGGTTCCAGCGACTCCAGCGAGCTCTTCGCGACTCCAGAGACAAGCGACGACAGCTACGAGCCCCCGAGCCAGCGCCGCTCCTGGAGCAGGGCGGGCTCGTCAGGCCGCCGCCGACTCTGATCTGGATGGGGTTGGCGTCGGTGCTTGACGGCCCACTGTTGATGATGGCGTCTTTTGTAGGGTCGTGCGTAGTTTGTGTCCCTTTAGGATCTGTTCCCTGCGAGGAATCAAAAACGCATCCCGTGGGGGCTTGTAAGGTGCCTGCGATCCCGTTTTGTTAATATACCCCTTGTCGTAGAATTGCGCGAGTTGCTCATTCCATCTCAGCTCAGTCCTCCCTTTCGAACCTCATGAGGGCTTGGTGCTCTGCGCCGACAGGTCCTAGTCCCAAGGCGGCTTCAGCCATCGCTGGTATGCCAGGTCGCGATGCCGTGGTCAAGGCCAGGAGGTGAGCGACCCAGAGTCTGGTAAGAGCCCCTGAGTCACGATGCTCAGGAGGTCCCCTTTGGCGCCAAAGCAGTCGTCGTTTGGTGAGAAAGGAGAGCAGCGTCACTAACATGGGATAGCATTAGGTGCGGGGATGGTGCCACGGCAGCTGGCGCTTCCGGGTGATGACTTATGTCGAGGATCAGGGGCCGCTCTCTGGTGTGTCGCCGGGTCCGTGCATCGGCAGGCGCGAGGTAGCTCGGGACGCAGCCCTGGGGGAGGTGGTCGACGTCTGTGGACGTTGCAAGGCGCTGGAGGGCGAACTACAAGATTTGCGGGACCAGCTCGCGAACGAGGTCCGCCTGCGCCAAGAGCAGGAAGAAGGCGTGAAGGCTCGCGAGGCGGCTCTCAAGGAGAGGGAGGTCAAGCTCAAGAAATGCCGCAACCGCCTAGGCGCGCTGGAGTAGGAGTTGGGGGCGAGGAAGGCCAAGCTGGACGACGAGGCCCTGGTTCTTGCCGAGGACCGCGTGGCCTTCGCGGAGATGGAGGCGAGGGCTCGCTCCTCATTGAGGATGCTTTACGACAACGGCCTGGAGAGCCCACTGGCTGGTACTGAGGACGGCCCCGCCAAGCTGCTTCCCTTCCTGGTTCACGCTCTTGAAGATGTCGCCCTTGGCCTTGGCCCCGCGGCCGAGGACGAGGCGCGTGTCCTATCTTCTGCAGCAATGACGCGGGTCCTCACCCACATCTACCTTCGCGATCCCGGTGTCGACCTTGACAGCCTGCTGGAGCCAGTGAGCGGCGAGCGTGCCGTTGCCGCTGCTGAGGCCGTGAAGGGTCGCGCAGAGGCCCTGTTGGGGAAGTTTCGGGCCTTCAGCACCAAGACGAAGCAAGGCGCTGCCGACCCCACCGCTCCATGAGGCGTACCCAATCTGCGCTGCTCCATCGCCGACAAGTAACTCCGTCGCGGCTCCTGTCCTGCCTTTAATTCCTGCATATGTATCATGCCTCGAGGAGGCGTTTAAACTTGCGTTTGGCATTGAGATAACAGTGTGTACTATAATATTTGCTTTTGAATTCCTTGAAATTTGCGCCTTTCCTTCCTACTTTCTTATGTTCTACGCCGGCAGAGCCCAGCCCCGCGCATGCCTCACCCAGCGTTGGTCCCGACCGGAAACCAGGACGGGGCCAAGGAATGAGGGGCCACGTGACAAGTTAGGCTACTGAGTCGTGATGCTCAGGAGTCCCCCTTGGCGCACGAACAGCAAGTAGGGAGGTGTGATGTGGGTGGATCTACCGTTCTACGTCTGTAGAGCCCGGCCGCGCGCGTACCTAACCCAGCGTTGGTCCCGACCGGAAACCAGGACGGGGCCATGGAGTGAGGCGCTACATGACCAGTTAGGATCCTGAGTCGTGATGCTCAGGAGTCCCCCTTGACGCATGAACAGCAAGTAGGGAGGCGTGATGAGGGTGGATCTACCGTTCTACGTCTGCAGAGCCCGACCGCGCGCGTACCTCACCCAACGTTGGTCCCGACCGGAAACCAGGATGGGGCCACGGAGTGAGGGGCTACGTGACCAGTTAGGCTCCTGAGTCGCGATGCTCAGGAGTCCCCCTTGACGCTCAAACGGCCTTCGTACCTTGGCTCCGCTCGGGGAGAGACGCGTGACGAACCAGGCCCGGGGGGACCTGGCTGAGCGGCGTGCGTCTGGGTGTGACCCAGGCGCAGTCCCCGTGCCCAGCCCCCTCGCGCGGCACTCCCGAGGGGAGGCGTTACGATGAGGCTAGACACTAAGCTCTGGGCTCCCTGAGGTTGGTACGGCCCGGGGGCCACCCTCAGTTGTTTATCACCAGCGCGGAGCATAGCACTACCGTATGTGTACGGGCATAGCCGCTCCTCGGCAGTGTCATCAGCCAGCGCGGAGCATGGTGCTTCCACTGGTACGTGGGAGGGGGCGCCCCTCCGGGAGGAGCTCCCGGGGCGTGTACAGCCCCGCCCTGACACGTGGCTGGCACGGTAGGGCCTAGCGAGGTGTATCTGGGCACCCGTGAGCCAGCGCGGGACTCACGGGGCCCTACCTCTAGGCGGGTTGCGCCTAGCACTGGGCCTTATCTTGTGATGTGTCCCTGCAAATTTGGTTAGATGTCGGCACTCTACGTCCTTGGGTCCCGGCCCTCGAGCTGGTCTCAGCCGTCGCTGGTATGCCAGGTCGCGATGCCATGGACAAGGCCAGAGGGTGAGGTCTGGAGAGCCAGTAAGAGCCCTGAGTCGCGATGCTCAGGTACCCCCCCTTTAACATGCAAGTGGTCGGCATGGAGAAGAAGAGGTGCCGTGGACCGGCCTCAAATAATCAAGCATGGTGGGTCTAATGCATGATCGGAAATAAATGCAAATGGGATACATGCCACTGGGTCTGGCCCGAGCAGATTGGGGATCATGCAGCCCAAGGGGCGCCCCCAACAGGGTAAGCTAACAACATGGAATAAAAAGGGATACACGCCGCAGGGACGGACCCACGCAGCCTAGGAATAAGGCAGCCCTGGGGGGCGCTCCCAGCTGGAAATAAAACTCGAAAGATGTCACCTGATGATGTTAAGGATGAAGGAGCGTTGGTGTAGCAGGCTCGGTGGGCTGCGGGAGCCGATCCTCACGAGCCCCCAGGCCCAGGGGCCTCGGGAGGCTCCGGAGGCGCTGGCGGCTCCTCACGGGCCATCTCTATCCCTGCCAGGGCTGCGGAACGCCTAGCCTCTCGTGCCCCCGTGACGCCCCTCATGAGGCGCTGGTACATGTCAGCCGCGTTCGGCAAGCCGTAAGGCATGCGAACGTAGCTGTGGGGTGGGCCTCCGCAGCGCCCCTCTCGCGAGGGCCAGAGGTGCTCCAGAGAGGCGACTCGGTTGAGCCCTGGTATGTCGATGCAGATGCGCAGCCCACCATCCTCGCCTGGATGGGGAGCCACTGCTGGTAGGCAGCGGCCACCTTTCATGACTCTTGACTCCTGTAGCTCCTGAATGGCCTTGCTGACGAACTCCTGAGTGTCTGGGTCTCCTTGCCTTGCTCCTTCTTGAGGGAAACGTGCTTCGAAACACGCCTCCAGGTGGTGCCCAAGCGCCTCCCTCGTGATCCTAGCTAGGTCGGTGGCCCTCCAGGGGAGAGCCCCCGAGCCCTGCCTGAGGAGGGCGCCGGGCGCGCTTTCCTATGCGATGGAAGGAGGTTCCCCCTGGGCAGGCGCGGGCCCAGAGGGGCCTGCCTCCTGAGTGGTCGGGCCGGACGATGTCTTCTTCTTCCTAGGGGCGGTCTCGGGAGGCCTCCTGCTTCCACGATCCGGGTCTTCAAGTGACGCGGCCTGAAAGGCTCGTTCCAGGGAACACACCGCGTCCTTCTCTTCACACGGCACCGTGATGACTCCGCCGCTTCCTGGCATCTTAAAGACGTTGTAGCCATGGTGAGTTACGACCATGAACTTGGCCAGCGCTGGGTACCCAAGGATGGTGTTGTACGGCAGGCGAATGTGAGCGACGTCGAAGTCGATAAGCTCGGTGCGGTAGTTGTCGCATGCCCCGAAGGTGACAGGGAGGCGGGCCTGCCCAATCGAGACCGTGGAGCCGTCGGTGATACCGGAGAAAGGCTTGGTTGGCTGAAGCTGGCTGTAGGGCACTTGGAGGTTGTTGAATGTTTCCACGGACAGGACGTTGAGCCCTTCACCGCCATCGATGAGGGTCTTGGTGACCACCACGTTGCTAATGATTGGAGAACAAAGCATCAGGAGAACTCCGGCTGTAGCCGCACACTTGAGCTGATCTGCTGAGCTGAACGTGATGGCGCACGCCGACCACCTGAGAGGGCGCGTGGCTTCGAGCCTGGGGAAGACTGCGTTCACTTCGCAGGTGAACTGCTTGAAGATGCGCTGAGAGGCTGGGGCTTGTGCCCCGCCCAGGATGCAGGCGATCGCGCGCGGCTCCTGGAAGCCCCCAGCCCCCTCGTCCTGGTGGCGGTCCTCGTTTGTCCTTGGCTGCGGCGGCAGCGGTGGGAGGCATGCGTTGCCTTGCGGGCGATCCTTGCAAGGCTGATCCCTCCAGTCTCCCTCGCGAGGCTGATCCCTCCAGCCTCCCTCGCGAGGCGGGTCTTGCCAGTGATCCTCGCGAGGTTGATCGCGCCACCCATGGCGCGGGCCACGGTCTTCCCAGCGTCTCACGTTCCTTCCTCCTCCTCGGCCGTAGCCCCGGTCACTGCGGTCAGGGCGACGGCCATCCTTCCTTCTCGCACGGCTCGGAGCTCTTGACATTTGTTGGTGTTGTGGGTGTGGAGGTTGTGGTACACACAGTACCGGCTGCCCTTGGAAGGTTCGGGCTGATCTCTGCCCCGCTTGGTGTCTAGTTCTGCCGCGAGCACGGCAGCCCCCTTGCGCTTCACATCCTTGGCCTTGGGCTTCTTCTCTTCTGGGTCTACGGCAGGCAGCTCGAGGAGGGAGAGACGCCCTTCCTCGGCCCTGGAGCACTTGGTTGCCAGGTTGAACAGTTCCAAGGAAGTGCACAGGTCTTCATGCATTGCCAGCTCCTCCTTCATCTTGACGTCGCGCACGCCGTCGGAGAAGGCCGAGATGATGGCCTCCTCAGTCACCTTGGGAATCCTGAGGCGCGGGTTGTTGAAGCGCTGGATGTACTTCTGCAGGGTCTCCCTGGGCTGTTGCTTGATGCAGCGCATGTCGCTCACGGCGGGTGGCCGGTCGCGAGTGCCTTGGAAGTTGGCGATGAAGCGGGTGCGCATCTCGTCCCAGGTGGAGATTGTGCCTGGAGCCAGGTTCAGGAGCCAGGTGCGGGCCCCATCCTTGAGTTCCATGGGGAACCAGTTTGCCATGACCTTCTCGTCTCCGTTGGCAGCTTCGATGCCCAACTCGTAGAGCTGGAGGAACTCCGCAGGGTCAGCCGTGTCGTCGTAACAAGGAGGCAAGTCTGGCTTGAACTTGCCGGGCCACGCAACGTTGCATAGCTCGGCGATGAAGGCATGGAAGCCTGCTGTGGCCACGGCCTTGGATGACGGGGAACTTGGTCTTGCATGTCCCCACACGCTGCCGCTGGGAGCAGCGCGGGGTCTTGACGCGCGGGAGCAGGAGCATGGTCATGACGTGCTGGAGCAGGGAGCGCCCGGGCAGCTTCCTGCGGGCGAGGGACTTCTTGATAGCTCTGCTCTTGCTGCGCTCGCGCCTGACGGATCAGGTTCCGCCCAGGGGCCACGCGCCTTGGAGCCATGGCGCCTTCCTGAGGAGGAGGCGGCCGGGCGCCGCTGGAGCTTCATTGCCCGCGTGGGGCAGGGTGCGGTGCAGCGGAACGGACGGCGTAGGAGAGCCCCCTGTGGCGCGGACGAGCTCGGCGACGCGGTCAAGCCATAGACGTCGTCGACGGGATGGTAGCGCAGGAGCTCGTTTGCCGCGATGAGTGCAGCCCGAGCCTCCATGGGCGCGCGGAGCGCGCGGGACGAAGAACTAGCTGGGGTGAGTGAGGGAGTTGCGGTGCGGCCGTCTTGCCGCACGGACGGATGCTGGGACGATGCTTGCTGCTCGTCCCCCCCCCCCCCGGGCCGGTGGCGGCGTTGACGGGAGGTGACGGGGAATGGCGGGGACGCCCGCCGACAGGGGCCGTCTAGGCGCGGGCTCGACGAGCGTCAGACATGGGCGTGATGGTCGGAGGAGAATGGGGTGGTGGAAGATGAATCCCGGCGCACCACTACCTGGCGCGCCAAATGTCAGATTTCGGGTTCCGGCAGACCCTTGAGGTTCGAACACTGGGGTGCGCGCGGAGATTTCGCCTCCTACCTACCTGCACTCCTCCGCGTTGCTAGGATCTAAACTAAGGAAAGAGCAACACAAGAGACACAGGTTTTATACTGGTTCGGGACACCATTGTGGTGTAATACCCTACTCCAGTGTGTGGTGTGGTGGATTGCCTCTTGGGCTGATGATGATGAACAATACAAGGAAGAACAGCCTCGCGAGGGTCTGTTCTTGGCTGGGGCGATGAACTGCTGGGTGGAGCTCAGTCACCCTTCTGTCTCTCTCTCTCTTTTTCTTTCAACCTCTCGGCCCCCTTTGCTTTGTGGGTGGCTGGTCCTATTTATAGAGGCCCTGGTCCTCTTCCCAAATATCGAGCAGGAAGGGAGCCAACAATGGCAGGCTAATTTGAAGGGGGACAGCTAGTATCAGCTATCCTGACAAAAGTAGTCTTTGCCTGCGCAAAGCTCTGGTGATGACGCCGTCTTGGGCTCCACGGTGACCTCCGTCTCGTAGTCCTCCTGGTCTTGGTCTCGTTGCACCGAAATGTCATCCTTTGCCTGATGCCTCGGTACTCCGCGGCTGCGCTTGCCCCCTTTGCACCAAAGAGGAAGGGAGGACACTGCGCGGGCTGGCACCCGCCTGGCACCCCCGGTCGTCATGGCTTGCGTCACGGGCACCTCGTGAGGTACCCCGCCTTGATCTCTCCGCCTCCTCGTGAGCCAGCCTGACGAGGCCGCGCCTGAGGAAGCTCCGCGTCGTCCGCCCCGCGAGGCTTGGCCCCTTGCGAGGGTCTTGGGTTTGTGTTGGTCAAGATGGGTCGCGCTGGGCCCCCCTTTGAGCCACGCCGCAGGCCGCAGGCAGGCAAGTCTGGGGACCCCCGTTCCCAGAACGCCGACAGCCCTCCCACATGGGTGAGAGCTTATGCAGCCCTTCGCTGGAGAGCACCCGTCTCAGGATGAGATCACCCACCTTGAGCGTCCTGGAGCGGACGCTGCAGCAGTGGTACCGCCGTAACACCTGCTGGTACCTTGCCGCTCCTTCCCCAGCATGAGGTCCATCCCCCGCATGGCATCCTGACATGTCTCATCAAATGCCAAGACCCGCATGGAGCGATGCTTGACCTCGTGAGGGAGAACCGCTTCGGCTCTGTAGACGAGGAAGAACATCGTCTCGCCCGTTGGCTTTGCGGTGGTGGTGGTGCGGATGGACACAACACAGGCTGGATCTCGTCGAGCCAGCCCCTGCCGCAGGCCTCGAGCATCTTCTTGAAGGTTCTTGTCTTGAGGCCTCTCAGGACTTCCGCGTTGGCGCTCTCAGCTTGGCCGTTGCTCCTGGGGTGTGCCACTGAGGCGTGGCATATCTGCGTTCCAAGGTTAGAACAATACGTTTTGAAGAGGTTTCTAGTGAACTGTGAGCCATTGTCAGTGATGATACGATTAGGGACCCTAAAGTGGCTCACGAGGCCCTTAATGAACTTGACTGCCGAGCCAGCAAGGATGGTGCGGACGGCTTCCACCTCCGCCCACTTGGTGAACATGTCAATGGCGACGTAGAGGTAGCAATAGCCCCCGGCGCTCGTGGGAAGGGTCCCAAAATTTCCAGCCCCCAGACCGTGAACGACCATGTAAGAGGAATGGTCTGGAGGCCCTGAGCGGGCTGGTGGATCTGCTTGGCATGGAATTGGCATTCTTCGCAAGATCTCACCAGCTCGGTGGCATCATTGAGCATTGTGGGCCAATAGAACCCGCTGTGGAATGCCTTGCCCGCGAGGGTGCGTGATGACGAGTGATGCCCGTAGTCCCCGTCGTGTATGTCGGCCAATAGCTCATGTGCCTGCTCCCTGGAGATGCATCATAGAGAAACATCATTTGGCCATTTCCTATAGAGCTCACCGTCCTAGATGGAGTAGGCGGTGGCTTGTCGAGCAACACGCTCCGCGTCTTCCTCCTTCTCCGGCAGGGTCCCTTGAAGCAGATATGCCTTGAACTCTTCGGTCCAGCACCCCTCCTGAGGCTCCAACGCGAGGAGGATGCGGGCTCCTGCGGTCGGGCCACAAGCCAAGGCGCCCGACGGAGGGGCTTGAGGGAGGTCCTCGCGAGGCGGTGCTGGTGCTGCTGTGGGCGGGGCTGCAGATGGCTTGAAGAGCCGCTCCTCAAAGACGCTGGGCTATTGAGGCAGGAGCCGGGATGCCCTCTTGGCGATATCATCTGCTTCCCCGTTTGTGCCGCACGACACATGCTGCAATTCCAGACCCGAGAATTGTTTTTCAATTTTCCGTACTATTGCAAGGTATGCCTCCATGTGCTTGTCCTTTGGCTCGTATACTTTGTTGGAGAAGTTGACGAGGAGCTGAGATTCGCCTTTGATGGTGAGGCGCCTCACTCCCAAGGCTGCCGTAGCGTTGAGACCGGCGTTCAAGCCTTCATACTGTCACATCCCTAGCTTCACCTTGCACTAGGCTAGCATTTGTCTGTTGCATCATGTTTAATTTTTATGTAAAGCTGAAATGGGGATTGATCAAACCCTAGCAGCAGAAAGAATTCAAATAGGTTCAAATAAAATCATTTTCAAAGAACCCAAAATGTCATTGAAGATGTTCATGATTTCTGATAAAGGTGAAAACCTCTGCCAAAAATGATGAGCATATTTCTTGGCCATTTATGGATTTTTGAATTAAATCATACTGTATTTGAATTGGAGCATTTAAAGCCTATAAATATTTTAAATGCTTCAATACTTCTGAAAACAATTGTGGGTTGTTGGAAATAATTCAAATAGTACCCACAATTATTTTCAGGATTTTACAAAATGAGCTAGTATTTTTTACTAATTCAAAACATATCAAAATAATTAGAAAATAGAAAAAGGAAATGGAGACAAAAACCTACCTGGCACTTACCTCGGCCTACTACTGTGCTAGACCCAGCCCAGCCGCCGTACCGTCTTCAACCTCCTGCCAGTAGGCAGGAGGGCGTGTGTTCGTCGCGCTCCGGCCACCTCCTGCTTGCCGCTTGCTACTAGACGCGTCTAAGTGCGCCACGCAAACCCCCCCTGGCCTCTCCTTCTCTGCCCCGTGCTCTTCCCCTCCTCTAACTCTCTCCCGTGCTACACCCGAGTGGAGCTCGACACCGCCGCTCGTCGTTGCCATTGCCGTAGCCATAGCCACCGCCTCGCTTCGCCAGCATGTCCACGAGCTTCACCTCCGTCACCTACGCCTTCTGCACCAAGCCAAGCGACACCGGAAGCCCTGAAACGCCATCCCCAATGTTTCCTCCCTCCTCGATCACCGAGGATCCACCTCGACGCCCCGCTCATCTCCGGCCTCCCCCGAGCCCGCTGAGATGCATGCTGCAACTGCCATGAGCTCCTCACCCTAACCCCTTCTCCTCCGTCTCGTCTGCATGCCGAGTCGCCGTTTCACCTGTGACCGAACACGCCGCCGCTTGTGCTCGTCGCTGATGACGCTTCGATGACCATTTGGTCCCTGGCGTGCACCCAACATGCTCATCGCCGCACGTAGAGCCTCGCTAGCGTGTCACTGCGCTCGTTTGCACACCGCAACACCGATCCCGCGAACGCCTGACCGCCGATCGATGCATTCATGCTTGCCGCCATCGACTCTGGCGACCTCAGCTCCGGCCAAGCCCACCGTTGGATGCGCTGCAGCGTCACCTCTCTAGAGAACCCAGTCGCGTATCAAACGAGGCACAACAGGGCGTTTCCAATGCGTTCGAACGCCATGGACCTCACCGGTGACTAACCACCGACGAGTTTGACCTCGCTGACCAGGGGTTTGACTCCCCCCTGACCCACTGACATGTAGGCCAGGCCCTAATTAGTTTAGGCTTAGGGTTAAATTAGTGCTAATTAACACCCTTAGTTAGAGGAGAGGCTAACATGCGGGACCCACACGTCAAGTTTGACCTGGCACGGTCAGTTGACCGCTGACGTCATAGTGACGCAATGCTGACACAGTAAGTGATTTTCTGGATTTAAAATAATCCAGGAAATTACATAAAATAGTTATAACTTCTAAAACTCATAGAAAATAATTTATAACTCAGATTGAAATAATTTATATATGAGAAATGATCAGAAAAATCCAATCTATCCATATGTACCATTTTCATGCATGTTAGAACAACTTATAGCTGCTGTTTAGGACCAGTCATATAAATGGCATTTGAATATCCACACATGGAGTTTGAATTTGAATCTTGGATTCAAACCAACTCCATTTAACCCGTTGCTAGTTGCATTAGCTCAAATCACAGCATATTGACATGTCATGATCATGCATCATATTGTGCATTGCATTGATTGTGTTCCTTCTCTGTTGCCGGTGGTTGTTCCCTCTCGGTAGACGTGGTTTTGACGATGAGATTGATGACACCGATGAAGAGCTATACTATCTTCAGAAGTGCCAGGCAAGCAAAACCGCCTTGTTCATTCCGATACAATCCCACTCTCTCGCTCCTGGTCTCTTTTACTTCATTAGGACAACAACGATTCAACTGTTACATGCTGCAGTAGTTGAACCCCTTTCCTTTGCATGACTTGTCATTGCCACAGTAAATAGATGAAACCCACTAGCATGAGTAGGAGTTGTTTGAGCCCTGATGTGCATACTCATTCATGCTTGTTGTCATGCCTGCTACTTCTTAGAGTTGAGTCAGGTATGATTCATTAGGGATGAATTGGAATGGTGTGAACATGTCCTACCATTGATAGCTAAGTGTGTGAACACGATTTGATAAAGTTAGCGATGAGAGGCCATGTAGGAGTACATGGTGGGTTGTCTCATTGAAGCCGTCGTCAGGAACTGAGTTCTGTGTTTGTTATCTATGAACAACTACTACCACACATTGGGATCCTTAATGGACTCTCTCGACTTATTAACTGCCCCTGTCCTCTGTCCAGGAGTTGCAAGAAGTTTCTGATGTTTGTAGTATGCTGGAGGCCATGAGCAGCGCTGACCTGAGGGGTGGGCTGTGATGCGGTAGGCACGTGGCACGGTGTACCAGGTGCCCGTTTGGTGTCTCGGGAACCCTACACACATCGTTCGGGGCCGTATGTGGAAACCTCGGCCGGACTCCCTGCGGATGGAACCTGAATAGGCGATAAACTTGGACTAGGGACTTGTGTGGTTAGTCAGGTCGTGGCCGACACCGTCGCCAGGCTTCCGCTTGAAGGTTGCCAAGTTACATGACGTGTACATGGCGGTAAGTGGCGAGAGCATGTGTGAATAAGTACACCCCTGCAGGGTTAACATCATCTATTCGAATAGCCGTGTCCGCGGTAAAGGACCTCTGGGTTGCCAATACAGTTCATAGACAAGTGAAATTGGATACTCTAAAATGCGCAAGATAGGCGTGAGTGCTATGGATGGCGTTATCGTAGGGAGACGGGTGCGGATCCATAGTGGTGTATTGATGGGAGAATATGTGGACTCGTGTGCGCCACCTCAAAGGAGTTACCAATAGTCATAGTTTAGGATAGCCACCGAGTCAAAGCTGGCTTGCTGAAATTAAACTCCACCACCCCGTTGTTGATACTGATGCGTATGTAGATAGTTCTGATGTAAGTCTTGCTGGGTACATTTGTACTCATGTTTGCTTAATTAATGTTTTGCAGAGAGACTTCAGTCTCGCTAGTAATGCCATGTGGACTTCGACGTTTAGCTTGTTACCTCGACTACGATCTTTTACCCTTGGTAGGGTCTTGTAGATAGTCAGGCTTCTCAGCCTTTTTCATTTGTAGTTGTCTGTACTCACACGAGTTAAGCTTCCGCATGTGCTTATTTGCTTGTATCACTTGAATGCTGGGTCAGTAGACCCATGTTTGTAATATCTGGCTCCTCAGAGCCTAATGAATAAATACTTTGAGTCGTAGAGTTTTGTTGTGATGCCATGTTGTATTTGCACATATCGAGCATATTGTGTGTATGATTTTGAAATGCTTGGTATGTGTGGGATCCGACAACCTAGTTGTTTATTCTTGGTGGCCTCTCTTATGGGGAAATGTCTCCTAGTGCTTCCACTGAGCCATGGTAGCTTGCTACTACTTTGGAACACTTAGGATGGCCGGCATGTGTCCTTCTTCGTTCCTGTGTCTGTCCCTTCGCGGAAATGTCACGTGTTGTTCCTTTAAGTCCTTGTAGCTTGATACGACTTGTGTTCATACGTTGATGACCGACAAATTCATTACTGGGTCATGTATGCCTGTCCCTGTAAGTTAGTGCCACTTTGGATTCACGACTAGTCATGTCGACCCGGGTTCTCTGTCATATGGATGATAGCGACACTATCATATACGTGAGCCAAAAGGCGCAAACGGTCCTTGGCCAGGTAAGGTGGCACCCGTGGGGATACCATGCGTGAGGCCGCAAAGTGATATTATGTGTTACATGCTAGATCAGTGTGACTTAGGATCGGGGTCCTGACAGCTT
Source organism: Triticum urartu (assembly GCF_056163025.1). Lineage (NCBI taxonomy): Eukaryota > Viridiplantae > Streptophyta > Magnoliopsida > Poales > Poaceae > Triticum > Triticum urartu. The sequence goes on from NC_141878.1 coordinate 234,100,240, forward strand.
TGGTATCAGAGCCTGACTGCCTGTAGGATTACCAGGCCAAACTGGTCGAAGTTGAGTATAGAAATGCTTTAGTTATATAAGGGAATTGATTGGGGAAGGGAACGCAAGGCTCTTTTTACTCCTTTACCTTATGCCCTTCTGATCTGAGTCAACCTCTTCTTTTCTACGGGGATTAAGAACTAGGCTTTTCATCTTTCTATCAGGATCATGTGTTACTAATCTGTAGAATTTATGATTGATGGTTTCAAGCCCCAGTTTAGTTCGTACTACTTCTATGTGTTGACAGTTGACCTCAGAACCTTGATATTGTGATGTTGAGTGGTTATGCCACCATTTTTGCAAGATGTCTCAAATCCTTTTCGAGCATTTACAACCGTTATGCTGTCCGAGTCATCCCAGGTTTCTAACTAGTCTGATGCATTTGCAAATCCCTTCTACCGTTTCTGATGTTCCTTTGGGCCAGATTAACCACACTAATCACCGAGTTGAGGTGCTTCGTTGCCTCGACATATATGTTGAAGCCATTAATATGACCCTAGGCGACTTAGAGAACCACTCAGTAATCTAGCAATGCTTTGTATCCCTAGTGTGATGATTCTGGCCATTATTCTTGTAAGCATCTCGTGATGTTATTTAGCTAGTAGGTATTCTATTCCTGGGTTCTTTAACCCAAGATTCACTCCACTCATTCATGTGATAGTGTTTGCTAGTTCCTTTAGGATATTAGTAACCTGTGCGATAGTCCTCGAGGTCCATGGTACTTTCCTCTTCCAAATACCATGAACTAATTATGGTAGAAGTTCCTCGTCGAACCAAAAGATCACAACCAGAGTGCTCTTGATGCGTTCTTGATTCTATGTTGTGACTCTACTAGTTCTACCTTTCTGCATGGTTTATTCAGAAGAAATATGTTGAACTCATTCGACATGTTAATCTATGCATCCACAACTCAGAAAGTTATATGTTCCTTGAGTTGTCCCTCTTTAGTTGTATTCTAACCTCTGTCTATCAATTGATAGTCAGGACTAGTTGTGCATTCATGTTATCGATGCCTATTATTCTTGTGGTCTGTCAAGCCATTCTATTTCAGAATGACTAGGAGAAACAAACTCCAGTACCCCATCCATATCCAGGATTGGGTCAAGGTAGTTGTGCTCCATAGATCAAAATGCCAATCTAGCTTCTGTTCTGTTCTACCCTGGAGTATTACCCCCTTTATATCAGGATTGTCATGAGAATTGCACTATCTCTTATGAATTCTTGATGCAGTGACACTTCTCGCCATCATTATCCATTCCTCGGTTCCGTGTTATCGCAACCGGAATGCTGACAAGTGAACCGTGATGTGTGAAATTAATACTCCTAACAACCCCGTTGCTTGATAGTTAATGGGCAATAATTTCATTCTTAGCGTGTTGGTTATTGAATTATCATTCTAAGATTGATCGTGTTACCTAGTCCATTTTTCCCTGGTGCACTCTTCGATCAAGAGTTAGGATGGTGTCAATCCTTTCTCATGTGATCACATCATCTTGCCTGAAAAGCAAGATTGTTCTCGAGCTTAGTAACATATCGGTGGTTTCATGATTTTCTGAATTTCTTCTCGGAAGTATCATCGGGTTGTCCCCTGACCATTATGTTGAGCTCGTGATCAAGTTGGTTTTTCCCTAAACCACCCCTCTCCAAGAATCTATTTGGGGTACCCCTGAGCTAGTTGGTCAAGCTAAATAACAACTTGGAGAGTTGGAAGATAAAAGCTTGTCTAACTTAGTTCGTCCCGAAGGGATATCTATTGTGTGTGTGTGTGTGATGAAGAAAGATGAAATCTTCATCAATTGACCTCCGTGTTCGGTTGTTGGATTTATTGTTTTACCCAATCCTTTGATTTGAGTATGGGTTATCATAAAATCAAAATCAGAACCAACGATGTTCGTAATGTTGTCTTACTCGTGGTTGATCCCTCGAGCATACACCATTATATCTTTTGGTCTGACCAACGCTATCACTTTGCTCACATAGTTATGGGATTCCATCTATATGGAAATCTCGATGAATTGTTTTTGAGCCCATCAGCAACATAATTATCATCTCCATGATTATGTTGAACATTAAATCTAATGTTGGAAACTTTTGTAAGCATTATCTTCATGTCCCGTTCATGAAGTATATGCTTGGTGTAAGAAGTGATTTTCTCCAAGTTCATGTGCATTAGGTGCAAGTTGCCGCCATGAATTCGAGAAAGTTTGTTTTGTTTTGCTTCCTCCGGAATCATCCCAAGTCAGTCATGCATGTGCGAAATATACTATGGCTTGAGAGATTAGCTACCTCCATCCCATCGGTATTTCCTAGCACACCAAGCCACTGAATGATTTTTTCAAATAAAAGAATTTCATGCGCTAATCCTGAAGGGCCCGGACGGACATGCACAAGACTTTGTTATCTCAATGATGGTTCCCAATCAGAACTCGGTAGTGTTTTATTGCAAGACTACCATGTGATCATGCTTGTCTGGGACAGCGTGTTCACATGTGTGTAGCAGAACCAGCTCATGTTTTGGAGCTTACTACCATAGTCCATTTCCTGAGAATGTCGCAACACCATCTCGTCAATTTTTGTTGCAAACTTTCCTTTTTTTTCCAGACCCGATGAGTCCAGATTATCCTGGCACTAACCAGATTTGAATGTCAGGCAGATATGATGGTTGGAACGTCTCCCAAGAACTATAATATCGATCTCTCTATAACCCGGTAAAGTGGATGTCGTGGTCAACACACCTAGCTGGAAGGCCTATTATTGTAGTATCTTGATTGAGGAAGTTGGCCACCTCCTCGTAAGGATTACATAGGATTTACTTCAGTAATTGTTCCTTATGGATTCTTGTGCTCCCGAAGTCTGACCTTTTACTTGATGTTCTAGATACCAAAACATATCTATAAATGGGTTACGCTAGCACATCAAGGAGAACATTAGAAGCGGAGTGCTAAATGTCTCTCGGTCGATCATCCAGATTTTGTTTCCTTGGCCTCGCTAAGGTGAGTTGTGAGAAGGTGTTATCTTCCTTTGCATCTGCATCCTCCACCAATATCCATCATGGTAGTATGTTGTGTTGCCGGCATCCTTGACACGGATGTTGATAAAAACTTGATGAATATGGAAATGCTCAAGTTCTTGAGAGCACGCTCAAGCACTAGGTTTTATCATCGGCATTAATTGCATAGTGCTCTCAGTTTCCTTGGTTATGCTATAACCTTTCAAACAGGGAACTCACTCTCTATTGTTGGGTTTCTCCCCAGTTACTAGAATCATTCCCAGCCTTTGCATCTTGTTCCCATCTTGCACCGCCATTGTGCCATCCTACTATGGACTACCCTCCTTAGTAATTATTTATCAGGATCATCCTCAAAGTGGTCCTACCACGGGTTCCATCCATATCGATGATAAGCAAAAATCATTCCTTGCGTTGTCTTCAACAAGGTGATCCACATCATTCATTCTAGCCCGAATATGCCGTTCCCTCGAACTCCGTCAAACGATCGTTTGGGAATTTCCTTAGGCTGGTACAGAGAATTTCAATGATCTCTAAATCAAAAGTAATTCTTTTTTCCACTTAAGGGAATATTCTACGAGTCACCTCCCCTAAGGTGCCCCATTATGGAATCATGGCAATTATTTCATCGCTATCTTGAAGTGATGCACCATCCTCTTCAGCGTGGAATTTTTGTCTACCCAGTAGAACCTTGTAATCTACCTCTTTCCATCACTCCTTATATGTGTTTCATGTCTCAGCTCAAGAGATGTTCTAACGTCTCACTCCATGAGTTGATCTTGAGTGCTCGGTCTTCGAGGAGATGATTTCTTGTAGAGTTCCTTTTGTCGTCATCGTGCTAGATGAAGATCTCGAAAGCCAAGACGTCAAGATCAATATGAAACAATGAATCAAAATCTTTGAGAAGGGAAGGTGGATCATGAGATCATGTTAGCTTTGTGTCCCCTCTTTCTACTTACCTCATGTCTTGAATCTCGGGACGAGATTCTTGTTTAGTGGGTGTGAGTTATCACATCCCTAGCTTTACCTTGCACTAGGCTAGCATTTCTCTGTTGCATCATGTTTAATTTTTATGTAAAGCTGAAATGGGGATTGATCAAACCCTAGCACCAGAAAGAATTCAAATAGGTTCAAATAAAATCATTTTCAAAGAATCCAAAATGCCTTTGAAAATGTTCATGATTTCTGATAAAGGTGAAAACCTTTGGCAAAAATGATGAGCATATTTCTTGGCCATTTATGGATTTTTGAATTAAATCATATTGTATTTGAATTGGAGCATTTAATGCCTATAAATATTTTAAATGCTTCAATACTTCTGAAAACAATTGGGGGCTGTTGGAAATAATTCAAATAGTGCCCACAATTATTTTCAGGATTTTACAAAATGAGTTAGTATTTTTTACTAATTCAAAACAAATCAAACTAATTAGAAAACAGCAAAAAGGAAATGGAGACAGAAACCTACCTAGCACTTACCTCGGCCCAGCTACCGCACTGTCTTCATCCTCCTGCCAGTAGGTAGGAAGGCGTGTGTTTGCCGCGTGCCGGCCACCTCCTGCTTGCCGCTTGCTACTGGACGCATCTAAGTGCGCCACGCAAACCCCCTGGCCTCTCCTTCTCTGCCCCATGCTCTTTCCCTCCTCCAGCTCTCTCCCGTGCCACAATCGAGTGGAGCTCGACGCCGCCACTCGTCATTGCCGTAGCCATAGCCAACGCCTCGCTTCGCCTGCACGTCCACGAGCTTCGCCTCTATCGCCTATGCCTTCTGCACCAAGCCAAGCGATGTCGGAAGCCCCGAATCACCATCCCCAACGTCTCCTCCCTCCTTGGTCGCCCGAGATCCACCTCGACACCCCACTCAGCTCTGGCCTTCCCCGAGCCTGCTGAGACGCGTGCTGCAACTGCCGTGAGCTCCTCACCCTAACCCCCTCTCCTCCATCTCGTCTGCACGCCGTAGCCGCCATTTCACCTGTGACCGAACGTGCTGCCGCCTGTGCTCATCGTCGATGACACTCCGGTGACCATTTGGTCCTGGGCGTGCACCCAACATGCTCACCGCCGCGTGTAGAGCCTCGCTAGCACCTCACTACACTCGTTTGCACACCGCAGCACCGATCCCGTGAATGCTCGACCGCCGGCGGCCACATTCGTGCTCGCCTCTGTCGACTCTGGCCACCTCAGCTCCGGCCAAGCCCACCGTTGGATGCGCTGCAGCGTCAGCTCTCCAGAGAACCCAGCCACGTATCAAACAGGACACAACAGGGTGCTTCCGACGTGTTCGAACGACGCTGACCTCACCAGCGACTAACCACCGGCGGTTTGATCCTGCTGACCAGGGGTTTGACTCCCCCCCGACCCACTGAGATGTAGGCCATGCCCTAATTAGTTTAGGCTTAGGGTTAAATTAGTGCTAATTAACACCCTTAGTTAGAGGAGAGGCTGACATGCGGGAGCCACACGTCAGGTTTGACTTGGCACAGTCAGTTGACCGCTAACGTCATAGTGACGCAATGCTGACGCAGGAAGTGATTTTCTGGATTTAAAATAATCCAGGAAATTCCAAAAAATAGTTATAACTTCTAAAAATCATAGAAAATAATTTATAACTCAGATTGAAATAATTTATATATGAGAAATGATCAGAAAAATCCAATCTATCCATATGTACCATTTTCATGCATGTTAGAGCAACTTATAGCTACTGTTTAGGACCAATCATATAAATGGCATTTGAATATCCACATATGGAGTTTGAATTTGAATCTTGGATTCAAACCAACTCCATTTAACCCGTTGCTAGTTGCATTAGCTCAAATCCCAGCATATTGACATGTCATGATCATGCATCATATTGTGCATTGCATTGATTGTGTTCCTTCTCTGTTGCCGGTGGTTGTTCCCTCTCGGTAGACGTGGTTCCGATGATGAGATTGATGCCACTGATGAAGAGCTATACTATCTTCAGAAGTTCCAGGCAAGCAAAACCCCCTTGTTCATTCCGATACAATCCCACTCTCTCGCTCCTGGTCTCTTTTACTGCATTAGGACAACAACGATTCTACTATTACATGCTGCGGTAGTTGAACCCCTTTCCTTTGCATGACCTCTCATTGACACAGTAAATAGATGAAACCCACTAGCATGAGTAGGTGTTGTTTGAGCCCTAATGTGCCTACTCATTTATGCTTGTTTTCATGCCTGCTACTACTTAGAGTTGATTCAGGTCTGATTCATCAGGGATGAATTGGAATGATGTGGACATGTCCTACTGTTGAGAGCTAAGTGTGTGAACATGATTTGGTAAAGGTAGCGGTGAGAGGCAATGTAGGAGTATATGGTTGGTTGTCTCACTGAAGCCGCCCTCAGGAACTGAGTTCTGTGTTTGTGATCCATGAACAGCTACTACCACACATTGGGATCCTTAATTGACTCTCTTGACTTATTAACCACCCCTATCCTTTGTCCAGGAGTTGCAAGTAGTTTCTAGTGTTTGTAGTATGCTGGAAGCCGTGCGCAGCGCTGACCCGAGGGGTGGGCTGTGATGCGGTAGGCACGTGGCACGGTGTATCGGGCGCCCGTTTGGTGTCTCGGGAACCCTACACACATCGTTCGGGGCCGTATGTGGAAACCTCAGCCGGACTCCCTGCGGATGGAACCTAAATAGGCGATAAACCTGGAATAGGGACTTTTGTGGTTAGTCAGGTCGTGGCCGACACCCTCGCCAGGCTTCCGCTTGAAGGTTGCCAAGTTACATGACGTGTACATGGCAGTAAGTGGCAAGAGCGTGTGTGAAGAAGTACACTCCTGCATGGTTAACATCATCTATTCGAATAGCCGCATCCGCGGTAAAGGACCTCTGGGTTCCCTATATAGTTCATAGACAAGTGAAAGTGGATACTCTAAAATGTGCAAGATAAGCGTGAGTGCATGGATGGCGTTCTCGTAGGGAGACGGGAGCGGATCCATAGTGGTGTATTGATTGGTGAATATGTGGACTCGTGTGCGCCACCTCAAAGGAGTTACTAGCAGTCGTAGTTTAGGATAGCCACCGAGTCAAAGCTGGCTTGCTGCAGTTAAACTCCACCACCCCCTTGTTGAGACTGATGCATATGTAGATAGTTCTGATCTAAGTCTTGCTGGGTACATTTGTACTCACGTTTGCTTAATTTTTGTTTTGCAGAGAGACTTCAGTCTCACTAGTAGTGTCGCGTGGACTTCGACATTTAGCTTGTTACCTCAGCTACGATCTTGTACCCTTGGGAGGGTCTTGTAGATAGTCAGGCTTCTCAGCCTTTTTCATTTGTAGTTGTCTGTACTCAGACAAGTTAAGCTTCCGCATGTGCTTATTTGCTTGTATGACTTGAATGCTGGGTCATCAGAACCATGTTTGTAATATCTGGCTCCTCAGAGCCTAATGAATAAATACTTTGAGTCGTAGAGTTTTGTTGTGATGCCATGTTATATTTGCACATATCGAGCATATTGGGTGTATGATTTTGAAATTCTTGGTATGTGTGGGATCCGACAACCTAGTTGTTTATTCTTGGTAGCCTCTCTTATGGGGAAATGTCTCCTCGTGCTTCCACTGAGCCATGGTAGCTTGCTACTGCTTTGGAACACTTAGGATGGCCAGCATGTGTCCATCTTTGTTCTTGTGTCTGCTCCTTCGGGGAAATGTCACGCGTTGTTCCTTGAAGTCCTTGTAGCTTGCTACGACTTGGGTTCATACGTTGATGACCGACACGTTCGTTGCTGGGTCATGTATGCATGTCCCTGTAAGTTAGTGCCACTTTGGATTCATGACTAGTCATGTCAACACGGGTTCTCTGTCATATGGATGCTAGTGACACTATCATATATGTGAGCCAAAAGGCGCAAACGGTCCCCGGCCAGGTAAGGTGCCACCCGTGGGGATACCGTGCGTGAGGCCGCAAAGTGATATGATGTGTTACATGCTAGATCAGTGTGACTTAGGATCGGGGTCCTGACACATACTCCGCGATGTTGTTGGAGACTGTCTCGCCCTGCTGGAAGCAGAGCTACATGGCATAGCAGAGCTTGTCCTGGGTGGGTGAGACAAGCACGGCTCCAGCCCCCGCGTCCTGACGCATGAAGGTGCCGTCGAAGTACATGACCCAGCCGTCTGGTGCCTCGCTTCCGGGTGAGAGTGGGAGATCCTCGCCTGTTTCGAGGCTGGGAGAGTCGGTCCATTCCTCCATGCAGTCGGCGAGCACGGCACCCTTGATGATCCTGGTGGTGCTGAACTCCAACTGGAATGCCTGCAACTCAATGTTCCACTCGACAACTCTCCCCGCAGCATTGGGGCTCCGGAGCACTCTTTCCAGGGGTAAGCTAAGACAACCTTGATGGGGTGGCCTTGGAAGTAGTGGCGCAGCTTGTGGGAGGCGACGAGGAGTGCGAGAAGGAGCTTCTGCGACATGGGGTAGCGCACCCGCTTGTCCCATAGTACCGTACTAACGAAGTACACCGGGTGCTCGACGAGCGCGGGAGTGTTGGCGTAGTCTTGCACCTCCTGAGGTTGGGGGACCTCAAGAGCTTGGTCGCCTATTGGGGCAGCCGCAGCCTCAGGAGCATCGTCCTAAGGGGCCCGGTCATTTGCTGGTGCCGCCGATGCCTCAGGCGCACCATCCTGAAGCTGCGTTGTCTTGTCCTTCCGTGGGGCATTGCTCGACAGGCCCTTGGCTTGGTGCTCCTCCTCGATCGCCACAAGCGCTGCGCTGGCGGAGTGTGGCGTGCCGGGCAGGTAAAGCACCAGGGGCTCAAGAGGGCGTGACGCCACCATCACTGGTGGGCTGGTGAGGTATCTCTTGAGGTCCTGAAATGCAGCGTTAGCCTCCGGAGTCCACTCGAACGGGCCCTTCCTTTTCATCAGATTGAAGAACGGGAGGGCGCGCTCCCCCATCTTGGAGATAAAACTCCCTAGCGAGGTTACATAGCCCGCCAGTTTTTGCATCTCCTTGAGAGTCTGTGGTGGGCTCATCTCTTCTATTGCCTTGACCTTCTCTGGATTTGCCTCAATTCCCCTGTGTGACACTAGGAAACCCAGAAACTTGCCAGAGGGTACACCAAACACGCATTTCTCTGCGTTGAGCCACAGGTCCACCACATGCAGACTGGCGAATGTTTCCTCCAGGTCCTTGACAAGGGTCCTTGCCTCCTGAGACTTCACTACTATGTCGTTGACGTATGCCTCAGCATTTCTCCCGAGCTGCTGGCCCAGGGCGATGTGCATTAGCCGCTGGAAGGTCACCCCGGTGTTGCGCAAGCCAAACGGCATGCAGGTGTAGCATTACACCCCGCAAGGGGCTAGGAAGGCTGTCTTCTCAACATCTTGTACCACCATATTGATTTGATGATAGCCCGAGAAGGCGTCCAGGAAGCACAGTAGGTCACACTCGGCGATGGAGTCGATGATCTGATCGATGCGCGGGAGCGGGAAGGGGTGTTGAGGGCAAGCCTTATTGAGGTTGGTGAAGTCGACGCACATGCGTTCCTTCCCGCCTTTCTTGGGGACGGCGACCGGGTTCGGCCGCCATTCTGGGTATCGTACCTCCCGAATGGCACCAGCTTCTTGTAGTTTGCGGGTTCCCTAGACGATGAAAGACTGCTTCTCTGTGGATTGCCGCCACGCCTTTTGCCTCACAGGGCGCACGTTGGGGCACCCCCTTAGGTGGTTCTCGATTACCCCCCTCGGGATCCCAACCAGATCCTTGGGTTCCCAGGCGAAGACCTCTTTGTTTGCGTGCAAGAGGTCGACCAACGCCATTTCCTGATCTGGAGGAAGGTTAGCATCTATGGCGAAGGTGGCGCCGGATGCCCCATCTTCATCAAGGAGATGGCACGTGCTTCGTCTCGGCACGATCTTGAGAGAATAGCTGCTTCTTCTTTGCTGGCGCAGCTTCTGGGGCCTCTACGGTCTGATATGTCTCCAACGTATCTATAATTTATGAAGTATGCATGCCAATATATTATCATTCTTGGATTTTTTACAATCATTTTATAGCAACTTTATATCATTTTTGGCACTAACCTATTGACCCAGTGCCCAGTGCCAGTTGTTGTTTTTGCTTGTTTTTTACATCACAAAAAATCAATACCCACTAGTGCAGAACCGGGCAATAGCACCGGTTCGTAAGGCCCTTTAGTGCCAGTTTGGTAACCGACGCTAAAGTGTAGGCACTAAAGGCCCCCCCTTTAGTACCGGTTCAGCACGAACCGGTGCTAAAGGGCAACCACGTGGCACGAGCCAGCTTCGGGGGTAGGGAGCCCTTTAGTACCGGTTGGTGTCACCAACCGGTATTAAAAGATTGGGGGGGTTTTGGGTTTATGATTTCTTTTTCATTTAATTTTGTGTTTTCCATTTAATTCTTTTTTGTTTGCTGGTATTTTACGATACTACATATTGTACATGTTATGCATATATATAAATAGAATTTCTAGTAGAACCGATCATAATATATACATATGTCATCGAATGTCTCACAACCACCATTAATTAATTCACACATGTATACACACATGTATATATATACAATTTCTCCTAATTGGTGCCTTCGGAGCCAGTGGCATTAGCCTAATTGGTGCCTTCGGAGCACGATAACAATTGGAAGTGGTTCATGGGGGCGGTAGCGGGTAATAGTATTCTCCTTTGGGATCTATGACCTGGTCGAGCAAAAATCCCACTATTTCCTCTTGAATTGCTTGTATGCGCTGTCGGCGTTCTGGGAACGGGGGTCCCCAGACTTGCCTGCCTGCGGCCTGTGGCGTGGCTCAAAGGGGGGCCCAGCGCGGCCCATCTTCACCAACACAAACCCAAGACCCTCGCGAGGGGCCAAGCCTCGCGGGGCGGATGATGCGGAGCTTCCTCAGGCGCGGCCTCGTCAGGCTGGCTCACGAGGAGGCGGAGAGATCAAGGCAGGGTATCTCACGAGGTGCGCGTGACGCAAGCCATGACGACTGGGGGCGCCAGGCGGGTGCCAGCCCGTGCAGCGTCCTCCCTTCCTCTTTGGTGCAAAGGGGGCAAGCACAGCTGCGGAGTACCAAGGCATCAGGCAAAGGTTGCCATTTCGGTGCAACGAGACCAGGACCAGGAGGACTACGAGACGGAGGTCACCGTGGAGCCCAAGACGGCATCATCACTAGAGCTTTGCACAAGCAAAGACTACTTTTGTCAGGATAGTTGATACTAGCTGTCCCCCTTCAAATTAGCCCGCCATTGTTGGCTCCCTTCCCGCTCGATATTTGGGAAGAGGACCAGGGCCTCTATAAATAGGACCAGCCACCCACAGAGCCAAAGGAGGATGGAGGCTGGGGGAAAAGAGCTGGCCAGAGAGTTGGAAAGAGAGAGAAGATTAGGTAGAGAGAGAGAGGGGTGACTGAGCTCCTCCCAGCAGTTCATCGCCCCAGCCAAGAGCAGACCCTCGCGAGGCTGTTCTTCCTTGTATTGTTCATCATCATCAGCCCAAGAGGCAATCCACCACACCACACACTGGAGTAGGGTATTACACCAGAACGGTGGCCCGAACCAGTATAAACCCTGTGTCTCTTGTGTTGTTCTTTCCTTAGTTTAGATCCTAGTAAGGCGGAGGAGTGCAGGTAGGTAGGAGGCGAAATCTCCGCGCGCACCCCAGTGTTCGAACCTCAAGGGTCTGCCGGAACCCGAAATCCGACATTTGGCGCACCAGGTAGGGGTGCGCCGGAATCCACCTTTTACCGCTCCGCGTCCCATCGCGTCGTCATCACCATGTCCGGCGACCAGGCGGGCAACCCAGATCCGTGGGCGGCGTGGCCTGCCCGCGCAGAGCCGCTTGCCTCGGGCGACCCCATGCCCCAGGCAGCGCGCGGTCCGCAGGGCGCTGCGGGCTGCGGGCGATGCGGACAGGCTCCGAAAGCTCTCGCACCGCGGTAGGCGCGGTCGGCAGCAAGGGCATCCAATCACGCCGCGACCACGACACCGTACACCCGCAGGGAGCAGGCGAACTCGAGGGCCGCGCTCACAGTGGCCCGAGAGCTGCTGCAGTGCAGGCTGCTGGAGGGCGGCCACGACGTGCTGCTGGAGCGAGTGGCGGAGCTCCTGGGCTTCGCCGCCTCGGGGGCTCACCCCTTCTCCACCCAGCTCCCATCTCAGGCCCAGGGCGGCCCGCGCGGGGGCTCTGCGCGCGCCCGCGGGCTCCAAGGCTACTCCAACGCCAGCGAAGCTGTCAGCGCCGGACCGGCGGCGGCGCTGCCCACGCTCCCGGTCCGCGAAGAAGAAGGACTCGACGCGACCCGCGACCCCAGTGGACAGCCGCGCTGCCACCCCACGGTGGGCGCGTCAGGCAGGACCGCGTGGCATGCGGGGCATTACGGCGTGGCATTCGGGACGACGGCGCCGGAGGAATACGTGCCCCTCATGATGGACCGAGGACACCCACACGAGAGCGAACAAGGCTCGCTCCTCAGCCCAAGCTGGGGGGGATGAGGCGCCAAAAGCTGAGCCTTTCCGGGAGCCCCGGGACGGTCCCACTGGCCACGATGGCGCCAACGATTATCGGGTACCGCTAATTTTTCAGGAGCAGGCATACGCTAACCATGGATCGCAGGAGGTGCAGGTCGCCACAGCGAGCAACTCCCCCGCTCCCACAGTCTCCTGCCCCTCGGGAGGAGGGCGCAAGGGGCTGCAGGAGAGGGGCCAGGATCCGACATCACCACCACGACGTTCGGAGCAAGGTGCTCTTAGGAGGTAGGCCCTCCGCTGGGGAGGTGCCTCAGGGCCTGCACCCGGCGGAGGACCCGTGGTCGTCAGGGGAACCGCTGGTGACCGCTCTACCCCATCGGTGGCGTCCTGGTTTCTGATCGTTGTTGATGGCACTAGAGTGTCGCGCAAGGCGGGGCCCTCATCCGGCGATATGAAGCAAGGCCAGTACCTGTGAAGAAGGCCTAGTGCCTGTGAAGCTCGCCGCCCCGTGACACTCTCACGTAATAATGAGTGGGGCTGTACACGCCCCGCAGTCTCAGGGGTGCTGGCCTCAGGCCCTGGGGCTCCCTCCCACGCCCAGTGGCAGCACTTAGCTCCGCGCTGGTGAGAAGACGTCCAAGACTAGACTAGGTGCTGGACGCGGCCTTTTGTTCGTCGCTTTTCCCTTTGGTTGCCGTTTTCCCCCGCTGGATTCAAGTTGGATTCGTATTTGAGATTTGCGTGTGTTCGGGGAAGGGGTGCTTAGTCTCGTTCGAGCAATTTCTCACATTTTGGTTACCGCATCGCCTCAGCTTCCTCCCCTCACGAGCCCCTCGCGAGCCGGGTCAGCCCTAGCTTGCGCGCAGCCCAGACTGCCGCCGATGTGACCTCTCAGGAGGAGGTTTTACTGCAGATCCTACGAACCCAATCAGGGAACACTCGAAACACCACAACTCCCCGCGGGCTGCCTCAGGGCCAGCACGGGACAAAGGTAAACTAGCCGACTAGCGCGTCGCTTGGGCCAACCACTTGGCGCGGGCGCATGGGCAATGTAGCGTCTACTAATACGATGAACACAAGTTTTACATAAGGGCCCCCCCCTCCAAAATGCTCTCACTGCAATCAGGCCAAAACCTGAGATCTATTCATGCAGGGTAAGGAAGTAGGAGCGATGCTCAATCAGTCGGATGAATCCCCCAATGCGTTCTCAAGAGCACCACCCGAGCCATTGCTGGTGTCGCTGAACTCGCCATCGCTGTCCGCGTCGCCGCCAGCGGCGTCAGGGCCGTTCACCACGCCGCCCTCGTCGGCCGCCACGATCGCGTCGTCGTTGTCTGAAGCGAAGGCCCTGATAAGAGCGTCCACATTTTCCTCCACCCAGTGCGCTAGGTCGCCTCGGAAGGCCTGGGGGACTGGGGCGATGGCGGCGTCAAAATCGAAGTGGGGATCCATGTTCTGGAGGTGGCTGAAGACGCGAGAAAAGGCGCGCCCAAGCAGGCCGCGGCTCCTCTCCTCCACCAACCTGTCAGCCCTGACCGACCGCGCCTCCAGCTGCGTCACCACGTCAGTGAAGAACTGAAGATTGCCAGCATAGTTGACTGTGTGCGGCTCGCCAACAGCCGCCTCGCAGATGTTGCCCAAGGCTGTGTTGGCTCTCTCCCGGAGCGTGGCAAGCATGGGGCCATGCTCATGCTCCAGGATCTGCCGCTGATGGATCTCGTCCGCGTTCTGGCCCGCGACGACATCAGCCTCCTCCACCCGCTGGCGGAGAAGGAGCACCTCGGCCTGGGAAGCGGTTAACTCACCTTGCGCCACCTCAAGAGTGGCCTGGAAAGCGTCAGCCCGCCGCGTCGCCTCCTCCAACTTGGCCCTCAAGGCAGCAGGCCTGCCTTCAGCTTCGGCCCGGATCAACCCCAGCTTCTCGTCGAACTCGTGCTTAAGGTTCAAATGCGCCATCGCCACTCGACGTCCGACATCCTCCAGGATGCGGGCTTCCCATGCAGCAACATCATCCTCCGCCTGCGTCACCAAGCGCTCCCTCGTCTCCAGATGCTCGTACTCATGGGTGCGTTCGGCGGCTTCCAGCGTCAGCGCCTCCTCGTGCTTCTGGAGCTCTGCTGAGTCGCCGGAGGCCACCTTCATTGACACGAGAGCTGCCTCACGCAGCTCCGCCTGCTCTTCTAGTGAGTGGCACCAGGCCAGGAGCTCCCGAGCCTACTCCTCCGCCGCCGTTCGCCGCCGGTCAGCTTCCCAAGCCTCCTCAACGGCCCAAGATCGGGCCTCCCGAGAGGCCACCAGCGACGCCTTGGCCTCTGTGTCATCAAGATCGCGCTGACAACGCGCAAGGGCGATGGCATCCTCCAGCTCGCGCCTCTCTGCAGCCGGGCACAGGCCCTCGGCCTCAAGGCGCGCGTCTTCATCGGTAAGCTCCTCTCCAAGCAGGCTTACCGCGTGAGCCGCCCTTCGAAGGAATCCTTGGCGGAGAGCGCGACGCTCCCGAGCACGCTCGAGCACGTCCTCCACACCATCATCTGCCCCAAGCAAGCGCCGGGGGCCGCGGGTCAGCACTCCCCCTCCGGGCTGGGGGCTGGGGGCTGGCACCCTCGCGACGGCCGGGCACGCTGCATCAGAAGCCCGGCCGGGGGCCAGCCCGTCCCCAGGTGAAGAGCGCAGGAAGCGCCTCAGCCAACCGCAGTCCACGACCAGGCGAGAAGCCCACGGCAGGCCGGCTATGCCACGAGAAGGCCCGCAAAGGATCGCGAGGTGCGCAGGGCCACGATACGCCTCGGGATGGTTCGCCTCGTCAGTCGCCCTCACCACAAGGGCTCCACTGCTTGGAGCGCTTGAGGACGGTGGAGGGGGCGAAGCCAAGAGGGATGGCTCCTTAGCTGTCTCCGCAAGCTCGGCTGGAAGGGGCCTGCGGAGCAAGAGTCAGTAAGAGCAACAGAAGGATCGGGAGCTGGGAAAGGAGAAGGCTTACTCATCAGTGGCGAAGTACTTCCTACGCATCAGCAGGCGACAAGGGTAATCGTCGCCCAGGGCCTCCCTTCTCTTCCGGAGGGCCTGAAAGTCCACGCGGAAGCGGCCTAAGAGCCGGGCACAGGGATCAACCTGCGACAAAGATGGAGCGTCAAGGCGATCTACGTCAGGGGCGCCTGCCTGGCGTGCGCCACCAATCGCCTCGCCAAGAGAAGCCACCAGAGCCTTGGTGGCCTCGGTCGAAGGCGCAGAGGGCAGCTGCTTGTCACCCTCAGCCTCGGCGGCACGGGCCCCGATAACTGCTTCCTCACGAGCCTCGCCCGGCGTTATCACCCCGCCGGGAGCCCCCTCGGCCTCTGGCGCCTCTTGCCTCCCTGCTCCGCCACTTGAGGAAGAGTCGCCTGGGCTGACTGGAAGGGCAGTCACCACCACTGGGTTCTCGCGAGGCCCCTGAAGGCCGGCGGAGCACGGCCCCCACTCATCGAAGATAGGCATCTGCCTCACCAAATCGCCCCCTCTTTGGCAGAGGTACAGCAAGGCCCCTCCCTGCTGGATACTGCCAGGGTTGGGGTCCTCCGTCAGGGTCAAGAGCGCCGCCCTCAGCACTTCAAGTGTCAGGTCCTCTTCCTGGAGCCTCATACGATCATCGCGCCCGCTGAAGGCCCACATCCGGTGGGAGTGGCGCTGGAGAGGAGCAACGTGGCGCAGCAGGAACTCCTTCACCACCTTGGACGCCGTCGCGCCAAGCGACCTCAAGAACGCGAAGCGGTGCCAGACGAAGACGAGCCGGGGGCTCTCAAGCGTCTCCTGGCCCCAGCCCGAATTGGGGACAGCAGGCGAAGTTGGCTCTGACAGCAGGGGGCTGGGCACCCCAGCATCCACATACAGCTACCGCTCAACGAACCCAGCCGCAGGTGGAGCGAGCTTGAAGTCAATCCCAGAGGCCGCCATCTCAGGCGTGGCAACGAAGCTCACACACGCCCAGCGTTGGGTAGGGTCAACAAGGCGCAGCGAGAAGAAGTGGCGCAGCAAGGCAACCGAAGGAAGGATGCCCATCATAGCCTCGCAAACAAAGGCGAAGACCGAAAGGAGATCGATGGATTCAGGACCCAGATGCATCTTGTGGATCTGATAATGGGAGAGCACGGCATTGAAGAAATCAGAAAAGGGAGGAACCAGACCCGCCCACAGGGCGTCGGCAAAATACGGGACCTCGGTGGCTATCCTGTCGATGGAGAAGTGGGACGCAGGCCAAGCCATCGTCCTCCCGCATTCATTGAAGATGGTGGCCAGAGCCAAGCTGACCTTGCCCAAGCCCTCGGCGGGGGCCGCCAACGGCGGCGGGCAAGGCGGAGACACGGGTTTCTCCCCTCTTCCCTTCTTTGTCGGAGCCATGGCGATGGGAACGAGGGGGGGAAGGTTCAAGATTGAATTGGAAACAGAAACCAGAGTTCGAGCAGAGGAAGGACAGAGGGCACTCGAGCAACCAAACAGGGGAACGACTGTGTACGACTATGGGTCCGCCCAGCTTGGCGCAAAATAAGGAGGGCGTGGGGGAACAGTGCCGCCCACGTCCAATCAACCACCAAGCGGCGCCCAAGGCCACAGGCTGTTAGGGCCCGCGGCGCTTCGCTCTTGCCCTTCCGCCTCCCAGCACGGCCAAGTCCGGGCTTGCCTTGGGCCCGGGGGCTACTGTCGGCGTTCTGGGAATGGGGGTCCCCAGACTTGCCTGCCTGCAGCTTGCGGCGTGGCTCAAAGGGGGGCCCAGCGCGGCCCATCTTCACCAACACAAACCCAAGACCCTCGCGAGGGGCCAAGCCTCGCGGGGCGGACGACGCGGAGCTTCCTCAGGCACGGCCTCGTCAGGCTGGCTCACGAGGAGGCAGAGAGATCAAGGCGGGGTATCTCACGAGGTGCGCATGATGCAAGCCATGACGACTGGGGGCGCCAGGCGGGTGCTAGCCCGCGCAGTGTCCTCCCTTCCTCTTTGGTGCAAAGGCGGCAAGCGCAGCCGCGGAGTACCAAGGCATCAGGCAAAGGTTGCCATTTCGGTGCAACGAGAGCAGGACAGGGAGGACTACGAGACGGAGGTCACCATGGAGCCCAAGACGGCGTCATCACCAGAGCTTTGCGCAGGTGAAGACTACTTTTGTCAGGATAGTTGATACTAGCTGTCCCCCTTCAAATTAGCCCGCCATTGTTGGCTCCCTTCCCGCTCGATATTTGGGAAGAGGACCAGGGCCTCTATAAATAGGACCAGCCACCCACAGAGCCAAAGGAGGATGGAGGCTGGGGGAAAAGAGCTGGCCAGAGAGTTGGAAAGAGAGAGAAGATTAGGTAGAGAGAGAGAGGGGTGACTGAGCTCCTCCCAGCAGTTCATCGCCCCAGCCAAGAGCAGACCCTCGCGAGGCTGTTCTTCCTTGTATTGTTCATCATCATCAGCCCAAGAGGCAATCCACCACACCACACACTGGAGTAGGGTATTACACCACAACGGTGGCCCGAACCAGTATAAACCCTGTGTCTCTTGTGTTGTTCTTTCCTTAGTTTAGATCCTAGTAAGGCGGAGGAGTGCACGTAGGTAGGAGGCGAAATCTCCGTGCGCACCCCAGTGTTCGAACCTCAAGGGTCTACCGGAACCCGAAATCTGACTTGCGCTCCGTTGGTAGGAGCTGCTCCCGCACCTCTTTGAACTGTTAAGAAGGAGATCAATATGCATGTGTATTAGTTGTGTGACTAGATATCGATAATGGTGTAAAAATTGTGAATAGTGTTCTGACAAACGTACCCACTCCTGTCTTTGAGATTTGCTCCTTTCGGACGCCATCATGCGAATGTTCTCGCAAACGTAGTATGCACACAGATTATTCCCCGGCGCCTGCTTCAGGGCCTTTACGAGAATGGAATTTGATCAGATAATAATTAATCAAGCATGATAATTAAAAAGATGGCAGCTAGCTAGTACTACTTAATTACTTACGTGGGGTCGATACCATTTCAGATCTTGTTTCCATGGGCCTGGAGTGTCCCTGATGAACTTTGCCCAAGCCCTGCACGTCGACAAAGAAAATGAATAAATGGGTTATTAAATAGTTTTTATCAGGAAATGACGAACTAATTAAATAGGCCGAGATATAGTTAATAATGATTGAAATTACCTGTTGACTATCCCCTTCACGATGGTGTAGTCACTTGCTTTCTTAAGTAGTGAGTCTAGTACTTCAACTGTTCCTTCATCAACTTTTATGATTAACAAGATCCAGTGAAATCTGCATGCACACACGTTTGCATGTCTTAATTAAGCGGGCATATGTAAGCAAAAACATGTAGCTAGCTATTAGGCAAAAATAGAATTTGTAGTACAAGACAGTGTGACTCACTCGAAGTTGTAAGGAAGTAGTATATCTTCATTGTATTTGAGGTGCTTGAAGAAATCTAGCATGCTTTCCTCTACACTTTTTTCGTAATATGCATCTATTTTCCATGTGTATTCATTAATGGTATTTGGGTCAATGAACCCAATGCCATAGCGTCCACCTTTTTTCATTTCATAAATCTTCATCCTGCATAATACCACAGAAAAGAATATAGTGAGGATAATTACAGGTAATGATTGATCAAAATGATCACTACAACTAGCTTGAGGCTTAAATTATAGAAAGAAATCACTTACAGACAATAGCAACTGACGACAGATTTGTCGAGTGCGTCTTGATTGTATAGCTGAAATAGTTCTGAATACTCAACGCTCACAGCTTTCTGATGGTAGTAATGATCCTTCTTGACATTCACCATGAGGGACTCTCGATTGGAAATCTTGGTAATGTCCATGTACCATTGATGCAATTCATACATTCTCGTTGGGAGCTTATTGACCTCGTCTGGCTCGACCAAAGGTTGGCCCCGGACATATTTCCGTTTTATTTCCTCCTCTCTAGTTGGAGACATGGGCTCGATATCGAGGAGTTGTCCAACAGTGATCCCGATCATTTTAGCCTGCGCAATATGCTCCTCGGTTATTACCACATCGCCCACCCCAGGAACGTTAACAGTTTGTCCACAATAATATTGGGCGCGCCTACTCTCATGTGTTGTTGGCACAAAAAGTGGGGGGATTGATTGCGCCGCGTGTTCTCCTAGCTGGGGAACGGTTTTACCGCTCCTTTTGCCAGCTGATTTGCTCGAGCTCGAGCTCGCCTCTTTCTGTAGACGTGCTCGATTTAACTTCTTGATGTGGCGCTCATAGTCTGTGTCAACAGGCTTGGGAGCTGGTGCTCTAGCCATACAAATGAAGTGGTCAATCTTTTCCACAGACACTTTCTCCCTTGGCGGCGGTGGCGGTTTCGGTGCAAAATGGGCTTCCACCTCGGCCTTCGATATGGCTACGTTTTCCTCCTCGGACTTGTCGTAAGGCCTCTGCGGAAGAGGCGCGAGGCTTGGACCATATTGAAATCGCTTGCCTCCGCCTGTACCTCCAGTACTACCTCGACTTGTACCGCTACGCACCATAGCTGAGGCGGCTCTCTTCCGTGATTGCTGAGGCGGCGAAGACGGCTGACATGGCTGAGTTGGAGGAGGAGGAGTGGCCTGAAGCTGTGCCGGACTTGGAGGAGGAGTGGCCTGAAGCTGTGCCAGACTTGGAGGAGGAGTGGCCTGACGCTTTGCCAGACTTGGAGGAGGAGGAGTGGCCTGAAGCTGTGCCGGACTTGGAGGAGGAGTGGCCTGACGCGTTGGTGGACTTGGAGGAGCGGGAGTCTGCTGACTCGGTGGCGGACTTCGACGAGGAGTCGGATGACGCGGTGTCGGTGGCCTTCGAAAGATGATGCAATCCTTTCTCCATATGATGATACGATGGTTGGCCTCTCCCAGTGTGTGCTCATCGTCACCTCCAGGAATGTCAAGCTCTAGCCCTGAATATTGGTCCACCACCTCATCAACCAAGACACGAGCGTAGCCCGCTGGAATCGGGTTGCAATGGAAGGTTGCCTCGGGGGGATTTTTAAAAGCAAGGGCGTCTGCCACGTTCATGGATATGTTCTTCATTTTGAAGTGTAGCTCACAGTTAGTGTTCTCCATGATGTCATCCACCGGGTAGCTATCTAGCAATGCGTCGCCCGGGGCGGAACCCACGCTGCTTCTCGGCATGGATGGGACGGTGCTATCCAATGGTGGATCATCCGCTAGCTGCTGAGACCCCCTTTGCTGGCTAAGTGAGTCGATCTGCTCCTGCTGCCGCTGGAATTTGACTGCCAAGTCCGCGTGCGCTGATTCTAGGCCTTGAAGGCGTTCATAGTCTAGCTTCCTCTGCTCCTCCTCCATCTTCCTCTTCTTCTCCTCCGCAATCTTGTTTCTCGCACGGGTTCTGTAGTCGGTGTTCCAGTCCGAAAACCCCTCATACCACGGAATAGCGCCCATGCCTCGTGTTCTTCCCGGGTGTTCAGGATTTCCCAGGGCACGCGTAAGCTCGTCGTTCTCTTTGTTGGGCTCGAACACCCCCGATCGAGCCTCTTCTATTGCAACAAGTAGCTTATCTTCGGCTCCGTCCAGACATGCGTTCTTCGAAACTTTGCCTGTCTTCGGGTCCAACTCCCCCCATGCGCATAGAACCAAGTCCTGCACCTGGGGGGCCAGCTCAATGTTTCTGGAGTGACACCTACATCCAGCATCTCTTTCTCAGACTTATACCACTTAGGCATTCCCACTAGATAGCCACCCGGCCCCAGCTTATGGAACTTATCCTTTTTTGTGGCATTGGCCTTGTTTATTCTTGACCGTTCCTTAGATAATTCCGAATCCTTGAATTTCATGAAATCGTCCCAATGAGCACTTTGCTTCTCTAGTGTTCCCTCGAATACTGGAGTCTTCCTTCATCCCTTGACGTACTTGGCCCATTCACGAATCTTGTGGTTCTTGAATGCAACCGCCATCTTCCTAAGAGCAGCGTCCTTGAGTTTCTCCACATCTGCATCTGTGAAATGATCTGGTAGGGTGAAATGTTCCATGAGCGTTTCCCAAAGCAGAAGTTTTTGTCTGTCGTTGACAAAAGTAACTCCTGGACGTGGCTTTGCTGGCTCTCTCCATTCTTGAAGGGAGATCGGGAGTTGGTCCTTCACAAGAACTCCGCACTGACGAATGAACTTGTCCGCAATCTTCTTAGGCGCTAATGGTTCGCCATTAGGTTTGCTGGCCTCGATATTGTACTTTACGCCCTCCTTCAACTTTTTGTTCGGGCCTCGTTTCCTGTTGCCTGAAGATTTGCTCGATCCGGATGTCTGAAAGAAGAAAGATCGATTCGTTAATATAACTTCAAGTCATTTAAAACATGTGATGATCACCAGATGCCTGCTTATATAAATATATATTCCTCGCCGGTCTTTGTTGTTTCAAGATCAACATTTTCTTCGTCATGTTCATAGTTCATGACTTCATCAATTCAGTCGTCGCGATCGAATATCATATCACCCTCCCCGGTGTTGTTTAGATATTCGGAGCCGTCATAATCTTCTTCATTCTGATCATCATCTGGCCCGCGAGGATTGCGTATGATATTGAACAGGGCCTCTTCTCCCTCTCTGCCGGCATTGTCCGCCATAGGTTTTGTTTAACTAATCCAAAAGAAATATATTCAAATTACAATGCATGGATGCAATCAATTAATAAGGAAAAACTGAATCAATCATAGTACATAATAAGCATCATCGAATATAATCTCGAATATGTCGTCTCGAATAATAGATATAATCTCGAATACATCATCTTGAATAATAGATATAATCTCGAATACATCGTCTCGAATAATAGATATAATATCGAATACATCACTAGCTAGCTAACAAGCTAATAAAGATCAAATACTACAGAGTAATCTAGGCCACTCACGGTTCCTGAGGTGCGGGCGGTGCACACCCAAAGAGAAGGAACCATCACTGGATCATAGCTCGGGTAATCTCCCAAAAGAACCTGCTAGGTATTGGAGAACCTGACGTCCATAGCAGCCATGTAGCGATGGACGTGCTCGTCCTCCTCCCTGACATGATGACGTACCACCTCCTACGGGGCCGGCTCCCTCTGCACCGAAAGTGGCCCACGCTAACGCCACCAAAGGAGATGAGGGTCGATGACGGGACCCGGGGCCGGGTTCCTCACCAAGCGTCGCGCCCCTGAAGGTAGCACCTCCCAGTGCCAGCCCGACGGAGCCCAGTCCCGGAAATGGGTCCTCTGAAGCAGGACGTCGTCGCGAACGGGTCGACGGCGAGGATGCGGGCCGGGCATCGTCGACAACAAATACTATATGCCGCAAAAGTAAAGTAACATTTTTTAAATGATGGGTTGTGATTTCATATATGCAAATTCTAAATTTTATAACTAAAACTAACAGTTCTATTTCTATAACTAAAACTAACATTTCTAATATTTCTATAACTAATTTTTTTTCTATATAACTAACATTTCTAATATAACTAACATTTCTATATAACTAACATTTCTATATAACTAACATTTCTAATATTTCTATATAACTAACATTTCTATATAACTAACTTTTCTATAACTAAAACTAACATTTCTAATAATTCTATAACTAAAAAATAGAAAGATTGCTAACAATTCTATAACAATGTGTGTGTGTGTGTGTGTGTGGTTGGCGGCCGGGGCAGGAGCTCACCGGCGAGGCGCGACGACGGTGGGCGGTGACGGGGACGAGGACGGAGACGGAGACGGGGCGGCGACGACGGGGACGGGGACGGGCCGGGCGTGGACGACGGGAGGACGGGCCGGGCGGGGACGACGGGAGGACGGGGCGGGGCGCGGCGACGGGGACGACGGGGATGGCGACGGCGACGGACGGCGACGGGGACGGCGACGGACGGCGACGGGGGCGGCGGCGATGGGGCAAAGGAGAAAGAAGCAGGGAGAGATGAGAAACTGACAATTTTTTTTGAAGTGTTTTCTTATAGAACCCACCTTTAGTACCGGTTGGAGCCACCAACCGGTACTAAAGGTCTGTTTTGGCCAGGCAAAGCGGCGGGAACCGCACCCCCTTTAGTACCGGGTCGTGGCGCCAACCGGTACTAAAGGACCCCCTTTAGTACCGGTTGGAGCCACGACCCGGTACTAAAGGGTGTGCGCTACCAGGTGAGGGGCGCAAAAGTTTAGTCCCACCTCGCTAGCGGAGGGGCACTCGCACCTGCTTATAAGCCCCGCCGTCGCAGCTGTCTCGTGCTCCTCTCTTAAGCAGGCCTTTTGGGCCTACCTCTTTTGCGATGCCCTGTTGGGCCTACTGGGCTAGCGGGCCTGCATCCTGGCCCAACTAGAATTTGGGTTTCTAGTCGTATGCAGGCCGCTCTGGCCCAGTAGGTGGGCTTTTTTTTTCTTTATTTATTTTTGTTTTATTTATTTTTGAGTTGTTTTTTGCTGTATTTAGAGTTTCTTTTTGAATATTTTTGCTTTAGGTACAAAAAATTACAAATTTTCTGTTAGTACCGGTAGTTTACAAATTTGAATAGTTTAAATTTTGAATTATTTGAAATTTGTGTGAATCACTAGTTTGTGAATAACTTAACTTTGAAAATAGATTTCTCAGTGATTCTTTTTTCTTATGTTTAATATTAGTGTGTTTTATCATTATATTCAATTTGGTAATGCTTAGGTTATTTAAAAATGAAATGCCTTTGTAACGGATGAGTTTTCGTCCGAAACCCTGATTCTTCGAAAGAGATTGTCCATTTTGTACACGAAGTGCATCCAGTTTTTGCGGTAACCCTCTCTACTTTTTTGCACATGCTATGTGGGTGAAATTATGATACCATGCCAACTTTCAACCTTTTCTGAGTTCATTTGAAATGCTTTTCAATTTCAGGGTCATTTAGCTGAAAAAATCAGTAAATGCATGAAATAATTTGCTTTCACATAAAATTTCTTCGCGTTTCAAATGCCAAAACACATAACTAGCTACCCTAACTATTACAGAGATTCCCTCCTGGGTGTGAAACACAGAAGAAAGTGATGATAGTGAAGCCGATCACATCCTAGATCTTTGGGTGTGAAACTTTTTCTTCGTGTGTGTCTCTTTGCGCCGTAGCCATGGAAAACCTTCATCATTTAACTAGATGCTCGGGTCAATATTCACTGTGAACTTTTCATAATCTCCTGACATGTCTGTCTTGTCATCCACTCCCACGATGTTTCTCTTCCCAGAAAGAACTATATGCCGCTTTGGCTCATCGTACGATGCATTTGCTTCCTTATATTTTCTTTTTCTCGGCTTGGTAGACATGTCCTTCACATAGAAAACCTGTGCCACATCATTGGCTAGGACGAATGGTTCGTATGCATACGCAAGATTTTTGAGATCCACTGTTGTCATTCCGTACTGCGGGTCTTCCGTTACCCCGCCTCGTGTCATATTGACCCATTTTCACCAAAACAAAGGGACCTTCAAACCACGTCGATAGTCAAGTTCCCATATGTCCTGTATATAACCATAATATGTTTCCTTTCCCGTTTTGGTTTCTGCATCAAAGCGGACACCACTATTTTGGTTGGTGCTCTTCTTATCTTGGGCGATCGTGTAAAATGTATTACCATTTATCTCGTACCCTTTGAAAGTCATTATATTCGAAGATGGTAACTGGGACAGCAAGTACAGGTCATCTTCAATAGAGGCGTCATGCATGGTATGTGTCTGCAACCAGCTGGCGAAACTCCTGGTTTGTTCACGTGTAATCCAGTCATCAGACCGCTCCGGGTGTTTGGAGCGTAGCAAATTCTTGTGTTCATCCATATACGGAGCCACCAAGGTGGAATTCTGTAGAACTGTGTAGTGTGCTTCAGTGAGAGAATGTCCGTCCATACATATTATTTGTTCCCCTCCTAGCATGCCTTTTCCATCCAGTCTGCCCTTATGCCGCGATTCAGGAACACCACTCGGCTTAAGGTCAGGAATAAAGTCAATACAAAACTCAATGACCTCCTCATTTTCATGGCCCTTGGAGATGCTTCCTTCTGGCCTAGCACGGTTATGAACATATTTCTTTAAGACTCCCATGAACCTCTCAAAGGGGAACATATTGTGTAGAAATACAGGACCCAAAATGTTAATCTCTTCACATAGGTGAACTAGGACATGCGTCATGATGTTGAAGAAGGATGGTGGGAACACCAACTCGAAACTGACAAGACATTGCACCAAATCATTCTCTATCCTTGGTATGATTTCTGGATCGATTACCTTCTGAGAGATTGCATTGAGGAATGCAGATAGCTTCACAATGGCTAATCGAACGTTTTCCGGTAGAAGCCCCCTCAATGCAACCGGAAGCAGTTGCGTCATACTCACGTGGCAGTCATGAGACTTTAGGTTCTGGAACTTTTTCTCTGCCATGTTTATTATCCCCTTTATATTCGACGAGAAGCCAGACGGTACCTTAATACTGAGCATGCATTCAAAGAAGATTTCCTTCTCTTCTTTGGTAAGAGCGTAGCTTGCATGACCTTGATGTATGCCATCTTTTCCGTGCATACGTTGCTGGTCCTCCTGTGCCTCAGGTGTATCTTTTGTCTTCCCATACACGCCCAAGAAGCCAAGCAGGGTCACACAAAGATTCTTCGTCACGTGCATCATGTCGATTGTGGAGCGGACCTCTAGGTCTTTCCAATAGGGCAGGTCCCAAAATATAGATTTCTTCTTCCACATGGGTGCGCGTCCATCAGCGTCATTCGGAACAGGTTGTCCACCAGGACCCTTTCCAAAGACCACCTTCAAATCCTTGACTATATCATGTACATCAGCACCAGTATGGTGGCGAGGCTTCGTCCGGTGATCCGCCTCACCTTTGAAATGCTTGCCTTTCTTTCTTACGGGATGCCTTCTCGGAAGAAATCGACGATGTCCCAGGTACACATTCTTCTTACAATTAGCCAAATATATACTGTCGGTATCTCCAAACAGTGCGTGCATGCGTGGTATCCCTTGTTTGTCTGTCCTGAAAGGTTACTGAGAGCAGGCCAATCATTGATGGTCACGAACAGCAACGCATTTAGGTCAAATTCTTCCCCCATGTGCTCATCCCATGCACGTACACCTGTTCCATTCCACAGTTGTAAGAGTTCTTAAACTAATGGCCTTAGTTACACATCAATGTCGTTGCCGGGTTGCTTAGGGCCTTGGATGAGCACTGGCATCATAATGAACTTCCGCTTCATGCACAACCAAGGAGGAAGGTTATACAAACATAGAGTCACAGGCCAGGTGCTATGGTTGCTGCTCTGCTCCCCAAAAGGATTAATGCCATCTGCGCTTAGACCAAACCATACATTCCTTGCGTCATCTGCAAACTCCTTCCCGTACTTTCTTTCGATTTTTCTCCACTGCGACCCGTCAGTGGGTACTCTCAACTTTGCGTCTTTCTTACGGTCTTCTCTGTGCCATCGCATTGCCTTGGCATGCTCTTTGTTTTGGAACAAACGTTTCAACCATGGTATTATAGGAGCATACCACATCACCTTGGCAGGAATCTTCTTCCTGGGGCGCTCGCCCTCGACATCACCAGGTTCATCGCGGCTGATCTTATAGCGCAATGCA
Source organism: Triticum urartu (assembly GCF_056163025.1). Lineage (NCBI taxonomy): Eukaryota > Viridiplantae > Streptophyta > Magnoliopsida > Poales > Poaceae > Triticum > Triticum urartu. Next base: position 234,127,309 of record NC_141878.1, read on the forward strand.
CCGCATACTGGGCAAGCGTTCAAATCCTCGTACTCACCGCGGTAGAGGATGCAATCATTAGGGCATGCATGTATCTTCTGCACCTCTAACCCTAGAGGGCAGACAGCCTTCTTTGCTTCGTACGTACTCTCGGGCAATTCGTTGTCCTTTGGAAGCATATTCTTTATCATTACCAGCAACTTTCCAAATCCCTTGTCAGATACACCATTCTCTGCCTTCCATTGTAGCCATTCCAGTGTGGTGCCCAGCTTTTTCTTGCCACCTACACAATTTGGGTACAACAATTTTTTGTGATCCTCTAACATGCGCTACAACTTCTTCTTCTCCAAATCACTTGCGCAGTTTCTCTTTGCATCGGCAATGGCCCGACCTAGATCATCAACGGGCTCATCTGATGCCTCTTCTTCAGCTTCTTCCCGCATTGCCGGCTCAGCTTCTTCCCGCATTACCAGCTCAACTTCTTCCCTCATTGTTGTATCATCATATTCAGGAAACCCATGGCCAGGATAGCTGTCGTCGTCCTCTTCTTCTACATTGTCTTCCATCATAACCCCTCTTTCTCCATGCTTGGTCCAAACATTATAGTGGGGCATGAAACCAGACTCAAACAGGTGGACGTGAATAGTTCTTGACGTAGAGTAATTGTGACCATTCTTACAGCCAGCACATGGACAAGGCATAAAACCGTCTGCCCGCTTGTTTGCCTCAGCCGCAAGCAGAAAAGTACGCATGCCATTAATGAACTCAGGAGAGCTGTAACGCCCCGTGACTGATGTGCCAGGTGTCTTCTAGTTATTCACTATCGTTGCCATGTCATTTTCTTGCGTGTTGCATTTCATCATTTCATCATGTGCATTGCATTATCATGTTTTCAAAACTTGCACTCGTCCGGGTTCTCTGAGTTTCTCTCCGTTGTCCGTTCTGAGCCCAACCCCACTTGCACGCGCCCGCGGCATGTCCGAAATATTATTTTATAAGTGGCCGGGAAATGTTCTCGGAATGGATTGAAAGTTGGCATGCGGTGTTGTTTTGTTGTCAGTAGACCGCCTGCCAAGTTTCATCGCATTCGGAGTCCGTTTAACGTCCCAACGGATAAATATAGCGGCAATAGTAGCCGGTCTAACGTCGGACGTTTTCGGTCTCCGGAAACAGTCGCCGGGCCTCCCTCTCTTCTCTTTTATCAGCTCAAGACCGTCTGCACAGCCCACCTAGTCCATCCTCCTTCCCCTCTTCGCTTCCGGAGTTGCCCGATGCGATCGCACGGTCCGAAACCCTCTCTGCACAGTGCATCGAACCCCTCACGTGAGCGTCCGAAAGTTGTCCCGGACCCGGCCCGAGGTGTCGCCACCGTTGTGTCCGGATCATCCCCAAACGTCTACAAAACGTCACTGTTTTCTTAGTTGGACTTCCTAGCTATTTTATTCGCGATCGTTCGATTGCGATCGTAGGGTCGAGATAGCCCCTAACCTAATCCGTGATGTATATATTTAGTCTATCCCTAGTCCATTTTGAACCTAACCCCATTTTCCTAGGGATCCTCCTAGCCGTCGTCGCCCCACTGTATCTCATCTATTTCCGTGCCCGACCAACCACCGCGCTCCGTTCCTCGATCCCGAGCCGCCGTCCCGTGTGCTCGCCAACACCGTCGCTCCGCCACTGCCGGCTGGCTCCGCCGCTGCCGAGCCTCAGGCCAGCTCCGCCGCCCCTCCTCTACATCTCCCTACCTCTCCCTAACCTCTCTCCTTTCCCCTGCAGTGCTCCTCGCCGCCACCGCCATGGAGATTCGCCGTTGGCTCCCTGCTGCCGCCCTGCTCCGGCGATGGATCCAGCAGGATCCGGCCCCCACCGCCCGGATCCTTCCATCCCCGATGGGATCCGCCTCCCTCCTCCGCCGGAGACCCGCTGCCGCCTCGCCGTTGACCTTCAGCGCCGCCGTTCTGGCTCTGTCGAGCAGAGGACGAGCATCGCCTGGGCTGCCTCCCTCGCACGCGTGTGGGCCGGCCTCGCCTCGGCTCTAGCAGCGCCCTCTGTTCCCTGGGCCGACCCTTCTCCTCCTCCTCTGTTGTGCCGAACCGGGCCTTAGCCCATGAGTGAGCAGGCCCTCCCTCCAGTCTCCTGTGCACCTGGTCCAGCAGTTTGAGCCCATGTCATGTTTTTTTCCTCTAGACGATTTTGCCTATTTTCCAGAGACTGCAGTTTTTATAGAAAAACCCTCATTGTCATGCATATAATAACTCACAATTCGTGCATCGGATTAAAATGATTTATATATGAAACTTGCTCAGAATTTTGTCTAGTTTAATAATATGTCACTTTCATCCATGTTTAAAATGTCGTTTGATTAAATTTGCTCCTATGCCATGTTAAAATGATTTAATTCATAACTATTTAACCGTAGCTCCGAATCTAACAAACTTTATATGCAAATGGGGTGGAATTTTGCCTAGTTTATCATGGTGACCTTTATTTGCATGTTAAACAACTCTAAAATTGTGTTTAGGGCAGAACAGTACCAAACCTTAAAATATGCATATGGGGTTTTACCGGAATTGTTGTCCTTTGTTTCCGGCCTCATTTAAACTTGCCTAGATAGGTAGTTTTGTTGTGCTTCACCTCTTGCCATGCTAACAACATTTAATCTTGTTGGGTACATAAACGAGAGAGAACTAAATAAGTCATGTGGTTTTTCGTCAATATGCAACTCGTTGCATATTGAGCTCCGCTTAATTTGTAGTGTTGTTTGTTGCACTTTGCCATGCCATGCCCTCTTTAAACCGGACATGCATCATTCTTGTTTGCGCATCATGCCATGTCTATGTGGTGGTTGTTTACTAGGTTGTTTGCTCTTTTCCGGTGTTGCTTCTTCGGGTTGGTTCCAATAACGTCGCGTTTGTGAGGAACCGTTCGACTACGTCCGTTTGTCTTCTTCATGGACTCGTTCTTCTTCCTTGCGGGATTTCAGGCAAGATGATCATACCCTCGAAATCACTACGATCTTTGCTTGCTAGATGCTCGCTCTTTTGCTATGCCTATGCTACGATACCTACCACTTGCTTATCATGCCTCCTATATTGTTGAACCAAGCCTCTAACCCACCTTGTCCTAGCAAACCGTTGATTGGCTATGTTACCGCTTTGCTCAGCCCCTCTTATAGCGTTGTTAGTTGCAGGTGAAGATTGAAGTTTGTTCCTTGTTGGAACATGGAGATGTCGTTCCTTGTTGGGACATGTTTACTCGTTGGGATATCACTATATATCTTGTTTAATTAATGCATCTATATACTTCGTAAAGGGTGGAAGGCTCGGCCGTATGCCTGGTGTTTTGTTCCACTCTTGCCGCCCTAGTTTCCGTCATATCGGTGTTATGTTCCCGGATTTTGCGTCCCTTACGTCGTTGGGCTATTATGGGAACCCCTTGACAATTCGCCTTAAGTAAAGCTCTTCCAGCAATGCCCAACATTGGTTTTACCATTCGCCACCTAGCCTTTTTCTTTCCCTTGGGTCGGCCAGCCCAAGGGTCATCTTTATTTTACCCCCCCCGGGCCAGTGCTCCTCTGAGTGTTGGTCCAACTAAGCGATGTCCGAGGCTACCAGGGGAAACTCTGGGCTGGCTTACCCGACGTCTGGCTCATCTGAGTGTGCCCTGAGAAAGAGATATGTGCAGCTCCTATCGGGATTTGTCGGCACATTCGGGCGGTGTTGCTGGTTTAGTTTTACCCTGTCGAAATGTCTTGTTGTACCGGGATACCGAGTCTGATCGGAATGTCTCGGGTGGAGGTCTATTCCTTCGTTGACCGTGAGAGCTTGTCATGGGCTAAGTTGGGACACCCCTGCAGGGATTTGAACTTTCAAATGCCGTGCCCACGGTTATGGGCAGATGAGAATTTGTTAATGTCCAGTTGTAGATAACTTGAACCTTAACTTAATTAAAATGAATCAACCGCGTGTGTAACCGTGATGGTCTCTTTCCGGCGGGGTCCAGGAAGTGAACACGGTTGTTGGAGTTATGCTTGAGGTAGGTTGTTATAGGATCACTTCTTGATCATAGTTTCTCGACCGTGCTTTGCCTTCTCTTCTCGCTCTCTTTTGCGTATGTTAGCCACCATATATGCTAGTCGCTTGCTGCAGCTCCACCTCATACCTTTTACCTTACCCACAAGCTTAAATAGTCTTGATCGCGAGGGTGCGAGATTGCTGAGTCCTCGTGGCTCACAGATACTTCCAAAACCAGCTTGCAGGTGCCGATGAGACCGTGCAGTTGACGCAACCAAGCTCAGGAGGAGCTCGACGAAGATCTTGTCTTTTCTGTTGCCTTCTTTCTAGTTGATCAGTAGTGGAGCCCAGTTGGGGTCGATCGGGGGACCTTTTGTCGCATTTGGGGTTCTTCTTTTATTTTGGTTCCGTAGTCGGACCTTGATTGTATCTAGATGATGTAATGCTTTATTCATGTAATTGTGTGAAGTGGCGATTATAAGCCAACTATGTATCTCTTTCCCTTAGTATGTTACATGGGTTGTGTGAAGATTACCTCACTTGCGACATATGCCTTCAATGCGATTATGCCTCTAAGTCGTGCCTCGACACGTGGGAGATATAGTCGCATCAAGGGTGTTACAAGTTGGTATCAGAGCCTTCCCCGACCTTAGGAGCCCCATTGCTTGATCGTTTTTAGCGGCCGAGTTGTGTCTAGAAAAATGTTTTGTGTCATTTAGGAATTATATATCGGAGAGATTAGGAATTCTTTTTACTTCCCAGTCTCTTCATCGCTCTGGTAAGGCATCCTGACGTAGAGTTTTGACTTTTCTCTTCTCAAATTTCACTAAAAAATTTTAGGATCACGCGGGTATCTTGGAATCGTTCCGATGGTTTTATGATGAGAACATTGTCTTGGTGCCTCCTGTCAGGGGTTTAGTGGAAGTGTCCCGGGGAGTTGAGCTCTGAGGTGTTGTCATCATAATTTTATCATTGCAGTTCTGGAATACCTGAGTTTAGTACGCCGACATCGAAAATCTCTTTTATGCAGTTCGTTGGTGAGATAACCTCGACGCCACCCAGTACTGGGGCGGGAGTTCGGGAGTATCGCCATAACTTGTATAACGGATGCTTTTTTAAGGTTGAGGTAGATGGTTTCCGAAGGTTTCTTGGTTATGTGTTGAAGGATGGATACAGCTGGATGTAGGATTTGCTAGTTTTGGGTGAGATATTATGCTTCCCCTGTATCCCCAACACCTGATTGCATAACCGGGAAAATTTCGGGAGTTTCATAGGTGGGAATTCAAGTAGCTCGTAGGATATCTTTCCGACAGATGTATGATATGAAATTGGGGTTTGACGTCTAGTGGTCCGCCTATTCACGGTCGGTTTTACAGTGGTCTCGTTGTGTCTTAAAGAGTCCTTGGCTATGCCGACTCAGGGACGCTTCGTATGTCATGTGCACTGCCTTGTACATGATGGTGCTGTACGATCGATCCCGTGTAGGCCCCACCACGAAAACTTCGGACGAATTCTCTATCATATGTTTGTTCTGGCTTATTCTGCAAGCCAATCCTTTGTTTTGTTTTCAGTTGTGGTATTCGAGTTGCTTCGAAGTCAAATGTTGATTCCATACCTTTCCCAAATGGTGTTCTCATATTTCTATGTGAATACAGATCCTTCATGTTAATCGAGATTGTCATGTCAATCCTTTTCACCGGTGTGTTTCTCTTCAAGTGAATCCGATCACGTCAACATCCGCAAGATCAATTACCAGTTCTTCTCAACGGTGTTTGTTTCATCTTTCCTAAGGTGCCTTTGTTTTCCCACCCTCCCACCCTTGGTTCTTCAATGACTTGTATTTCCTTATCGAGTATCCATCTTATTGATGCGAGGCCTCTTCATTCCTTTTTCGTTCAATGTTCTTATCCGGTGATTCTCATGAAGATTTTAACGGAGCCTCAAGGTCATCACCCTTAATTCTTTTCTTCTCCGGTGGATTCAATTCAAGCTTTCGGTGTTGATCATATTCTTTTCTGTATTCCAAATGCTTTTCTCGTGCCGGTGCACCTCATAATCATTCATTTCTCGCTATTCAATTGTTCCGGAGTGCTCAAGAAATCCTGAAGATTCGTGCTTACACTCTGCTTTCGTTCAAGCTCTTTCAAGGATGTTATCTCATTCAAGCCATTTAAATTCAACCGGTGCAATCTCTCTTTGAAATCGTTCAACGGTGTTTCTTTTGAGTGGGCCCTAACCCACAGGTCTTTTCCCAGGACCTTACCTGACTCTTCTTATTTTCCCGGAGTTTTCCTAAATTCTTGTCAAAGTTTGACGTAAGAATGAATTATCATCAGTCAAATGCTTTTCATCAAGATCTTTCAAATTCTTTTCATCGCTGGTTTAACCTCTTCATTTTGATTCTTCCGGAGTGTCTAAATAAATTCTTGGTGGTGTTTCTCGTCATCATTCTCAGATTTTTGAAGACCGAAGAAGAGTTTCTCTTTAATCTTGCTCCATTCTCTTCAAGATTCGTGATTCTAGCTTGTTGCCATCCTCTCGTAATTGTTTTGATCGTGAGAATTCTTTTCACCTATCCGGAGTAATTCAAGAGTCGTCTCAGTTTGATTATCCGGAGTCCATCAATTCATGTTTATTCATTCTCAGCTTTCAGTTGCCATTCTCCAATCTTACCGGTGCATCGTTCAAGTATTCTCTTATCAGCTCGTGACCTTTTCGTTCTCATGTATCTAAATCCTAGCAAGCATTTTCGTTCATTTGCTAATTCTTCCCGGTGTTTCGTTATGTTTTATTCGTTCATTTGCAATTCTTACGGTGGTTCGTTCAAGATTTCTTCTTCTTTCTTATCATGTCAATTTATTCGTTGTTTCAAACCTTCCATTCGTTCAAAACCTTCCCAAGTCTGATGTTATATCTCTCTTAATCTTTTCTACGAGAATAAGTAATATGCCAAACCCGTTGATTGTCATCAATTTAATTGGTGAAGGTTAAGCATAATGTAATTCTTATTATTGTTTCATCCAAATGATTATTTCCCTATTCCGGAGGTTCATCAAGATCTCAATTGTTCATCTTATCTTTTCTTCCCGGAGTTCCAAGCTCTAATTATCACGGATATCCATCTAAATCATTGCAAGGGTTCATGTTGTGTTTTCATTTTCTCTTTCTTTTTATTCTTTTGTTACCGGAGTTTCTTCTTGGAGGTTCTACATGATGGATTCATCAAGGAGTTAATTCGTTTTCGAAGTTTTCATCGACATTCTTTTCTAAGGAGTTCAAGCTATCTTCATCTTGATATCCGGAGTGCAATTCTTTCTACCGTGTCATTTGAGGTGGTGCTATGTCATTCTTGATAATTTGAATTCATGTTTCTTCGTTCACATGTTGTCATGAATGAGATATTTCAAATCCATCAATCTCGTCATTGGAGTTATCTTGGGTTATATTTCACCTAAAGCCTTCCCTAAGGATTGTTGCTATCTATGGTGTTTAGAAATGACCCAAGTTATTCATTTATCCTCCCGGTGAAATACGTTCTCGTCTCCTTGGTCATACCAATCCAATTCTTCTTCCCGTGAGTGGCAGGTTGTCACCTCATAATTTTTGCGATGTATTCCATAAGACCATATCAAGATTATTCTTTTTGTTGTTGGTTTTCAACAACTCCATTCTAGCATTTGTTGTATCCGTGCTCTCTCAAGATCTTGTTTCCCTTCGTTCCGGAGTCATTGTGATGTTGCTCTTTTCAACCCATCATCTCGTTTGTCAAAGATCATGCTCTTTTCGTGGTTATCCATCTAACCGGAGTGTTGTGTCATCTCTTCTAGTTCTTTTCGCCTTATCAAAGCCTTGCATCTCTTTCAACCAGAGTGCTGTCTGAGATATTTCTTACTCGTTCCATTCATTTAATAGTTCCGGAGGCAGTGTTTTGTAATGTCATCAAGTATCTTCTCATCTTATCAAGTTCTTATTCAATTTCCTTTCTTTTCAATCGGAGTGCTGCCCAAAGTTGCTCTTCCTTGTTTCACTTTTCTGACGGGGACTGTTAACTTCATTCATCTCCATCGTATTCTTTTCTCAAATTGGCTTAACCTTTTCAAGGTTCTTTGGTTTCAATCTTTTGTCAAAGAAGCAACTTAGGTTTACCTCTTCTCTTTCTCTTCCGTTTTCCCTCCGGTGCCATTCTAGATCTCGGGACGAGATCCTCTCGTAGTGGTGGAGTGTTGTAACGCCCCGTGACCGATGTTCCAGGTGTCTACCAGTTATTCGCTATCGTTGCCATGTCATTTGCTTGCGTGTTGCATTTCATCATGTCATCATGTGCATTGCATTATCATGTTTTCAAAACTTGCACTCATCCGGGTTCTCTGAGTTTCTCTCCGTTGTCCGTTCTGAGCCCAACCCCACTTGCACGCGCCCGCGGCATGTCCGAAATATTATTTTATAAGTGGCCGGGAAATGTTCTCGGAATGGGTTGAATGTTGGCATGCGGTGTTGTTTTGTTGTCAGTAGACCGCCTGCCAAGTTTCATCGCATTCGGAGTCCGTTTGACGTCCCAACGGATAAATATAGAGGCAATAGTAGCCGGTCTAACGTCAGACGTTTTCGGTCTCCGGAAACAGTCGCCGGGCCTCCCTCTCTTATCTTCTCTCAGCTCGAGACCGTCTGCACAGCCCACCTAGTCCATCCTCCTTCCCCTCTTCGCTTCCGGAGTTGCCCGACGCGATCGCACGGTCCGAAACCCTCTCTGCACAGTGCATCGAACCCCTCACGTGAGCGTCCGAAAGTTGTCCCGGACCCGGCCCGAGGTGTCGCCACTATTGTGTCCGGATCATCCCCAAACGTCTGCAAGACGTCACCGTTTTCTTAGTTGGACTTCCTAGCTATTTTATTCGCGATCGTCCGATTGCGATCGTAGGGTCGAGATAGCCCCTAACCTAATCCGTGATGTATATATTTAGTCTATCCCTAGTTCATTTTGAACCTAACCCCTTTTTCCTAGGGATCCTCCTAGCTGTCGTCGCCCCACTGTATCTCATCTATTTCCGTGCCCGACCAACCACCGCGCTCTTTTCCTTGATCCCGAGCCGCCGTCCCGGGTGCTCGCCAGCACCGTCGCTCCGCCACTACCGGCTGGCTCCGCCGCTGCCGAGCCTCAGGCCAGCTCCGCCGCCCCTCCTCTACATCTCCCTGCCTCTCCCTAACCTCTCTCCTTTCCCCTGCAGTGCTCCTCGCTGCCACCGCCATGGAGATTCGCCGTTGGCTCCCTGCTGCCGCCCTGCTCCGGCGATGGATCCGGCAGGATCCGGCCCCCACCGCCCGGATCTTCCATCCCCGATGGGATCCGCCTCCCTCCTCCGCCGGAGACCCGCTGCCGCCTCGCCGTTGACCTTCAGCGCCGCCGTTCTGGCTCTATCGAGCAGAGGACGAGCATCGCCTGGGCTGCCTCCCTCGCACGCGTGTGGGCCGGCCTCGCCTCGGCTCCAGCAGCGCCCTCCGTTCCCTGGGCCGGCCCTTCTCCTCCTCCTCTGTTGTGCCGAACCGGGCCTTAGCCCATGAGTGAGCAGGCCCTCCCTCCAGTCTCCTGTGCACCTGGTCCAGCAGTTTTAGCCCATGTCATGTTTTTTTCCTCTAGACGATTTTGCCTATTTTCCAGAGACTACAGTTTTTATAGAAAAACCCTCATTGTCATGCATATAATAACTCACAATTCGTGCATCGGATTAAAATGATTTATATATGAAACTTGCTCAGAATTTTGTCTAGTTTAATAATATGTCACTTTCATCCATGTTTAAAATGTCGTTTGATTAAATTTGCTCCTATGCCATGTTAAAATGATTTAATTCATAACTATTTAACCGTAGCTCCGAATCTAACAAACTTTATATGCAAATGGGGTGGAATTTTGCCTAGTTTATCATGGTGACCTTTATTTGCATGTTAAACAACTCTAAAATTGTGTTTAGGGCAGAACAGTACCAAACCTTAAAATATGCATATGGGGTTTTACCGGAATTGTTGTCCTTTGTTTCCGGCCTCATTTAAACTTGCCTAGATAGGTAGTTTTGTTGTGCTTCACCTCTTGCCATGCTAACAACATTTAATCTTGTTGGGTACATAAACGAGAGAGAACTAAATAAGTCATGTGGTTTTTCGTCAATATGCAACTCGTTGCATATTGAGCTCCGCTTAATTTGTAGTGTTGTTTGTTGCACTTTGCCATGCCATGCCCTCTTTAAACCGGACATGCATCATTCTTGTTTGCGCATCATGCCATGTCTATGTGGTGGTTGTTTACTAGGTTGTTTGCTCTTTTCCGGTGTTGCTTCTTCGGGTTGGTTCCAATAACGTCGCGTTTGTGAGGAACCGTTCGACTACGTCCGTTTGTCTTCTTCATCGACTCGTTCTTCTTCCTTGCCGGATTTCAGGCAAGATGATCATACCCTCAAAATCACTACTATCTTTGCTTGCTAGATGCTCGCTCTTTTGCTATGCCTATGCTGCGATACCTACCACTTGCTTATCATGCCTCCTATATTGTTGAACCAAGCCTCTAACCCACCTTGTCCTAGCAAACCGTTGATTGGCTATGTTACCGCTTTGCTCAGCCCCTCTTATAGCGTTGTTAGTTGTAGGTGAAGATTGAAGTTTGTTCCTTGTTGGAACATGGAGATGTCGTTCCTTGTTGGGACATGTTTAATTGTTGGGATATCACTATATATCTTATTTAATTAATGCATCTATATACTTGGTAAAGGGTGGAAGGCTCGGCCTTATGCCTGGTGTTTTGTTCCACTCTTGCCGCCCTAGTTTCTGTCATATCGGTGTTATGTTCCCGCATTTTGCGTCCCTTACGTGGTTGGGCTATTATGGGAACCCCTTGACAATTCGCCTTAAGTAAAGCTCTTCCAGCAATGCCCAACATTGGTTTTACCATTCGCCCCCTAGCCTTTTTCTTTCCCTTGGGTCGGCCAGCCCAAGGGTCATCTTTATTTTACCCCCCGGGCCAGTGCTCCTCTGAGTGTTGGTCCAACTGAGCGATGTCCGAGGCTACCAGGGGCAACTCTGGGCTGGCTTACCCGACGTCTGGCTCATCTGAGTGTGCCCTGAGAAAGAGATATGTGTAGCTCCTATCGGGATTCGTCGGCACATTCGGGCGGTGTTGCTGGTTTAGTTTTACCCTGTCGAAATGTCTTGTTGTACCAGGATACCGAGTCTGATCGGAACGTCTCGGGTGGAGGTCTATTCCTTCGTTGACCATGAGAGCTTGTCATGGGCTAAGTTGGGACACCCCTGCAGGGATTTGAACTTTCGAAAGCCGTGCCCGCGGTTATGGGCAGATGGGAATTTGTTAATGTCCGGTTGTAGATAACTTGAACCTTAGCTTAATTAAAATGAATCAACCGCGTGTGTAACCGTGATGGTCTCTTTCCGGCGGGGTCCGGGAAGTGAACACGGTTGTTGGAGTTATGCTTGAGGTAGGTTGTTATAGGATCACTTCTTGATCATAGTTTCTCGACCGTGCTTTGCCTTCTCTTCTCGCTCTCTTTTGCGTATGTTAGCCACCATATATGCTAGTCGCTTGCTGCAGCTCCACCTCATACCTTTTACCTTACCCACAAGCTTAAATAGTCTTGATTGCGAGGGTGCGAGATTGCTGAGTCCCCGTGGCTCACAGATACTTCCAAAACCAGCTTGCAGGTGCCGATGAGACCGTGCAGTTGACGCAACCAAGCTCAGGAGGAGCTCGACGAAGATCTTGTCTTTTGTGTTGCCTTCTTTCTAGTTGATCAGTAGTGGAGCCCAGTTGGGGTCGATCGGGGGACCTTTTGTCGCATTTGGGGTTCTTCTTTTATTTTGGTGCCGTAGTCGGACCTTTATTGTATCTGGATGATGTAATGCTTTATTCATGTAATTGTGTGAAGTGGCGATTGTAAGCCAACTATGTATCTCTTTCCCTTATTATGTTACATGGGTTGTGTGAAGATTACCTCACTTGCGACATATGCCTTCAATGCGATTATGCCTCTAAGTCATGCCTCGACACGTGGGAGATATAGTCGCATCGAGGGTGTTACAAGAGCATCGGTCATCGTACATCCATTGCCGGCTCATCTTCAATACACAGCACCGAAAACACCAAATTAATACAATACATAAGGTTCATACATAAAGATCATACAACACTTAAATGCAATACACAAATAACTCTCTAGCTAAAGAATTTAAATGCAACAACAAATGCGATCAAGATCGCAACTAAGGTAACAATTGATCCAACAGCATAATGATACCAAGCCTCACTATGAATGGCATATTTTCTAATCTTTCTAATCTTCAAGCGCATTTTTTCCATCTTAATCTTGTGATCATCGACGACATCGGCAACATGCAACTCCAATTCCATCTTCTCCCCCTCAGTTCTTTTCAATTTTTCCTTCAAATCCTCGTTTTCTCTTTCAACTAAATTTAACCTCTCGACAATAGGGTCGGTTAGAATTTCCGGTTCAACTAACTCCTACATACAAATATCTATGTCAACTTGATGGGCACAATTTGTCATAAACACGAAATGCAATGAATAGTTTTAAAAGAGAATATACCACATCCGAATCATAACCCGGACGAGGGCCGACGGGGACGGATATCAAAACCATGGCACTATGTATAAGAAACAACATATGGGTAAGATAATTATACGAGTAACTATATATCCAAATCACACAAACATCAATTTTTCATATAAAACTTCATGAACAAGAGGCTCACCACAAGGTGGTGCCGGCGACGGGACGTTGTGAGCAATCGACGGTGGTTACGACGGAGATTTAGAAGGTACTAAGTAAACCACACCTACATATGCAAACTAAGTGTTATTTTTGACCTCAAATTGCATATAAATCAAATACTAGCACATATATATAATTCCTCCCAAATTACTAAACTCAAAAATCAATCACTATATAAAGCATTGCACGAGCTAATCTAGCAATGAGAGATGAAAGGACAAAGTTGCTAACCTTTGTTATCATTTGAATGGATGGGGGCCTTCAAATCTTGACAAATTTTGGGCAAAATGTGTGATGAGCTTGAGAGGAAGAGGGAAAAGAACAGAGAGGAGAGGGGAAAGGGGAAGAACAGAGCGAGCTCGGGTGGACGAAGGGTCTATGTAGCACGACCTTTAGTACCGGTTCGTGATACGACCCGGTACTAAAGGTGCTGGAGGGGCCCCGGACTGACAACATCCTACCACCACTCACTTTAGTACCAGTTCGTGGCACGAACCGGTGCTAAAGGTTCGCCACGAACCGGTACTAATGAGAGCGGCCAGCTAGCCGTTGGAACTGGCACTAACGCACACATTAGTGCCGGCTCAAATTCAAACCGGCACTAATGTGCTTCACGTTTGACCCTTTTTCTACTAGTGACCAAACGGAGTCTAAACACCGCGAAACTTTTTATGGATTTTTTATGGGCCATAAGACTCCCGATGGGCCAAAGCAGCACCTAGGGGGTGCCCCGAGGGGGGCACAACCCACCAGGGCGTGCCAGGGCCTCCTAGCGCGCCCAGGTGGGTTGTGCCCACCTTGGTGGCCTCTCGTACCCCTTATTTGCACTATAAATATCCAAATATTCCGAAACCCTTCGGGGTTAACCTAGATCAGAAGTTCCGCTGCCGCAGGGCTCCGTAGCCACCAAAAACCAATCTAGACCTGTTCCGGCACCCTGCCAGAGAGGGGAATCATCTCCGGTGGGCATCTTCATCATCCCGACGGCCACCACGACAAGGAGGGAGTAGTCCATCCTCGGGGCTGAGGGTTTGTACCAGTAGCTATGTGTTTAATCTCTCCCTCTCTCATGATCTATATCATGGGATTTGTTAATATAGTCAGATCATATGATGTTTCTCCCCTCTATAGTATTCTTGTGATGAATTGAATATTTACCCTTTGAAGTTTTGTCATGTCGGATTGAATATTCAGAGATGAGAACTCATGATATATGTCTTGGAGTATGAATACTTGAGGTGAAAATTGGGGTATCTTATTGATTCACTTGATATATGTTATGGCATTCAACTCGCGGATTCCCACGGTGATATTGGGGTAATCTATCCATAGGGGTTGATACACGTTTTTGTTATCTTTTCTCCGATGGAAACTTTGGGGTCTCTTTATAGTTTTTTGTGTGGATTGAGTATTATGAATATGAACTTGCTTTGTTGTTATCTTAGTACGGACTCTAGGATAGATCAAACGGAAAAAATAGCTTTGTGTTATTTTAGTACGGACACTTGAATAGATCGAATAGAAAGAATAGCTTTGAGGTGGTTTAGTACCCTACAAGAAATTCCTATCTTTTGTTCTCTGCTAATAGGAACTTGGGAGTGATTCTTTATTGCACTTTGAGGGATAATCATATGATCCAACTATGTTAGCATTGTTGAGAGATTGCACTAGTGAAAGTACGGGCCCTAGGCCTTGTTTTTAAGCATTGCAATACCGTTTTTGTGCCCATTTACTATTTTTTACCTTGGTGTTTTTATTTATTCGGATTATAAAAATATATTTCTACCATCCATATTACACTTTTATCACCATCTCTTCGCCTAACTAGTGCACCTATACAATTTGCCATTGTATTGGGAGTGTTGGGGACACAAGAGATTTCTTGTATTTGGTTGCAGGGTCGTTTGAGAGAGACCATCTTCATCCTACACCTCTCACGGATTGATAAACCTTAGGTCATCCACTTGAGGGAAAATTTCTAGTGTCCTACAAAACTCTGCGCTTGGAGGCCCAACACGTGTCTACAAGAATAAAGTTGCATACTAGACATCAAGTTCCTTTCTGGCGCCATTGCCGGGGAGGTGAGTGCTTGAAGGTATATCTTTAGATCTTGCAATCGAATCTTTTAGTTTCCTGTTTTATCACTAGTTTGGTTTATAAAAGAAAACTAAAAAAAAGGAATTTAGGTTGCATCATATTATTGATCATCTTTATAATATATTTCTTGAAAATGATGGTTCGTAAAATTGTGCTCAATTGTTAGAAGAAGAAGTCAATAAAATGCTTGGCACAAAATATTTGAATGATGAGCATGATTGCAATGTTGTTAGTATGAATTCTTTGAATATCCAAAATACTAATGATGATTGCACAGGTCATGACAAAAATGTTTCTTATAAGCATGTCACTTTTTGCGGAGTGAATTGGGAGTGCAATTACACACCAAAAAGGGAAGATAGATTTTGTAAGAAGCATCAATATTTAGAAACACAAAGGTTGCAAGAGATGCTAGATGATTGTGCTAAAAGATTTATTTTTTTGCCGTCCTTGTGAACTTTGCATTGAATTTGGTCATTTAAATCTCCAATGCAAATTCTTTCATGATCAAATCGTGTCCAAAAATTGTGACAACTTGATTACCCTTGAGCATCATGAAGAGCTTAGTCTTCTTTTCGGGTATGAAGAAATGAAACGTATAACTAAGGGTAGTCCAAAATTTAATCTTGAGAGATTTCTTGATTTTGATCTAGAGGAAATTTATATGTTTTGTACGGTAAATTGCATTGAGAATCCTTATATTTCCAACTATCTAAAGACAAGGAAACAAATAGAATATGAAGAGAGTACTAATGAAAGGGAAAATATTTCCCAATACCCACCTAGTGTTTATTATGATGAATCAGGTAACGAGGAGGAGCTTCCTATCCAATCAATCTCTTCAACAAGAAGCTTGAAAGAATTAATTAAACCCACACATGGTGTGGTGAATAAGAAGAAAAGAAGGAAGAATAGAGGTAAAAAGGTATCTCTCCCGAATAATGTTGCTCCCATCACCATCGTGCCTCATGGAAGTAAATCAAATATGTTGATGGAGGATGATGATATGGATGATGATTTTGTTATGCCTATTGCTTTTTGTGATGATTATGATTGGGAAGAATATGATAATAATGTTTGCTACACTATTGGTGCCATTCATGCTATTGATAAGAATGATTGTGATGATATGCAAAACCACAAGCTTGAGGATGCTATGTTTGATGAGTATGAAACATTTGAAGATTTATTTGCTGGAAATAATGCTTGTCCTAAGCTTGGGGATGCTTTGCTTAATGAATATGATCCTTTGATTCCTTCTACTTTCGGTAAGAAAATTTATTATGATGATAGCATGCCGCCTATTTATGATGATTACATTGATGAAAGTGGGTTTGGAAGAGTGTCAACTCTAGGTAGTAGTGATACCACTATTTTGGATGGTGTTGAATCTTATTACAATATTGATGGAAGTGGATTTGGAGAGGCCATGACTTTATTTAGTGATACATCCACTACTTTCGAAGAGGTTTCAATTGTTTATGACAATGAAGTTGCTATGTATGATGATTATTATGATGACTTGTATGCCATAAAGAGTGATAAATATTCTATGCTTGTGCATCATGAAAAGAGTGTTGTATGTGATAGTTGTATTGTTGAATCCATTCATGATGCCTCTGAAAATTATTATGAGAAAGGAACTTATGCCCTTACATATCTCAATAGTATCAAGTTTCTTCTCTATGTGTTGATTGTTTTGAAGTTGCACTTGTTTAGCCTTCCTATGCTAGTTGATTCTTGTTCCCATAAGTTGTTTGCTCAAAAAATCCCTATGCATAGGAAGTGGGTTAGACCTAAATATGCTAGTCATATGCTTCATGATGCTCTCTTCATGTTTCAATTCTTATCTTTTATGCGAGCATCATCGAAATCATCATGCCTAGCTTAAAAGGCATAAAAGAAAAGCGCTTGTTGGGAGACAACCCAACACTTTTACCTACTGTTTTTGTGTGTTCACATGCTTATGCTACTCAAGTAATCATGTTTTATTGCTTTTGTTTCAATAAAGTGCCAAGTAAAGCCTTTAGGATCTTGTTGGGTGATAGTTGCTTTGATCTTGCTGAAAAAACAGAAACTTTTGCGCTCACGGAAATAATTCTAGTTTTTAACAGAAGAGTGATAAAATGCTGATTATTTTTGAAGAATATTAATAGAAAAATTAAACAAGTTTTCCTAAGTTTTTGGAATTTTTGGAGTAGCAGAAGTCTGGTTTGAGTACAGATTACTACAGACTATTCTGTTTTTGACAGATTATGTTTTCAATGCATAGTTTGCTTGTTTTCTAGTTTCTATGGCTTATATTGCTCAATATAAATTGTATAAATGATATGATACAGTAGGCATTGTGTGAGAACAATTATGAATCTTGTCTTTGGCAGTGCCAAAAGTGGAATGGTTTGCTCTTTATCATACTAACCTATCTCACAAAGTTCCGTTAAGTTTTGTGTGATTGAAGTTTTCAAGTTTTGGGTGAGATATCAATATGAGGAGAATAAGGAGTGACAAGAACCGAATCTTGGGGATTCCCAAGGCACACCCAAGTAAATATTCAAGGAATATCCAAGCAACTAAGCTTGGGGATGCCCCGGAAGGCATCCCCTCTTTCGTCTCCAACATTATCGGTAACCTCACTTGGAGCTATGTTTTCATTCGTCACATGATGAGTTTTACTTGGTGCATAAATTTATTTTTAGGATTTGATTGATGTTATTTATAATAATTTTTTCATCTTTTATTTCAATAAAAGTGACAATGTTAGCCTTTGCCATGCTTATTTTGCAAGTATACATGTTGCTGTTTGAAAATAGAAAGTTTACCGCTGTTGCAAAAATTCCTTAGAAAAGTCAGGATGTGATAAAATGCTGAAACTTTTTGAAAAATGAGCTCTGATAAATTTTCTCAAGTGTGGTAATTTTTATAATGTTTGGAGTTAGGGAAGTATTGATACTCTTGCATTCTTTACATACTGTACTATTTTGGCAGATTGCTGTTATGTTTGCATTGTTTGCATTTGTTTGCTCATTTAACGATTCTATTTGAGGATAGGAGTATTAAATATTTAGAAGAATTTAGTATGCTATGTTGAATAATAATTTTAGTGATTCACTACAGTAGATAATGATAAGGTTTTTGCATTGGTTTATACTAACTTATCTCACGAGTTCTTGTTGAGTTTTGTGTGGATGAAGCTTTTGAGGTTTAGGAAAACCGTGATATGAGAGGAATTAAGGAGACAAAAAAGCTCAAGCTTGGGGATGCCCAAGGCATCCCAAGATAATATCTCAAGAAGTCTAAAGCATCTAAGCTTGGGGATGCCCCGGTAGGCATCCCACCTTTCTTCTTCAACAATTATCGGTTAGTATTAGTTGAGCCTAAGTTTTTGATTCTTCACATGAGTTGTGCTATCCTTAGAATGTCATTTTATTTTCATTTTTCTTGATGTTTTAATAAGATACTTAGATCTGAAAGTTTTAAATAAAATAGAGTCCTCAAATAGTTGCCAGGGAGGCTAAGTAAGCGACATTCACATCCCGTCAACGAAGCTCTTTTCTATGTCATTTACTCTTGTGCTTCACTTATATCCTACGAGTAAATTGTTGAATAAATTGAATGTCATGAAGTTGAAATCATATCATGCCTAGTGGTAGCTTCACATTGGGTTTAGAAAGTGAAAACTTTTGAGGCTTGACAATCACAATATTGGTTATACAAGCAATTCACGAATAATTAGTATAAGGAAGAGAACTTTCACATATAAATACACCATAATGGAAATATTTTGTGATTGTAGCCCCCATAAAAATATTATATGCCAAAATTGTTGACGTTGGACAAGGAAGACAAAGTAATGGTTTATGTTTGTTCATATTCACATAGAAGTTATATTGTCATAGATCCTTCAACATGTGGTGCTTGCCCCCCATCTTTGCTAGCCAAAAATTCCGCACCAAGTAGAGATACTACTTGTGCATCCAAAAACTGTTAAACCCAAATCTTATTTTCAAGAGTCCACCATACCTACCTATATGCGGTATTCTTTTGTCGTTCTAAGAAAATTGGTATGTGCCATCTCTAATTTTCTAAATAAATTTCTCTTTTGTGTGCTCGTACCGCTCGCGAGGCGGTGAGGAGTGGCCAATATTTTCCATGCTAGATGTGTTATTCTCATGATGAGTGTTTATTCACTTGTCATTGCATGGGAGTAAGGCAAAGGTATTAGGGATGCCTAGTACCGAAATGAAAAATGAATTTACTTTATGTTGTCAAATAATAAATTCCTTGGAATGTGTTGGTATGGAGAGCACCCGTGGATACGGTTAGCCATGGAAAGTGAAAGTATGGTGGAAAAAGGAATAAACTTTATTTTTTGTTTGGGAACCGCCTATGATATATCTAGCATGGAAAGTGTTGGGAGCTCTAAGTCATTTTCGTTGGTGGGAAAAGTATGCCTCTCAAAATGTTTTTATCTCTCAATTTTCGCTGTGAGCTCTGGCACCTCTACAAATCCCGACTTCCCTCTGCGAAGGGCCTCTCTTTTACTTTTCAGTATTTACTTTTATGCAAAGTGTCAAAGTTTTTCTCTCTATTCCTTTTTATTTTTCTCTTTTGGCAAGCATCATCTGGTGAGGAAAGATCTAGGCACATATGTCCAGTTGAATATGAGTGGCATGAGTTATTATTGTTGACATCACCATTGAGGTGAATATGTTGGGAGGCAAAACAATAAGACCCTATCTTTCTATGTGTTCGGTTGAAATGTTTTGCTCATGTGTACAAGTTGAGTGTTAGCAATCATAGAAGACTATATGATGGTTGAGTATGTGGAGCTCTCATTTGAACTCTGTTGAATAAGTTGAATTGTAATTGCTTGGTGACTGAGAACATAGGTTGTTGAGTTTCAATATAATTCATTGTTTGAACCTTAAAATGTGAATTGGTTGCCACTATGACATGATAAGTTTTATAAGAAATAATTGTGTTATGATGCTAGGAAAAGTGATTGAAATTGTCATTGATCAAACTTGTGCACTTTGCTAGCATTCACACTTCATAAATTATTTTTTTTATCATTTACCTACTCGAGGACGAGTAGGAATTATGCTTGGGGATGCTGATATGTCTCCAATGTATCTATAATTTATGAAGTATTCATGCCAATATATTATCATTATTGGATGTTTTACAATCATTTTATAGCAACTTTATATCATTTTTTGGGACTAACCTATTGATCCAGTGCCCAGTGCCAGTTACTGTTTTTTGCTTGTTTTTTACATCGCAGAAAATCAATATCAAACGGAGTCTAAACACCGCGAATCTTTTTGTGGATTTTTTATGGGCCATAAGACTCCCGATGGGCCAAAGCAGCACCTAGGGGTGCCCCGAGGGGGGCACAACCCACCAGGGCGTGCCAGGGCCCCCTGGCACGCCCAGGTGAGTTGTGCCCACCTCGGTGCCCCCCCGTAGCCCTTCTTTGCACTATAAATTCCCAAATATTCCAAAACCCTTCGGGGTTAACCTAGATCAGAAGTTCTACCGCCGCAAGGCTCCGTAGCCACCAAAAACCAATCTAGACCCATTCTGGGACCCTGCCAGAGGGGGGAATCATCTCCAGTGGCCATCTTCATCATCCCGGCGGCCACCATGATGAGGAGGGAGTAGTCCACCCTCGGGGCTGAGGGGTTTGTACCAGTAGTTATGTGTTTAATCTCTCTCTCTCTCTCGTGATCTCTATCATGGGCTTTGTTAATATATTCAGATCATATGATGTTTCTCCCCTCTATACTCTTGTTGTGATGAATTGAATCTTTACCCTTTGAAGTTTTGTCATGTCGGATTGAATATTCAGAGATGAGAACTGATGATATATGTCTTGCGGTATGAATACTTGAGGTGACAATTGGGGTATCTTATTGATTCACTTGATTTATGTTATGGCATTCGACTCGCGGATTCTCGTGGTGATATTGGGGTAATCTATGCATAGGGGTTGATGCATGTTTTATTATCTTTTCTCCGATGGAAACTTTGGGGTCTATTTATAGTTCCTTTTGTGGATTGAGTATTATGAATATGAACTTTCTTTGGTGTTATCTTAGTACGGACTCTAGGATAGATCAAACGGAAAAATAGCTTTGTGTTATTTTAGTACAGGCTCTTGAATAGATCGAATGGAAAGAATAGCTTTGGGGTGGTTTATTACCCTACAAACAATTCCTATCTTTTGTTCTCCGCTAATAGGAACGCGGGAGTGATTCTTTATTGCACTTTGATGGATAATCATATGATCCAACTATGTTAGCATTGTTGAGAGATTGCACTAGCGAAAGTATAGAAGCTAGGCCTTGTTTTTAAGCATTGCAATACCATTTCTGTGCCCGTTTACTATTTTATACCTTGCTGTTTTTATATATTCAGATTATAAAAATATATTTCTACCATCCATATTACACTTTCATCACCATCTCTTCGCCGAACTAGTGCACCCATACAATTTTCCATTGTATTGGGTGTGTTGGCGACACAAACGATTTCTTGTATTTGGTTGCAGGGTCGTTTGAGAGAGACCATCTTCATCCTACACCTCTCACGGATTGATAAACCTTAGGTCATCCACTTGAGGGAAAATTGCTACTGTCCTACAAAAGTCTACGCTTCGAGGCCCCACATGTGTCTACAAGAATGAAGTTGCGTAGTAGACATTAGGGCCCCTGCTTCGGCCGAGCGCGCTGCCGCTGTGGCCCTGAAGGCGAGCTTGAGGGCCATCAAGGCTTCTTTGGTGTCACCGGCCACAGTGAGAATGCTGTTGGTCCCTGACATCTTCATGAGGTTGTGGGCAGGGTGAGTTGCCGCCATGAACTTGGCAAGGGCTGGGTACCCGAGGATGGTGTTATACGGGAGGCTGATGCGAGTGATGTAGAAGTCGATGAGCTTGGTGCGGTAGTTGTTGCGGGTGCCGAAGGTGACAGGGAGGCGGATCTGCCCTAGGGGGAAGGTGGAGCCGTCAACAACTCCAGAGAAGGGCTTGGTGGGGCGGAGCTAGGCGTGTGGCACATGAAGCAAACCGAAAGCTTCCACAGAGAGTATGTTGAGGCGAGCTCCGCCGTCGACGAGGGTCTTGGTGACTGCCACGTTGCAGATGGTGGGGGTGCAGAGCATCGGGAGCGTGCCAGCGCCCGCGGTGGTCGCGGGGTGATCTCTTAAGTCGAAGGTGAGGTCATCCTTGGGTGCTGTCGGCGTTCTGGGAACGGCGGTCCCCAGACTTGCCTGCCTGCGGCCTGCGGCGTGGCTCAAAGGGGGACCCAATGCGGCCCATCTTCACCAACACAAACCCAAGACCCTCGCAAGGGGCCAAGCCTCGCGGGTCGGACGACGCGGAGCTTCCTCAGGCGCGGCCCCATCAGGCTGGCTCACGAGGAGGCGGAAAGATCAAGGCGGGGTACCTCACGAGGTGCCCGTGACGCAAGCCATGACGACCGGGGGCGCCAGGCGGGTGCCAGCCCGCGCAGTGTCCTCCCTTCCTCTTTGGTGCAAAGGGGGCAAGCGCAGCCATGGAGTACCGAGGCATCAAGCAAAGGTTGCCGTTTCGGTGCAACGAGACCAAGACCAGGAGGACTACGACATGGAGGTCACCGTGGAGCCCAAGACGGCGTCATCACCAGAGCTTTGAGCAGGCGAAGACTACTTTTGTCAGGATAGCTGATACTAGTTGTCCCCCTTCAAATTAGCCCGCCATTGTTGGCTCCCTTCCCGCTTGATATTTGGGAAGAGGACTAGGGCCTCTATAAATAGGACCAGCCACCCACAGAGCAAAGGGGGCCAGGGGGTTGGAAGGATAGAGAAGATCAGAAAGAGAGAGAGAGAAAGGTGACTGAGCTCCTATCAGCAGTTCATCGCCCTAGCCAAGAACACACCCTCGCGAGGCTGTTCTTCCTTGTATTGTTCATCATCATCAGCCCAAGAGGTAGTCCACCACGCCACACACTGGAGTAGGGTATTACACCACAACGGTGGCCCGAACCAGTATAAACCCCGCGTTTCTTGTGTTGTTCTTTCCTTAGTTTAGATCCTAGCACGGCGGAGGAGTGCAGGTAGGTAGGAGGCGAAATCTCCGCGCGCACCCCTCGAACCTCAAGGGTCTGCCTGAACCCGAAATCCGACATTTGGCACGCCAGGTAGGGGTGCGCCGGAATCCACCTTCTACCGCTTCGCGCCCCGTCGCGTCGTCATCACGTCGCCGGGCAACCCAGATCCGTGGGCGGTGTGGCCCGCCCGCGCAGAGCCGCTTGCCTCGGGCGACCCCGTGCCCCAGGTAGCTCGCGGTCCGCAGGGCGCTGCAGGCCGCGGGCGATGCGGACAGGCTCCGACAGCTCTCACACTGCGGCAGGCGCGGTCGGAAGCAAGGGCCTCCAATCACGCTACGACCACGACACCGTACACCTGCAGGGAGCAGGCGAACTCGAGGGCCGCGCTCACAGTGGCCCGAGAGCTGCTGCAGTGCATGCCGCTGGAGGGCGGCCAAGACGTCCTGCTGGAGCGAGTGGCAGAGCTCCTGGGCTTCGCCGCCTCGGGGGCTCACCCCTTCTCCACCCAGCTCCCATCTCAGGCCCAGGGCGGCCCGCGCGGGGGCTCTGCGCGCGCCCGAGGGCTCCAAGGCTACTCCAACGCCAGCGAAGCTGTCAGCGCCGGACCGGCGACGGCGCTGCCCCCGCTCCCGGTCCGCGAAGAAGAAGGACACGACGTGAACCGCGACCCCAGTGGACAGCCGCGCTGCCACCCCGCGGTGGGCGCGTTAGGCAGGACCGTGTGGCATGCGGGGCATTACGGCGTGGCATTCGGGATGACGGCGCCGGAGGAATACGTGCCCTTCATGATGGACCGAGGACACCCACACGAGAGCGAACAAGGCTCCCTCCTCAGCCCAAGCTGGGGGGACGAGGCGCCAGAAGCTGAGCCTTTCCGGGAGCCCCGGGACGGTCCCACTGGCCACGATGGCGCCAACGATTATTGGGTACCGCTAATTTTTCAGGAGCAGGCATACGCTAACCATGGATCGCAGGAGGAGCAGGTCGCCACAGCAAGCAGCTGCCCCGCTCCCACAGTCTCCTGCCCCTCGGGAGGAGGGCGCAGGGGGCTGCAGGAGAAGGGCCAGGATCCGACATCACCACCGCGGCGTTCGGAGCAAGGTGCTCTCAGGAGGTAGGCCCTCTGCTGGGGAGGTGCCTCAGGGCCTGCCCCCGGCGGAGGACCCGTGGTCGTCGGGGGAACCGCTGGCGACCGCTCTACCCCATCGGCGGCGTCCTGGTTTCCGGTCATCGTTGATGGCACTAGAGTGTGGCACAAGGCGGGGCCCTCATGTGGTGATATGAAGCAAGGCCAGTACCTGTGAAGAAGGCCCAGTGCCTGTGAAGCTCGCCGCCCCGTGACACTCTCACATAATAATGAGTGGGGCTGTACACACCCCGTAGTCTCAGGGGTGCCGGCCTCAGGCCCTGGGGCTCCCTCCCACGCCCAGTGGCAGCACTTAGCTCCGCGCTGGTGAGAAGACGTCCAAGACTAGACTAGGTGCCGGATGCGGCCTTTTGTTTGCTTTCGTCGCTTTTCCCTTTGGTTGTCGCTTTCCCCCGTTGGATTCATGTTGGATTCGAATTTGAGATTTGCGTGTGTTCGGGGAAGGGGTGCTTAGTCTCGTTCAAGCAATTTCTCGCATTTTGGTTACCGCATCGCCTCAGCTGCCTCCCCTCGCGAGCCCCTCGCGAGCCGGGTCAGGCCTAGCTTGCGCGCAGCCCAGACTGCCGCCGACGTGACCTCTCAGGAGGGTGTTTTACTACAGATCCTACGAACCCAATCAGGGAACACTCGAAACACCACAACCCCCCGCGGACTGCCTCAGGGCCATCACGGGACAAAGGTAAACTAGCCGACTAGCGTGTCTCTTGGGCCAACCACTTGGCGCGGGCGCATGGGCAATGTAGCGTCTACTAATACGATGAACACAAGTTTTACATAAGGGGCTCCCCCTCCAAAATGCTCTCACTGCAATCAGGCCAAAACCTGAGTTCTATTCATGCAGGGTAAGGAAGTAGGAGCGATGCACAATCAGTCGGATGAATCCCCCAATGCATTCTCAAGAGCACCACTCGAGCCATTGCTGGCGTCGCTGAACTCGCCATCGCTGTCCACGTCGCCGCCAGCGGCGTCAGGGCCGTTCACCACGCCACCCTCGTCGGCCGCCACAATCGCATCGTCATTGTCTGAAGCAAAGGCCCTGATAAGAGCGTCCACATTGTCCTCCACCCAGTGCGCCAGGTCGCCTCGGAAGGCCCGCGGGACTGGGGCGATGGCGGCGTCAAAATCGAAGTGGGGATCCATGTTCTGTAGGTGGCTGAAGACGCGAGAAAAGGCGCGCCCAAGCAGGCCGTGGCTCCTCTCCTCCACCAACCTGTCAGCCCTGACCGACCGCGCCTCCAGCTGCGTCACCACGTTAGTGAACAACTGAAGATTGCCAGCATAGTTGACTGCATGCGGCTCGCCAACAGCCGCCTTGCAGATGTTGCCCAAGGCTGTGTTGCCTCTCTCCCAGAGCGTGGCAAGCATGGGGCCGTGCTCATGCTCCAGGATCTGCCGCTGACGGATCTCGTCCGCGTTCTGGCCCGCGACGACATCAGCCTCCTCCACCTGCTGGCGGAGACGGAGCACCTCGGCCTGGGAAGTGGTTAACTCACCTTGCGCCACCTCAAGAGCGGCCCGAAAAGCGTCGGCCCGCCGCGTCACCTCCTCCAGCTTGGCCCTCAAGGCAGTAGTCCTGCCTTCAGCTTCGGCCCGGATCAACCCCAGCTTCTCGTCGAACTCGTGCTCGAGGTTCAAATGCGCCATCGCCACTCGACGTCCGACCTCGTCCAGGACGCGGGCTTCCCATGCAGCAACATCATCCTCCGCCTGTGTCACCAAGCGCTCCCTCGTCTCCAGACGCTCCTACTCACGGGTGCGTTCGGCGGCTTCCAGCGTCAGTGCCTCCTCACGCTTCTGGAGCTCTGCTGAGTCGCTGGAGGCCACCTTCATCGATGCGAGAGCTGCCTCGCGCAACTCCACCTGCTCCTCCAGTGAGTGGCACCAGGCCAGGAGCTCCAGAGCCCGCTCCTCCGCCGCCGTTCGCCGCCGGTCAGCTTCCCGAGCCTCCTCCGCGGCCCAAGATTGGGCCTCCCAAGAGGCCACCAGCGACGCCTTGGCCTCTGTGTTGTCAAGATCGTGCTGACTGCGCGCAAGGGCGATGGCGCCCTCCAGCTCGCGCCTCTCTGCGGCCAGGCGCAAGCCCTCGGCCTCAAGGCGTGCGTCTTCATCGGCAAGCTCCTCTCCAAGCAGGCTTACCGCGTCAGCCGCCCTTCGAAGGAATCCTTGGCGGAGAGCGCGACGCTCCCGAGCACGCTTGAGCACGTCCTCCACACCATCACCTGCCCCAAGCAAGCGCCGGGGGCCGTGAGCCAGCACTCCCCCTCCGGGCTGGGGGCTGGGGGCTGGCACCCTCGCAACGGCCGGGCACGCCGCGTCAGAAGCCCGGCCGGGGGCCAGCCCGCCCCCAGGTGAAGAGCACAGGAGGCGCCTCAGCCAATCGCAGTCCACGACCAGGCGAGAAGCCCACGGTAGGCTGGCTATGGCACGAGAAGGCCCGCGAAGGATCACGAGGTGCACGGGGCCACGATACGCCTCGGGACGGTTCGCCTCATCAGTCTCCCTCACCACAAGGGCTCCACTGCTTGGAGCGCTTGAGGACGGTGGAGGGGGCGAAGCCAAGGGGGACGGCTCCTCAGTCGTCTCCGCAAGCTCGGCTGGAAGGGGCCTGCGGAGCAAGAGTCAGTAAGAGCAATAGAAGGATCGGGAGCTTGGAAAGGAGAAGGCTTACTCATCAGTGGCGAAGTACTTCCTGCGCTTTAGCAGGTGACAAGGGTAATCATAGCCCAGGGTCTCCCTTCTCTTCCGAAGGGCCTGAAAGTCCACACGGAAGCGGCCCAAGAGTCGGGCGCAGGGATCAACCTGCGACGAAGGTGGAGCGTCAAGGCCATCTACGTTAGGGGCGCCTGCCTGGTGTGCGCCGCCAATTGCCTCGCCAAGAGAAGCCGCCGGAGCCTCGGTGGCCTCAGTCGTAGGCGCAGAGGGTAGCTGCTTGTCACCCTCAGCCTCGGCGGCACGGGCCCCGATAACCGCTTCCTCATGAGCCTCGCCCGACGCGGTCACCCCGCTGGGAGCCCCCTCGGCCTCTGGCGCCTCGTGCCTCCCTTCTCCGCCACTTGAGGAAGAGTCGCCTGGGCCGACTGGAAGGGCAGTCACCACCACTGGGTTCTTACGAGGCCCCTGAAGGCCCGTGGGGCGCGGCCCCCACTCATCGAAGATAGGCATTTGCCTCACAAAATCGCCCCCGCTCTGGCAGAGGTATAGCAAGGCCCCTCGCTGCTGGATACTGCTAGGGTTGGGGTCCCCCGTTAGGGTCGAGAGCGCCGTCCTCAGCACTTCAGGCGTCAGGTCCTCTTCCTGGAGCCTCATACGATCATCGCGCCCGCTGAAGGACCACATCCGGTGGGAGTGGCGCATGAGAGGAGAGACGCGGCATAGCAGGAACTCCTTCACCACCTTGGGCGCTGTCGCGCCAAGCGACCTCAAGAACGCGAAGCGGTGCCAGACGAAGACGAGCCGGGGGCTCTCAAGCGTCTCCTGGCCCCATCCCGAATTGGGGACAGCAGGCGAAGTTGGCTCCGACAGCAGGGGGCTGGGCACCCCAGCATCCACATACAGCCACCGCTCGCGGAACCCAGCCGCGGGCGGAGGGAGCTTGAAGTCAATCCCAGAGGCCGTCGTCTCAGGCGCGGCAATGAATCTCACACACACCCAGCATTGGGTAGGGTCAACAAGGCGCAGCGAGAAGAAGTGGCGCAGCAAGGCAACCGAAGGAAGGATGCCCATCATAGCCTCACAAACAAAGGCGAAGACCGAAAGGAGAGTGATGGATTCAGGACCTAGATGCATCATGTGGATCTGATAATGGGAGAGCACGGCATTGAAGAAATCAGAAAAGGGAGGAACCAGACCCGCCCACAGGGCGTCAGCAAAATACGGGACCTCAGTGGCTATCCTGCCGATGGAGAAGTGGGACGCGGGCCAGGCCGTCGTCCTCCCGCATTCATTGAAGATGGTGGCCAGAGCCAAGCTGACCTTGCCCAAGCCCTCGGCGGGGGCCGCCAACGGTGGCAGGCAAGGCGGAGACACGGTTTCTCCCCTCTTCCCTTGTTTGTCGGAGACATGGCGATGGGAAGGGGGGGGGGAAGGTTCAAGATTGAGTTGAAAACAGAAACCAGAGTTCGAGCGGAGGAAGGACAGAGGGCGCTCCAGCAACCAAACAGGGGAACGACTGTGTACGACTACGGGTCTGTCTAGCATGGCGCAAAATAAGGAGGGCGTGGGGGAACAGAGCCGCCCACGTCCAATCAACCTCCACGGGGCGCCCAAGGCCGCAGCCTGTTAGGGCCCGCGGCGCTTCGCTCTTGCCCTTCCGCCTCCCCGCACGGCCAAGTCCGGGCGCGCCTTGGGCCCGGGGGCTACTGTCGGCATTCTGGGAACGGGGGTCCCCAGACTTGCCTGCCTGCAGCCTGCGGCGTGGCTCAAAGGGGGACCCAGCACGGCCCATCTCCACCAACACAAACCCAAGACCCTCGCGAGGGGCCAAGCCTCGCGGGGCGGACGACGCGGAGCTTCCTCAGGCGCGGCCTCGTCAGGCTGGCTCACGAGGAGGCGGAGAGATCAAGGCGGGGTACCTCACGAGGTGCCCGTGACGCAAGCCATGACGACCGGGGGCGCCAGGCGGGTGCCAGCCCGCGCAGTGTCCTCCCTTCCTCTTTGGTGCAAAGGGGCAAGCGCAGCCGCGGAGTACCGAGGCATCAAGCAAAGGTTGCTGTTTCGGTGCAATGAGACCAAGACCAGGAGGACTACGAGACGGAGGTCACCGTGGAGCCCAAGACGGCGTCATCACCAGAGCTTTGCGCAGGCGAAGACTAGTTTTGTCAGGTTAGCTGATACTAGCTGTCCCCCTTCAAATTAGCCCGCCATTGTTGTCTCCCTTCCCGCTTGATATTTGGGAAGAGGACTAGGGCCTCTATAAATAGGACCAGCCACCCACAGAGCAAACGGGGCCGGGGGGTTGGAAGGATAGAGAAGATCAGAAAGAGAGAGAGAGAGAGAGAAAGGTGACTGAGCTCCTCTCAGCAGTTCATTGCCCCAGCCAAGAACAGACCCTCACGAGGCTGTTCTTCCTTGTATTGTTCATCATCATCAGCCCAAGAGGCAACCCACCACGCCACACACTGGAGTAGGGTATTACACCACAACGGTGGCCCGAAACAGTATAAACCATGCGTCTCTTGTGTTGTTCTTTCCTTAGTTTAGATCCTAGCAAGGCGGAGGAGTGCAGGCAGGTAGGAGGCGAAATCTCCGCGCGCACCCCAGTGTTCGAACCTCAAGGGTCTGCCAGAACCCGAAATCCGACAGGTGCCGCCCATCTCCGAGTAGTTCCCTGAGGCACGTGGGCGACGCTCACCTGATGAAAGAATTGCTTGACTTG
This sequence comes from Triticum urartu, assembly GCF_056163025.1. Taxonomy (NCBI): domain Eukaryota; kingdom Viridiplantae; phylum Streptophyta; class Magnoliopsida; order Poales; family Poaceae; genus Triticum; species Triticum urartu. The sequence goes on from NC_141878.1 coordinate 234,156,798, forward strand.
GCGGTCCTAGGGCGGTGCCTGCGAGCCGCCGAGGAGAGCTGCAATGTCGTGGGGTGCTAGTGTTGCGAAGTACGTGATGAAGAGGACGCGCAGCTCCTCCCAGGAGGCCGCAAAAGATCCCTGTAGGCTGAGCAGCTAGGTATGCGGTGCGCTTGCGAGGGCCATGGGAAGCTAGTTGGCCATGACCTTGTTGTCGCCACCAGCCTACCAAACGGCTTCCTTGTACGCCTAAAGGAAGGCCACAGGGTCCGCCGCACCGTCGTAGCGGGCGGCGTCTCCGGACTGAACTTGGGTGGCCACTGCACCCACCGGAGGGCGGGGGTGAAGTCTCGGAGGCCCTCGGCTCCCGTGAGGGCGCGCGTCGGCTGATACGTCTCCAACGTATCTTTAATTTTGAATTGTTCCATGCTATTATATTATCTGTTTTGGATGTTTAATGGGCTTTAATATACTCTTTTACATTATTTTTGGGACTAACCTATTAACCGAAGGCCCAGTGCAAATTGCTATTTTTTTGCCTATTTCAGTGTTTCGCAGAAAAGGAGTATCAAACGGAATCCAAACGTAATGAAACCTTCGCGCGGATCTTTCTTGGAACAAACATCACCTAGGAGACTTGGAGTACAAGTCAGGAAGTCCGCGAAGCTTCCACAAGGCAGGGGGCACGCCCAGGGGGTAGGCGCGCCCCCACCCTCGTGGGCCCCACGGAGCTCCACCGACCTACTTCTTTCGCCTATATATACTCTTATACCCTGAAAACATCCAAGGGAGCCACGAAACCACTTTTCCACCGCCGCAACCTTCTGTACCCGTGAGATCCCATCTTGGGGCCTTTTCCGGCGAGCTGCCGGAGGGGGATTCGATCACGGAGGGCTTCTACATCAACACCATAGCCTCTCCGATGATGCGTGAGTAGTTTACCACAGACCTTCAGGTCCATAGTTATTAGCTAGATGGATTCTTCTCTCTATTTGGTTCTCAATACAAAGTTCTCCTTGATGTTCCTGGAGATCTATTCGATGTAATAATTTTTGCGGTGTATTTGCTGAGATCCGATGAATTGTGGGTTTATGATCAAGATTATCTGTGAACAATATTTGATTCTTCTCTAAATTCTTATATGCATGATTTGATATCTTTGCAAGTCTCTTCGAAATATCGGTTTAGTTTGGCCTACAAGATTGATCTTTCTTGCAATGGGAGAAGTGCTTAGCTTTGGGTTCAATCTTGTGGTGCTCGATCCCAGTGAAAGAAAGGGAACCGACACGTATTGTATTGTTGCCATCGAGGATAAAAAGATGGGGTTTATATCATATTGCTTGAGTTTATCCCTCTACATCATGTCATCTTGCCTAATGTGTTACTCTGTTCTTATGAACTTAATACTCTAGATGCATGCTGGATAGCGGTTGATGTGTGGAGTAATAGTAGTAGATGCAGAATCGTTTCGGTCTACTTGACACGGACGTGATGCCTATGTTCGTAATCATTTCCTATATATTCTCATAACTATGCGCTTTTCTATCAATTGCTCAGCAGTAATTTCTTCAACCACCATAATATATGCTATCATGAGAGAAGCCACTAGTGAAACCTATGGCCCCGGGGTCTACTTTACATCATATAAGTTTCCGATCTATAATTCTAGTTTACTATTTATTTTGCAATATTAATTTTGCAATCTATACAAGAAAAATACCAAAAATATTTATCTTATTATCTTTATCAGATCTCACTTTTGCAAGTGGCCATCAAGGGATTGACAACCCCTTTATCGCGTTGGTTGAAAGGTTCTTGATTGTTTGTGCAGGTACTAGGCGATTTGCGTGTAGTATCCTACTGGATTGATACCTTTGTTCTCAAAAACTGAGGGAAATACTTACACTACTTTGCTGCATCACCCTTTCCTCTTCAAGGGAAAACCAACGCATGCTCAAGAGGTAGCAAGAAGGATTTCTAGCACCGTTGCTGGGGAGATCTACGCTCAAGTCAAGACATACCAACTACCCATCACAAAATCTTCTCCCTCGCATTACATTATTTGCCATTTGCCTCTCGTTTTCCTCTCCCTCGCTTCACCTTTGCCTTTTCTTTCGCCCTTCTTCCGTTCGATCTTGTGTTACAATGTACCTTCTTTTTGCTTGGATCTTCGCTTGCTAAAAGTTTATGGATCCTCTTCCACTTGCTATTCTCTTTAAGAGATCCAATTTTGATGAACCTATTGCTAGTGAGTTGAGTGCACTAGATTATCTTTATGAGGTTTTGCTTGAAATTCGTGAATCTAAAAAGTGTGATGAATTACTTTATGAAGCGATTCACGATAGGTCTTTGAATAAAAAGCATGATTGCAATGACTTTATTATAAATTCTATTGATGTAAATTTTGCTAATAATATGCAAAACCCTAATCTTGGGGATGCTAGTTTCTCTATGTCCTCTACTTGTTGCAATGATCATGATTGGGGTGATTCTTCTTTCAATATTGAAAATTTATTTAAGCCCCATGATGAATGTGAGATTGATAATAGTGTTTGCAATATTATTAAAAGTGGGTTTGGAAGAGTGTCAACTTTAGATCCCACATATTTGGAGAATGTTCAATCTTATGAATTTTTTGATAAAAGTGGGTTTGGAGAGGTCATGGCTTTAGTTAATGTTGATCTCACTATTTGGGAAGAGTGTCAACTTTGCATGCATGCAGATCATGTTGAAAATATTTTATGTGATAGCTATTTTGTTGAACTTTCTTATGATCCCACATGTAATTATTATGAGAGAGGAAAATATGATTGTAGAAATTTTCATGTTGCTAAATTTCCACTCGTTAGGTTGAGATTGCTATTGTTTCTTTCTTATTCCTTGCATATGGTGGTTTTTGCTTGCCTTGATTTGTTTGCTTATGAGTGAAGCATGTTAGACTTAAACTTGTTTGTCATATGTTTTATTATGCTCTCTTTGTGCTTCAATTCTTGTCTTTCATGTGAGCATCATTGAAATCTTAATGCGTAGCTAGGGGCGTTAAACGATAGCGCTTGTTGGGAGGCAACCCAATTTTATTTTTGTTCCTTTATTTTTTGTTCCTGTTTAGTAATAAATAAATCATATATCCTATGTTATTATTGTGTTTTTTATGTTTTAATTAGTGTTGGTGCCAAGTAAAGCCTTTAGGATCTTCTTGGGAGATTGTTATTTGATCTTGCTGAAAAAAACAGAAAGTATGCGCTCACGAGAATAATTTTAAGTTTTTACCAGAGTGTGATAAAATACCAATTCCAACTGTAGTTGGTCAATATACAAATTATTTAGGTCATCCTAACTTTGCAGAATTTTTGGAGTTACAGAAGTATTCGAAACCTACAGACTACTACATAGTGTTATGTTTTTGACAGATTTTGTTTTTCATGTGTTGTTTGGTTATTTTGATGAATCTATGGCTAGTATCGGGGGGTATGAACCATAGAGAAGTTTGAATACAGTAGGTTTAACACCAATATAAATAAATAATGAGCTTATTACAGTACCTTAAAGTGGTGGTTTGTTTTCTTATACTAACGGAGCTCATGAGATTTCCTGTTTGAGTTTTGTGTTGTGAAGTTTTCAAGTTTTGGGGTAAATATTTGATGGATTTTGGAAAAAGGAGTGGCAAGAGCCTAAGCTTGGGTATTCCCAAGGCACCCCAAGGTAAAATTCAAGGACAACCAAAAGCCTAAGCTTGGGGATTCCCCGGAAGGCATGCCCTCTTTCGTCTTCATCTATCGGTAACTTTACTTGAGGCTATATTTTTATTCACCCCATGATATGTGTTTTGCTTGGAGCATCTTGTATTATTTGAGTCTTTGCATTTTAGTTTACCACAATCATACTTGCTGTAAACACCCTTTTGGGGAGACACACATGAATAGGAATTAATTAGAATACTCTATGTGCTTCACTTATATCTTTTGAGCTAGATAAATTTTGCTCCAGTGCTTCACTTATACCTTTTTAGAGCACGGTGGTGGTTTTATTTTATAGAAACTATTGATCTCTTATGCTTCACTTATATTATTTCTAGAGTCTTTTAGAACAGCATAGTAATTTGCTTCAGCTATACTAGTCCTAATATGATAGGCATCCAGGATGGGTATAATAAAAACTTTCATATAGAGTGCATTAAATATTATGATAAGCTTGATACTTGATAGTTGTTTTGAGATATAAAGGTGGTAATGTTAGAGTCATGCTAGTTGGGTAATTGTGGAATTGAGAAATAATTGTGTTGAGGATTGCAAGTCCCGTAGCATGCATGTATGGTAAACATTGTGTGACAAATTTCAAGCACGGGGTGTTCTTTGATTGCTTTCCTTATGAGAGGCGGTCAGGGACGAGCGATGGTCTTTTCCTACCAATCTATCCCTGTAGGAGCATGCGTGTAGTGCTTGGTTTTGATTACTTGTAGATTTTTGCAATAAGTATAGAGTTCTTTATGACTAATGTTGAGTCCATGGATTATATGCACTCTCACCCTTCCATCATTGCTAGCCTCTTCGGTACCGTGCATTTCCCTTTCTCACCTCGAGAGTTGGTGCAAACTTCGCCGGTGCATCCAAACCCCGTGATATGATATGCTCTATCACGCATAAGGCTCCTTATATCTTCCTCAAAATAGCTACCATACCTACTTGTTATGGAATTTCCATAGCCATTCCGAGATATATTGCCATGCAACTTTCCACCGTTCTGCTTATTATGAGATGCTCCATCATTGTCATATTGCCTTGCATGATCATGTAGTTGACATCGTATTTGTGGCAAAGCCACCTTCATAATTCTTTCATACATGTCTGTCTTGATTCATTGCACATCCAAGTACACCGCAGGAGGCATTCACATAGAGTCATATTTTGATCTCAGTATCGAGTTGTAATTCTTGAGTGTAAGTAAATAAAAGTGTGATGATTTTCATTATTAGAGCATTGTCCCATGTGAGGAAAGGATGGTGGAGACTATGATTCCCCCACAAGTCGGGATGAGATTCCGGACGAAAAAAAGAGGCCATAAAAAAGAAGAGAAAAAAGGCCCAAATAAAAAAATGAGAGAAAAAGAGAGAAGGGGCAATGTTACTATCCTTTTGCCACACTTGTGCTTCAAAGTAGCACCATGATCTTCATGATAGAGAGTCTCTTATTTTGTCACTTTCATATACTAGTGGGAATTTTTCTTTATAAGGCTTGGCTTGTATATTCCAATGATGGGCTTCCTCAAAATGCCCTAGGTCTTCGTGAGCAAGCAAGTTGGATGCACACCCACTTAGTTTCTTTTGTTGAGCTTTCATATATTTATAGCTCTAGTGCATCCTTTGCATGGCAATCCCTACTCCTTGCATTGACATCAATTTATGGGCATCTCCATAGCCCGTTGATTAGCCACGTCAATGTGAGACTTTCTCCTTTTTTGTCTTCTCACACAACCTCCATCATCATATTCTATTCCACCCATAGTACTATGTCCATGGCTCGCGCTCATATATTGCGTGAAAGTTAAAAGAGTTTGAAAAGGCTAAGTATGAAACAATTGCTTGGCTTGTCATCGGGGTTGTGCATGATGGGAGCATTTTGTGTGACAAAAATGAAGCATGGCCAAACTATATGATTTTGTAGGGATAAGCTTTCTTTGGCTATGTTATTTTGATAAGACATAATTGCTTGGTTAGCATGCTTGAAGTATTATTATTTTTATGTCAATATTAAACTTTTGTCTAGAATCTTTTGGATCTAAACATTCATGCCGCAATCAAGAGAATTACATTGAAAATTATGTTAGGTAGCATTCCACATCAAAAATTATGTTTTTATCATTTACCTACTCCAGGACGAGCAGGAATTAAGCTTGGGGATGCCGATACGTCTCCAACGTATCTATAATATTTGATTGTTCCATGCTATTATATTATCTGTTTTGGATGTTTAATGGGCTTTAATACTCTTTTATATTATTTTTGGGACTAACCTATTAACCGAAGGCCCAGTGCAAATTGCTGTTTTTTGCCTATTTCAGTGTTTCACAGGAAAGGAATATCAAACGGAATCCAAACGGAACGAAACCTTCACGAGGATCTTTCTTGGAACAAACGTCACCCAGGAGACTTGGAGTACAAGTCTGCAAGTCCGCAAAGCTTCCACGAGGCAGGGGGCGCGCCCAGGGGGGGTAGGCGTGCCCCCACCCTCATGGGCCCCACGGAGCTCCACCGACCTACTTCTTTCTCCTATATATACTATTATACCTTGAAAACATCAAAGGGAGCCACAAAACCACTTTTCCACCGCCGCAACCTTCTGTGCCCGTGAGATCCCATCTTGGAGCCTTTTTGATATGCCGGAGGGGGATTCGATCATGAAGGACTTCTACATCAACACCATAGCATCTCCGATGATGTGTGAGTAGTTTACCATAGACCTTCGGGTCCATAGTTATTAGCTAGATGGCTTATTCTGTCTCTTTGGTTCTCAATACGAAGTTCTCCTCGATGTTCTTGGAGATCTATTCGATGTAATACTTTTTGCGGTGTGTTTGCCAAGATCCAATGAATTATGGGTTTATGATCAAGATTATCTATGAAGAATATTTGATTCTTTTCTGAATTCTTATATGCATGATTTTATATCTTTGCAAGTCTCTTCGAATTATCGGTTTAGTTTGGCCAACTAGATTGATCTTTCTTGCAATGGGAGAAGTGCTTAGCTTTGGGTTCAATCTTGCGGTGCTCGATCCCAGTGACAGAAAGGGAACCGACACGTATTGTATTGTTGCCATCGAGGATAAAAAGATGGGGTTTATATCATATTGCTTGAGTTTATCCCTCTACATCATGTCATATTGCCTAATGCGTTACTCTGTTCTTATGAACTTAACACTCTAGATGCATGCTGGATAGCGGTCGATGTGTGGAGTAATAGTAGTAGATGCAGAATCATTTCGGTCTACTTGAGACGGACGCGATGCCTATGTTCGTAATCATTGCCCAGATATTCTCATAACTACGCACTTTTCTATCAATTGCTCGGCAGTAATTTATTCACACACCGTAATATATGCTATCGTGAGAGAATCCACTAGTGAAACCTATGGCCCCCGGGTCTACTTTACATCATATAAGTTTCCGATCTATAATTCTACTTTACTATTTATTTTTCAATCATTATTTTCTAGTCTATACAACAAAAATATTTATCTTATTATCTTTATCAGATCTCACTTTTGCAAGTGGCCGTGAAGGGATTGACAACCCCTTTATCACGTTGGTTGCAAGGTTCTTGATTGTTTGTGCAGGTACTAGGCGATTTGCATGTAGTATCCTACTGGATTGATACCTTGGTTCTCAAAAACCGAGGGAAATACTTACGCTACTTTGCTGCATCACCCTTTCCTCTTCAAGGGAAAACCAACGCATGCTCAATAGGTAGCATCAGCCCAGTCGATGGGGTGCCTTCGCGTTGCCCGACCTTAGGTCGGTGGTCATCTTCTCCAACACCGACTTTGCCCGGTCGTCAGTAAGCTTCGCGTAGGACCACCCCTCGTCAGACTGGGGCATCTCCATCGGCAACATCAACCGCGGGTGGACACACTTGGCATCCATCATGACCCACTTGCTCCTAAAGCCATCGGCCTTCTTTCCGGCCTTCGAGATCGCGTTGGCCTTGCCGGCTGCGACAAAGTTGGCGCACCCAGAGGTGTGGTCGTCGTTGATTCAGAGGAAGAAGAAGTGGCGCAGCAGTGCCACAGATGGCATCACCCTGACATACGCCTCACAGTAGAAGGGAAAGATAGACAAGAGAAGAACGGAGTTGGGATGGAGATGGAGGGCCTGCAACCTGTAATGATGGAGGACGACATAGAAGAAGTCGGAGAAGGGGGGAACCAGGCCTGCGACGATGCTGCTCATAAAGAAGGGGTAGAAGGAGCTCTTCGAAGCCTCCGGCATGGCGGAGCCAGCCCGAAACTCGGTCTTCCCCTTCTCATTGTTCTCCTACGCCGTCAGCAGGTGCGTGGCGGCGCGGTTCTTCTTCGAGACATTGGGCGCGTCCAGAGCCGGCTCGTACCAGGCAGGCGGCGAAACGGCCTTGGCCTTTCTGGTCGGAAGCTCGGAAGGGGATTGAAGCAGATCTGGAGATTTTGGAAGCAAGGAGCGAGAGAGGGAATCTAGAGCAAGATGAAGGAAAGCAATGAAGGCAAGCGTTGCCCGCGCCAACCTTTTTGTCAGACGGGCAGTTGCCGAGGCAGCGTGGAGAAGCGGAGACGCCCATGTCCAATCAGTCGCCCCGCGTCGAGCGGGGCCGCAGGCTGTTGGGGCCCGCCGCGCTCCGCACTTGCCGCTTGGCTTTGCCTCGAAGCCAAGTCCGAGTGCACCTTGGGCTCGGGGGCTACTGTCGGTGTTCTGGGAACGGGGGTGCCCAGACTTGCCTACCTGCGGCCCATGGCGTCGCTCCACCAGCGGCCCTGTACGGTCCATCTTCACCAGCAAACACTCAAGACCCTCGTGAGGCAGACGACAAAAGACATCCTCGGGGCAGCTTCACCAAGCAGGCTCGTGAGGGGAGGAGAGATCAAGGCAAGGGACACCTGGCGAGGTCCCTGTGACGTAAGCCATGACGACCAAGGCTGGGCGGGCGCTAGCGCGCACAGTGTCCTTGTTTCTTGTTTGGTGCTAAAGGGGCAAGAGCGGTCAAGGAGTCCTGAGGCATCAGGTAATGGTTTCCATATCGGTGCAACAAGACCAAGACCAGCAGGACGGCAAGACGGAGGTCACCATGGAGCCCAAGACGGCGTCACCACCAGAGCCTTTAGCGGGCGAAGACCACCTTTAGTCAGGATAACTTGTACTAGTTGTCTCCCTTCGAATTTGGCCGTTGTGGGATCCCTTCCCGCTCAATATTTGGGAAGAGGACCAGGGCCTCTATAAATAGGACTAGCCACCACCATAATGGAGGAGAGATCATTCAGATCATCCTCAGCCACACAAGTTCACCAAGCACAAGAACACCTCTCCTCAGGAGGCTGTTCTTCCCTTGTAACTGTTCATCCTCAGCCCAAGAGGCAATCCACCACACCACACGGGAGTAGGGTATTACACCACATCAGTGGCCTGAACCAGTATAAACTCTTGTGTCTCCTGTTCTTTGGGTTCGTCGAGCTAAGGCGTGAGATCATGATGTGCACGAGCTAGAGAGGGGGAGAGATCTTCGTGTGCACCCCAGTGTTCGAACCTCAAGGGTTTTGCCGGAACCCAAAATCTGACAACCTAGTCGAGGACGAGTAGGAATTGAGCTTGGGGATGGTGATACGTCTCCGTCGTATCTTTAATTTTTGATTGTTCGATGCCAATATTCTACAACTTTCATATACTTTTGGCAACTTTTTATACTATTTTTGGGAATACCATATTGATCCAGTGCCCAGTGCCAGTTCCTGTTTGTTGCATGTTTTTTGGTTCGCAGAAAATCCATATCAAACGGAGTCCCAATGGGATAAAAACTGAGGGAGATTTTTTTGGAATATATGTGATTTTTGGGAAGAAGAATCAACACGATACGATGCCCGAGGCGGCCACGAGGCAGGGGGCGCCCCCGAGGGGGTCAGGCGCGCCCTGGGCCCTCGTGGCCACCCCGTGAGGTTGTTGGTGCCCTTCTTTCACCGCAAGAAAGCCAATATTCAGATACAAATCGTGTTAAAATTTCAGCCCAGTCGGAGTTACAGATCTCCAGGAATATAAGAAATGGTGCAAGGCCAGAATCTGGAACACAGAAATAGAGAGAGAGAGAGACATATCCAATCTCGGAGGGGCTCTCACCCCTTCGCCGCCATGGAGGCCATGGACCAGAGGGGAAACCCTTCTCCCATCTAGGGAGAAGGTCAAGGAAGAATAATAAGAAGGGGGCCCCTCTCCCCCTCTCTCCCGGTGGCGCCGGAACGCCGCCAGGGCCATCATCGCGACATCGATCTACACCAACACCTCCGTCATCTTCACCAACATCTTCATCACCTTCCCCCATCTATCTACAGCGGTCGACTCTCCCGCAACCCGATGTACCCTCTACTTGAACATGGTGCTTTATGCTTCATATTATTATCCAATGATGTGTTGCCATCCTATGATGTCTGAGTAGATTTTCGTTGTCCTATTGGTAATTGGTGAATTGCTATGATTGGTTTAATTTGCTTGTGGTTATGTTGCTGTCCTTTGGTGCCCATCATATAAGCGCGCACGTGGATCACACCATAGGGTTAGTTGTATGTTGATAGGACTATGTATTGGAGGGCAAGAGTGACAGAAGCTTCAACCTAGCATAGTAATTGATGCATACGGGATTGAAGGGGGACCAATATATCTTAATGCCATGGTTGGGTTTTACCTGAATGAACGTTAGTTGTTGCGGATGCTTGCTAATAGTTCTAATCATAAGTGCATAGAATTTCAAGTCAGGGATGACATGCTAGCAGTGGCCTCTCCCACATAAAACTTGTTATCGGTCTAGTAAAGTAGTCAATTGCTTAGGGACAATTTCGCAACTCCTACCACCACTTTTCCACACCCGTGAAAGTGCAACTATCCTTGGGTGGTTTTGGTAATTCCTAACAACATATAGCTCATTGAGCTAATGCTACTTGAAGATAAATATTTCAGGAAAAGCTCAATGATTGGCATTGCATGGATTAGAAAGTGGACCCCTCAAAATGCTAAGGACAAAAGGATTGGCTCAAGCTCAAAGCACAAGACTCTACATTTCATTTTTAGTGTTCAAAGATCACATTGAGTCCATAGGAAAAGCCAATACTATTAAGAGGGGGTGAGGTGTTTCTTAATGAGATTCTTGCTCAAAGTGTTTAGTGATATGCTCCACAACCCTAAACCACTTTCTCATATCCAAATATATCCCAAACCAATAGCCAAACTCGGCCCCACCAATTTGATCTATCCGGTGCCATCGAGTTCACTTGACATAGCCACTGCCACAAACCCTAATCTTTTTGGTCTCACCGATAGGGATCTCGGTCTCACCAAGATGGGATTGTAATCTCTTTGTTTCCCTTTGTAACATTTCGGTCCAACCAAGATGAGCGATCGGTCCCACTGAGATTGCAATGCAAACTCTTTGTTTCCCTTTCGTAATGTTTCGGTCCTACCGAGAGAGCGAATCGGTCCCATCGAGATTGCCTGACCAACTCTCTGGTTAGTCTATTACCAAAATAGGTCTCACCGAGTTTGTGTAATCGGTCTCACCGAGATTAGTTGTGCCCTAACCCTAATGATATCGATCCCACCGAGTTGACATGTTGGTCCCACCGAAAACCCTAATGGTCACATTATGAACTAAATCGGCCTGACCGAGTTGTATGATTCGGTCCCATCGAGTTCGGTGATTTGTGTGTAATGGTTAGATTTTGTGTGGAGGCTATATATACCCCTCCACACACTATTCATTCCTAGAGAGAGCCATCAGAACATGCCTACACTTCCAACATATATTTTCTGAAAGAGAACCACCTACACTTGTGTTGAGGTCAAGATACTTCATTCCAACCACATAAATCTTGATCTCTAGCCTTCCCCAAGTTGCTTTCCACTCAAATCATCTTTCCACCAAATCCTATCCTATGAGAGAGAGTTGAGTGTTGGGGAGACTATCATTTGAAGCACAAGAGAAAGGATTTCATCATCAACACACCATTTATTACCTCTTGGAAAGTGGTGTCTCCTAGATTGGTTAGGTGTCACTTGGGAGCCTCCGTCAAGATTGTGGAGTTGAACCAAGGAGTTTGTACGTGCAAGGAGATCGCCTACTTCATGAAGATCTACCCTAGTGAGGCAAGTCCTTCGTGGGCTATGGCCATGGTGGGATAGACAAGGTTGCTTCTTCGTTGACCCTTCGTGGGTGGAGCCCTCCGTGGACTCGCACAACCGTTACCCTTCGTGGGTTGAAGTCTCCATCAATGTGGATGTACGATAGCACCACCTATCGGAACCACGCCAAAAATCTCCGTGTCTACATTGCGTTTGCTCCCTCCAAACTCCTCCCTTTACCTTCATATGCAATTGTTTTACATTCCGCTGCTATACTCTTAGAATTGCATGTGTAGGTTGTTTGCTTGACTTGTGCTAAGTTGCTAAAATCTGCCAAGAATTAAAATTGGGAAAAGGCTATATTTTTATTTGGTCAAGTAGTCTAATCACCCCCCCTCTAGACATACTTTCGATCCTACAAGTGGTATCAGAGCTTTGGTATCCATTTGCCTTGATTTCCATAGCTTTGGTGATCATAGCCTTGGTTTCACAACCTAGGAGAGTATGGCGTCTAGTGAGGGAAATTATCATCGTAGAGGTCCTTATTTTGATGGTACTAATTTTGCTAGTTGGAAGAATAAGATGAAAATGCATATTCTTGGACATAACCCCGTCGTTTGGGCTATTATGTGTATTGGCTTGCAAGGTGAATTCTCTGATGGGAGAGAACCGAACCGTGAGGCTAGCGCGGAAGAGTTGAAGATGCTGCAATACAATGCTCAAGCTTGTGATATTCTCTTCAATGGATTGTGCCCCGAAGAATTCAACAAAATCAGCCGTCTTGAGAATGCAAAGGAAATTTGGGATACTTTGATTGATATGCACGAAGGTACCGACTCCGTCAAGGAATCCAAATTGGATGTGCTTCAAAGTCCACTTGGCAAGTTCAAAATGAAGGATGGTGAAGGTGTCGCTGAAATGTACTCTAGGCTTGCTCTCATCACAAATGAGATTGCCGGCTTAGGAAGTGAAGAGATGACCAATAGATTCATCATCAAGAAGATCCTAAGAGCCTTGGATGGAAAATATGATATTGTGTGCACATTGATCCAAATGATGCCCAATTACAAAGATCTCAAGCCAATGGAAGTCATTGGAAGGATTGTTGCTCATGAGATGTCACTCAAGGATAAGGAAGAGCTTCACAACAAGTGAAGTGGTGCTTACAAAGCCTCATGTGATGCTCCCACATCATCAAGTGAGAAACAAAACTTCAATGAAGAATTGAGCCTATTGGTGAAGAACTTCAACAAGTTCTACAAGAGTAGAAGCAAGGAAAGAAGTTCCAAGTTAAGGTCCTACAGTGTCAAAAGATCTTCAAGTCGTGAACGTAATTGCTACAATTGTGGAAGACCCGGGCACTAATCCAATGAGTGTACGGCTCCCTACAAAAGAAGAGAAGGTTCTACCAAAAGAAGGAGTAGGAGAGAAGAATCACCACCAAGAGAGAGAAGGAGTAGAGATGACTGTTATGAACGAAGAACATCACGGAAAAGCAAGGATTCGGAAAGGAAGAACAAATCATCAAGGGGATACACAAAATGAAGACATCAAGCTCATGTTGGTGAATGGGTATCCGGTTCCGACTCCGACGATCACTCCGAGAGAAGTTATCACTCCGACTCCAAATATACTCAAGATGAAGGTGTTGCCGGTCTAGCACTTGTGTCAACCAACTCCTACGACATATTTGAGTCACCAAATGAAGGAATTGGAAGATGCTTCATGGCTAAAGGACCAAAGGTATCACACCCCGAGTATGTTGATTTCAATAGTGATGAAGATGATTTGCTAGGTGATGATGATTTATTTGTTGACAACTCTAGTTATGAAAACTATGGTGAACTTGCTATTAATCATGATAATCAAGATAAAACAAATGACAATGATAAGAAGGAGATTGAGCATCTAACTAAACAACTAAACACTCTTAAGTTAGCTCATGAAACTACCTTGGAAGATCATGGAGAACTTTTACAGACTGATGAGAAGCTACGCTTTGATAAGCTCAACCTTGAGCAAGAGCATGAGTTCTTAAAGGCAATCAATGATGATCTTCGCAAGAAAAGTTCTTATTATATTGCCAAGCGTTTACTCTTGTCTACTTACATGCCACAAGTTAAATCTAGCAACAAGAACAAGAAATACGTAGTAACAATAATCATGCTAAACCCAATGATGTTGCTTCTAGTAGTTATCTTGATTCCACTAATGATTGTCTTAGCCAAGTTACACTTGAGCAAGAAAATAGCTTATTGAAGGGAATTATAGAGAAAGGTGTTTACAAGAGCCTTGCCGGAAGTAAGCAATTTGAGGAAATTGTACGCAAGCAAGGAAGACACCAGAAGAATCAAGGTGTTGGTTTTGAACGGAAGTTCAATGCCAATGGAGTTGAGTGGGAAGAAGATCAATACCCCAAGACGCAATTTATTCCTCAACAAGAGAAGTATGATCCTACTTCTTTCCAAGGAACACAAGCTCAAGATGATCTTCCACCACAAGACCACAAGCAAAAAGGCAAGGACAAGCTTCAAGAGGAGATTGATGAATTTGAAGAAGCTCCCAAAGCCTTGGTCAAGTGGGTTCCCAAGACTACATCAAGTTATACATCATCAAGTACGACTACAACTCCAAGGATTCCCATCAAGATGGTGTGGATCCTGAAGAAGAAGAACTAGAGAGTTCTTAAGGGTGACTCCGCCAACACACTTCAGTCATATCACTTTGGCGAGGACAAATGCAAACAACTTCCATATCTTGCACTAGTTCAAGGAGTCACAAACCCTCTTGTTGGTAAGACAAGGGACAAGGTAACCAAATGCATTCATGGACATCATCTCATGTGAATATCACTCTATGTCTATGGATATCCATGTTTGTTCCTTGTGGGACTAACCCATGTAGGTATTCAAAGTGCAACTCACTCCAAAGGATTGCTCCAAAGGATCTACATCAACATTGAGCATATACATCTTCAACACCTACATGAAGTCATCATCGACAAAACCCAAGGTTAGTTCATCCCTCTTAGGGGGGATATCACATCTAGGGGGAGCTTTACTCTAATCAATTGAGCTAAAGCAACTCTAATGGTGTGAACACAACAATGCTTTATGTAAAAGTGGCAACCCCACTTGTGCTTAAACGATGAGTATGACCTACGATCAAATGTTCTCATTTGACTCCTAAGTCGATATACTCATATATAGATGACCTAGTCATCGCTAAATTGCTTGATAGATGCTAGAGTGTTTGTGCATGCTTTGTCGCATATTTCTTTTGCCATCTTATTATGTGAGCATGTTGGTTGCATATTTTACTCATTAAAGGACATCCATTTGTTGCTTTGATTGTTTGGCTTTTTCTCTTTTGCCAAATGGATGGACAAGAATGCCTAAGAACTCCCTCTAGCTATCTATGCTTTTCTCGTACCAAACTCTATTCATGATACATCACAAAGTTTGATCAAGTCATATTTGAACCACTCTATGTGAGGATCACTCAGAGTCCCCGATTCGTCATAGACTTAAACTTCCAAAATCACTTTGTGCATTTCGGTATGACCGAGTCATCCATTTCGGTCACACCGAGATCACTAAGTTGATCTAGGTTTTCAATCTCAGTGCAACCGATTAGAACTTTTTGGTCACACCGAGTTGCAGTAACCGCTAGCAGTTCTGCATCTCGGTGCCACCGAGTTGTTCCACTCGGTCACACCGACAGGGTCAGGTTATATATACTGACGGGTCAAATTTTGGGAATTTTTCTGAAACATTTCACCCGCGCGTTACCTGCTCTGCCTCCTCGGGTCTCCAAATTGTCCTCTCGCTGCCAGCGACCTCCCACCGCTGGTCTCCGCCGCCGTCAACGGCAATCAGCCCCGCCGTTGCCACCCTAGCAAGTTCACCGCCGAAGTATGGTATGAACTTGATCTTTGTGCTGTTGTTTAACTCCGATTCGTAGCACATTGCTTTGCCATGATTCTTGCCACGTATGAAATTATCCTGTCTAGCGAAAGCATCCCGTAGATTAGATTTGATTTGAAAATTTAGGTTAGGTCTCCGCGAACTCATCTCGGACCGACTGAGTTGTAGAAATCGATCTCACCGATTTGGCTTAGGCCATTGCACATGCATTTTCGGTCTGGTCGAAAATTGCAAATCGGTGTGACCGAGTTCGATTCTTTGTGAAACCCTATCAGTCTTGGTGCCACCAAACTGTTACTCGGTCTGACCGAGTTCACTAGTTTAGTTTCCAAAAGCTGCTTCGGTATCACCGAGTTTACAAATCGGTAGATCCGAAATGCTTTCTGTGAAGAACTAAAACTAAGTTTTTAAGTCATCTGTTTTGCAAAAATTCTGCACTTTGTGATGCTCATCTACTCTACCTCATCTACAACCTATTCACAGGGTCTGCTGACAGTTTGCCTGCAAGATGTCTGATCAAAGTGACAGCCAGAACAAGTCTGAGGAGCAGGTTCATATGAGTGAGGGCACTAGTCCCTCTAGCACTTCTGATGAGGGCAGCAGGAGCACACCAAGCAACTTGCCCCAGGCAGCCACCAGAACAAGGAAGAAGAAGACTCAGATTCCGAGGACGAGGATTATGTGGATGTTGAGGAAGAAGTTAGCTCCAAGAAAAAGGTGCTGAAGAAAGAGTATGGCACAGTTGCATCAACTAAGCCTAGATTGCACAAAAAGGCCCCTGCCAAGAGGGTGCCAACCTTAAAAGTTAGAGCCTCAACTGCTGAAACCTCCAAGCCAACTGGAGAGGCTGTTGGAGAAGGAAAGAAGAGAAAAGAAAGGGTGAATAAGACCACTGCCAGAGTACTTGGTAGATCCTCCATTATGAGAGATTCAGAAGAAGATGAGGAGGAAGACGATGCTGCACCAGCTCCTAAGGCTCAGAAGCTTATGGGAGATGCAATAAAGTCAGGGGCTGCTCCATCTAAGCCCAAATCTGCTCCCAAGGTTGCTGCTCAGAAACCCCCAAAGCCCAAGAGGAACACCAGGAGTATACCTGTTGAGGAGAAGAACAAGGCCCCAGTGCCTGAAGCTGAAGAAGAAGAAGATGATTCTCATGTTTTGAGGAAGTTGAAGCCCAAAATTCCTGACCACAATAATGATCATCCAATCGCTGAGGACATGCACATCAGGAAAGATGCATGATTGAGGTTATGGAGGCAGTCTGATCCCTATGTTGTTAGGAGGAGGACTGCAGTTGACTACATGTTCCATACAAAGGAACAACAAGATTTCTATGAGACCATTCTGCTTGACAAGAAGCCCATAGTGTGCGACATGAAATGGGTGGACTGGGAGTTCATCCGAGAAAATGAAGATCACTTCCTTGGAGTGTATGACAGCTTTAAGGCATGTGGAGTTGATGAATTCGTTGGACAAAAGCTCACCAAATGGAATGATGAGTTGATCATGCAGTTCTACTCCACTGCCCACTTCTATCCAGATGGGAGGATAGTTTGGATGTCTGAGGGTACTAGGTACCAGTCCACAGTTGATGAATGGGCCAAGCTAATCAATGCTCCCAAAGAACATGAAGATGACTTGGATGTGTATGCCACCAAGAAGAAAGACCACCACTCAATGGCAAACATGTACAAGGAGATCCCTGATAAGGCTTTGGAAACTCACAAGCTTGGATCTGTGCACTTCTTGTTGTCTGGTCTGCCTACGATCAACTGGATCTTAAGGCACACATTGCTACCTAAGTCAGGAGATCACAAGATGATCCAAGGACACTCCATCAACCTGCTGCAAAATTTTGATGCCCCCCAGAAGTTCAAAGTTATGAGCTTGATTGTGGAAACGATCAAAAGGACTGCTGCTGATCAAAAGGGGAGTTGTGGATATGCTCCACATATTTAGGAGCTCATCAACTCTAAAATGGGCACAGGGACTTACTTGCTGGACAAGGAGCATCTACCTCTATATCCTGAGTTTGAAGACAACACTATTGTGATGAATGAGGAAGAACAATCATCAGCTCAAGTCCAGGAGAAGAGAGCCAAGGAAAAGGCTGAGAAAGCTGCCCAGATGCCAAGTGTTGAAGAGGCATCTCGAGTCTTCCTGAAGAGCAAGCAAGATCAGTTAGGCTATCTGATTCAAGCTACACTGAGGATTGAGAACGGCTTCTCCACCCTGACTCGGAATCAGGAGAGCCTGGAGAGGATTGTGGAAACAAAATTCTATGATCTTGATCTGAAGGTGACTAAGATTCAGACTGTAATTGAGCAGCTTCAGGAGGAAGCAGAGGAGAGGAGAGGAAAAGCAACCACTGATACTTTTAAGCGTGTGCCACGAGGTCCAAGGTTTGCTGCAGTGCCAGTCTCAGATGCTAGAGCTTCAGTGTCAGCACCAGCAGCTACAGCTCCAGTGCCACCTCCAGCACCCACTCCATCAGCTCCAACTACATCGTCGGAAGCCTTCGTCCTTGGAGTTCTATCTACACCACCTCCCGAAGACCAAGCCTGAGAGACGTATAGCACTATGCATTTTCAAACTTTTTGGTAACTTGTTGCCAAAGGGGGAGAAATATGTATCGATCATAGGCTTCGAGACAGAGTGTCTTGCTTTTTATCTCTCTTGCTATTTTGGTTAAACTTCTTTATTGTGTGCTTGTGTGAGATACTTTATGTCCTTGTGAGATACTTATATGATCATGTGGTTGATCATATGCTACCTTAATGTTTGGTTGAATGATGCTATCCTTTATATTCCATATATGATCATTCACTTGCTTGGTGATGAGTGCATGCTTTAAATTTCTATCATTTTGAGCGCTCCACCAAGATGTATGTGACATGGATGAGTAACCCATGATCCTAATCGATTGTGCATTTGAATTCAAAAGCAAATTTTAAGTAATGCACAAATTTAGGGGGAGCTCTTGCTTATCACATACTTCTCAAAGCGACGATGTTTTTCAATCTTATAATCATTTGTCGAAGCTTTGATCTATATGTTGTCATCAATTACCAAAATGGGGGAGATTGAAAGTGCAACTATCCCTGGGTGGTTTGGGTAATTCCTAACAACATATAGCTCAATGAGCTAATGCTACTTGAAGATAAATATTTCAGGAAAAGCTCAATGATTGGCATGGCATGGATTAGAAAGTGGACCCCTCAAAATGCTAAGGACAAAAGGATTGGCTCAAGCTCAAAGCACAAGACTCTACATTTCATTTTTAGTGATCCAAGATCACATTGAGTCCATAGGAAAAGCCAATACTATTAAGAGGGGGTGAGGTGTTGCTTAATGAGATTCTTGCTCAAAGTGCTTAGTGATATGCTCCACAACCCTAAACCACTTTCTCATATCCAAATATATCCCAAACCAAAAGTCAAACTCATCCCCACCGATTTGATCTATCCGGCGCCACCGAGTTCACTTGACATAGCCACTGCCACAAACCCTAATCTTTTCGGTCTCACCGACAGGGATCTCGGTCTCACCAAGATGGGATTGTAATATCTCTGTTTCCCTTCGTAACGTTTCGGTCCAACTGAGATGAGCGATCGGTCCCACCAAGATTGCAATGCAAACTCTCTGTTTCCCTTTCATAACGTTTTGGTCCTACCGAGAGAGCAAATCAGTCCCACCGAGATTCCCTCTTGGGAGTGTGCCACACCTGTTGATGACGTGCCGAAGAGTTCCAACCTGAAGAGGTCCAAGGCTATTGCACCCCATGTGAAAAAGGTCCCGGCAGGGCTGGCTGGTGAGGGAGTCCTGGATTAAGGGGTCCTCGAATGTCCGGGCTATGTGACATGGGCTGGACTGATGGGCCATGAAGATACAAGACAAAATACATCCTCCCGTGTTCGGATGGGACTCTCCTTTGCGTGGAAGGCAAGCATGGCGTTCGGATATGAAGATTCCTTCCTCTGTAAACCAACTCTGTACAACCCTAGGCCCCTCTGGTGTCTATATAAACCAGAGGGTTTAGTCCGTAGAGGGGAACACAATCATACAGGCTAGACATCTAGGGTTTGGCCATTATGATCTCGTGGTAGATCAACTCTTGTAATCCTCATATTCATCAAGATCAATCAAGCAGGAAGTAGGGTATTACCTCCATCAAGAGGGCTCGAACCTGGGTAAACATCGTGTGCCCTGTCTCATGTTACCATCGACCTTAGACGCACAGTTCGGGACCCCCTACCCGAGATCCGCCTGTTTTGACACCGACATTTGTGCTTTCGTTGAGAGTTCCACTGTGTTGTCATCAGAAGGTTCGATGGCTCCATTAGTCATCTACAACAATGCTGCCCTGGGGGAGGTTTTTCTCCCCGGCCAGATCTTCGTATTTGGCGGCTTCGCACTACGGGCCAACTCGCTTGGCCATCTGGAGCAGATCGACAGCTACGCCCTAGGTCACCAGATTAGTTTTGGAAATTTGGACTATGTCGCTGATATCCGAGGAGACTTGATCTTCCAAGGGTTCACGACCCCAACCTCCGCTCCGGCCTTAGATCCGGAGCGCATAGCCAGGTCCGAAGATGGGATTCTTGAGCCCGCCGGACTATCTGCAATCACTAAGCACTGTACGGGAGAGCCGGAGGAAGTAGTGTCGCTGCCAACCATCATGAAGCTGGACTCTTCTCCGGACACTGGCCCCGAACCCTCGGAGTCAGCATCGTGTGAGCTCGGCCAAGGAGTTTCCTTCCCGCTGTACTCCACAGACTCTCTTCTCCCTTGCCAAACCTCACCTTTAAGCGAGGCTCTGGACTTGATGCGATCCCTCCTCATTACGGAGGAGCAACGTCCGATCTATGCCCAGCCCATACTAGGGGCT
Source organism: Triticum urartu (assembly GCF_056163025.1). Taxonomy (NCBI): domain Eukaryota; kingdom Viridiplantae; phylum Streptophyta; class Magnoliopsida; order Poales; family Poaceae; genus Triticum; species Triticum urartu. Next base: position 234,177,430 of record NC_141878.1, read on the forward strand.
GAGAGCGGGGAATTTTACGTCCCACCCACCACCCACTTCATAGCCACTACCAAGGACTTAACTGACATGATCAATTATGGCTCCGAAGACATCGACAGTATGGACTACGATGCCGGAGAAGAGCATGCCAAAAACCCGCCGTTTACCAGATGGTGGACGGACACCTCTTCGTATGACATGTACATGGTGGATGCACCCAAAGAGGGTAACGACGATAATGATAAAGATCCAGTCGAGGATAAACCTCCCGTGAAACAGCCAAAGCAATGACGTCAGCGGCGCCGCTCTAAATCACGCCTTGGAAAAGACAGCGATACCAGCATGAGAGACAACAATACTTCGGACGACGCCGAAGATCAAGAAGACCCCGTCGAGCTAACCTTCGCACGGGACGATCGGGAAGATGGGCAAGTTTGCCTTGATGAACAGGCTGTAAACGAAGACTCGGAGGACAACAATTATCTTCCACTCTCTGAGGATGAGGTGAGCCTTGGCGATGAAGACTTTATCATGCCTGAGGAACCCCTCAAGCAGGAGCGCTTTAAGCGCCGGCTAATAGCCACTGCAAGGAGCCTGAAAGCAGCAGCAACTTCAAGCTGACCAAGACCTACTCAACTATAGGTGGACTAATATCCGGGCAGCCAAGGAATACGGCCTCGAGCGCCAAACAAAAGTTACCCGAACCGCAAACTGCTACCTCAATTCGATGACGAGGCACTTGGGCCCATACCATCAACGCGTAATGCGGCTGACCGACCACCATTTGGCCGGGACAAAACGGAAACTCAAGCCGAACACCAGCCTATACTACCTCACCGTAAAGGTAGGGACACAACAGCTCGGGGATATACATATGACCTGCGGCAGGACCTGGAAAATAGAGCAGGTCAGACCAGATCGATCTATGGATCACGGGGGCGTGCCCCGACGCGTGATGACGGCTATCTAGCCGGACGTGACAAGCATAACCACGTCTGGGCCGAAAACTGCAGACGGACTCCATTCGAGCTACATTGCGACTTGGCCCGATATAGAGGCGCCACACACCCCTTCTGCTTCACTGATGAAGTAATGGAGCATGAATTCCCAGAAGGATTTAAACCCATGAATATCGGATCATACGATGGAAGAACATATCCCGCGGTATGGATTGAGGACTTTCTTCTCCATATTCATATGGCCTACGGTGATGATCATCATGCCATCAAATATCTCCCGCTAAAACTCAAGGGACCAGCTCGGCACTGGTTAAACAACCTGCCAGAAAACTCCATTGGCAGCTTGGAGGACTTGGAAGACGCCTTCCGCGACCACTTCCAAGGTACATACATCCGACCTCCGGATGTCGATGACTTAAGTCACATAGTTCAACAGCCCAGAGAGTCAGCCAGGAAATTCTGGAGTAGGTTCCTAACTAAAAAGAACCAGATCGTCGACTGTCCGAATGCCGAAGCCCTAGCGGCCTTTAAGCATAGCATCCGCGACGAATGGCTCACCCAACACCTTGGCCAAGAAAAACCGAAGTCCATGGCAGCCCTCACGGCACTTATGACCCGCTTTTGCGCTGGTGAAGATAGCTGGCTAGCCCGTAGGAACAATAATGCAAGCGAACCTAGCACCTCCGAAGCCAGAAATAGCAACGGCAAGCCCCGATGCAACAGACACAAGCGTTGAAGCAACGGTGACAATACCGATGACACGAGGTCAACGCGGGATTCAGTGGCTCCAAGTCTGGGTAGCAGAAGAAGCCATTTAAAAGAAACAATCCGGGCTCATCCAGCTTGGACCGCATACTCGATCGTCCATGTCAGATCCATGGCACCCCCGACAAACCAGCCAATCATACCAATAGAAGATGTTGGGTCTTTAAACAGGCCGATAACTTAAATACTAAGAACAAGTAGAATAGGTCGCAAAGAGAGGATGACGATGAGGAGCCCCGTCCGCCGAACACAGGGGGACAGAAGAAGTTTGCCCCCAGGTTAAAATGATGAGCATGATATATGTTACCCATATCCCCAAGAGGGAGCGCAAACATGCACTCAGGGACATCTACGCGATAGAGCTAGCCGCCCCAAAATTCAACCGATGGTCGTCCTGCCCGATCACCTTCGATCGCAGGGACCATTCGACCAGTATCCGTCATGGCGGTTCAGCCGCACCCAATCAGTGATGGATTCCACCTCAGGCGAGTCCTCATGGACGGTGGCAGCAGCCTCAACGTGCTCTATCATGATATAGTCCGCAAGATGGGCATCGATCCATCAAGGATCAAGCCCACAAAAACTACCTTTAAAGGAGTAATACCAGGTGTAGAGGCCCACTGCACGGGCTCAATCACATTGGAAGTCGTCTTCGAATCCCCGAACAACTTCTGAAGCGAAGACTTGATCTTCGATATCGCCCCTTCCGCAGTGGCTATCACGCATTGCTCGAACGAACTGCATTTGCTCGATTCAATGCGGTGCCACACTATGCTTATGTCAAACTCAAGATGCCCAGACCACGCGGTGTCATAACAGTCAATGGAAACACTGAATGCTCCCTCCGTACTAAGGAGCACACCGTGGCCCTGGCAGCGGAAGTACAGCGCAGCCTTATCAAGCGGAACTTTAATTCAGCGGCCAAGCTCCCAGACACTGTAAAACGAGTCCGGACTACTCCGTAGCTTGACAGTCCAGCTCGTCAGGAGTTCGACTAGCAATTCGGCATCCGTCTCAGTCCCGACCAAATGGCAGCGTATGTACCACGCGTACATAACTACGCCCTCAAAATACCATGGGCATAGACGGAGGCATAACTCAATTGTGGTCCATAATATGGCTCGACCTTCCCCGGACACACATACTTTCCCTTTTCTTTTTTTCCTTTTCTTTTCCACGGGCCCATCACAACGGCCTGATCATCGATCCTTTAGAAGGATGGATATACCAAGGTGGCAAGTAGCACAGACGTGTGGCATAATATCTAGGTGGTCTTCTTGACGATCACTCTACCTGTTTACAGGACTCGCACGCAGCCCCCCCTTGGTCTCGGCATGGTAAATAGCCCTGTTGCTTATCACACTATTTGTACAAATACACTTCGATGTATTAACCAAATTATAATGGAAACAGTGTGCGGCCCAACTTATGTGGCACTGGCTTACTACTTCGTTTTATTTCGCTATTCTTATCGATTGCTCCCGTACACTTCGGTATGCTTTAATTCGCGAGGGGCTTCATTGTGCTCCATACTACGGCAACAAAGTCCGAACACTTTTTACAGTATAGTTCGACACCCTGAATTTAGCATTATATGCATCGGCTCCGAATCATGTCTTTGGTCAATAGTTGGGTTGCCCGGCTCCTGTGCTTACTACCTTACATTCCGTCCTATCGGCTAGGGTAGTAAAGGGAGAACTACTGTGATTGTGTTTCTGGTTCATCCGGATAAACACCTCAGTAGAGAAAGCCAAAAACTGACTGTCATGATGCGGCGAGAGCTGGTCAGCTATTCGGAGGTTAAAATCTCTTGCATTTTTCCTTGCATTATGCGATGGATCGGCCTCCACCCGATCAGGTGTCTACAACACCCTAGTCCGGATTAACAAATACTAACTAGGGGTTGCACCTACACTTCTATTGTCAAACTCCTATGGCTAAGTAAGGGTGATAAAGCCACATAGTATGATTGCCTGGTTCGTTGAGCTAAACACCTCCTTAAAGGACCAAACCCTTGGATCAAATGTGTTTAGGTTCCAACCCGAACACCCCCGTACTACCTACGTGGGGGCTGAAGCCGACGACTGACCAACTCTCAGATTTAATAAAACGGCCGCACACGAGGCAAAATTTTAAACAAACAAACAAGCATTATATTACATATCAGCTTCGTTTCATAATACATGACGGGATAACATCAATGTTTTCATTCAAAGATAATGTCTTTTGCACACTGCCCCTCTACAATGCGGGATCCCTTTAGGACATCATCAAAATACCACTCGGGCGTGCGGTGCTCCTTGCCCGCGGGCGGTCCCTCGGTTGCGAGTTTGACGGCGTCCATCTTTGCCCACTGCACCTTGACATGCGTGAAGGCCATCCGCGCACCATCAATGCAGACCGACCGCTTGATGGCATCAAGCTGAGGGCAGGTATCGACTAGCCACTTCACGAGCCCAAAGTAGCTGCCGGGTATGGCTTCGGCAGGCCATAGACGGATTATCAAATCCTTCGTGGTCAATTCGGCCACCCTATGCAGTTCAGTCAGCTGTTTCAGCTGATCGCTAAAGGGCACCAGATGCTCTGGTGCAAGGTATTGTAACCAGAACAGCTTCTTCGTTGAGCTCCCCTCTTCGTCTCGAAAGAACTCCGCAGCATCAGTAACACTGCATGGCAGATCTGCAAACGCCCCAGGAGAACTCCAAATCCGGGTCAGTAAGAGGTACCTTTTCTTCACATATTTGCTCTACATAATAAAGGCCTTACCCGCCCCGATTTTCCTGGTCTCCTGGATTTCCTGGAGGGCGCGTTGGGCTTCAACCCGGGCCTCTTGTTCACTTTGATAGGCCTTAGCAAGTTCGGACTCTTGGTCCGCAATCTTGTGCTCCAAGGACTCACATTTCTTTACGGTGTCCTGGAGCTCCTATTGGACCTCCCCGACCCTTGCCTCGTGTTTTTCGCGGGCGGCTTGTTCCTTTGCTGCTCTCTTCTGGGCCTCGGCCAGCGTGCTCTTGAGGGTCTCCACCTCGGTCGTAGCTCCTGTGAAATATCGTGATAACATGATCAATGCAAACAATTCATATCTTTCTAGATCTGAATAGGCCATTGCATACCTTGCTCATCCTGTAGCTGTTTTTTCACACGACCGAGCTCTTCCTCGGCCCGCTCCAGACTCTCCTTCAGTTTGGAGTCTTCGGCAGAATGGGAGGTCGCAGCTAGCATCGACGCTTGCGTATTCACATAGACACATATGGTTAGTCTCCTGCAAAAATTATTGGATCCTCTATCCGGCTTTTCTTTTCGAACACTGGACAGAGCCTCAGGGGCTACTGTCTATACTATGACATTCTTTTTGCATAATTACGTCGCATACCTCAAAGCCTGTTAGAAGGCTAGTGCAGGCTTTGGTCAGTCCATTCTTAGCGGACTGAACCCTCTCAACCACCGTACCCATAAGGATACGGTGTTCCTCAACAATGGAAGCACTTTGCAGCGCTTCCAATAGAATATCCGGTGCCTCTGGATGGATAGAGGTCATCGGCAGAATAGATGCACCTCCTTCTTTCGAAGGAGGCTGCTTGCCAGATTTCGGAGCCGTATGGGCCTCCGGAATAGTATTCGTCTGGAGGCCGAATTGGATATGGCCCCCATCGCCAGTCTCCAGGGGGATTTTCTCCCCCATGTGTCCGGTGGCCGAGATATCACCCTCTAGCGCCACCCTGACGGCCTCCTATACCTCTCCCTGGCCTAGGAAGGTCCTTCGAGACAATACCTCGGCATCGTCCGTGGCCTTGCGAGAGGAGGCCACCGGAAGTGACCCACTGTCCATCACCTTTGGATCCAGCAAATTCCCCGATGATGAGGATCGCTGGGGGCGGGTGTGGGCTGGACTGCAGCGCATGATTCGACATATTAAAACCACGAAGTAAAGAAGTGGGATATATGCGTGTATAAGTGCCTTTGAGTAGTTACGATTCGGCCAGGGGCTTCTCCCTGGGGCGCCACTCGGAGCTGCTATCAGTGTCCAACGCGGAGTTATCCTCGAGGGAGACCCTCCCCTTCTTGGACGCCTCTGCCTTCAGATCCGCAAAGGCCGTCCTCTTCTTCCTTCCCCCCTCAGGGGGAGAGTTGCTTTTTTCCTCCTCCTCATCATCCACGGTGGCGGGGGAGGAGTGGGTTTCGGCATCTTCGGACGTCACATCCAAAGTGTCTTTACGACGAAGGCCGCCTCTTCCCTCCTGGCCCTTCCTCGCGGCCTTCTTCTCCGATGCCTGGTAGGGCGCCGGAACCAGCATCTTCGTCAAAAGTGGGATAGCTGGGTTTTCAGGCAATGGAGCCGGACACTGGATCTACTCCGCCTTCTTTATCCAGATCTGAAAAGACAAATGGAGAAACTTAGACATCTTCCTCGAATGCGCAGGAAGAGATACACCTTAAAGTATGAAGAACTTACCGGACTGGCCAGATGGGTCAGGTCGTATCCGTGGTCCTTGGACGTCTGCGGACATGCCTGATTGGCCTTGAAAAGCACCTTCCAGATATCTTCGTGCATGGAGCCGAAGAAGTGTCGCAAGGTCTGGTGCTTGGCCAGATCGAACTCCCACAGATGGCAAGTCCGGCTTTGGCAGGGAAGGATCCGGCGAAAAAGCATCACCTGGATCACATTGACGAACTTGATGTTCTTGTCCACCATGCTCTTGACGCGCACCTGCAGTGCCGATATCTCGTCTGACGATGACCAGTCTAGGCCCTTTTTTAGCCAGGAGGTAAGCCGCATTGGGGTCTGGACTTGAATTCGGGAGCCGCGGGCCAGGTGGTGTCATGGGGCTCAGTGACATAGAACCACTGCTTCTGCCACCCCTTGACGGTTTCCACAAAGGTGCTAGTGGGCCACGTGACATTGGATAGTTTGCTCACCATTGCACCTCCGCACTCCGTGTGTTGACCACCCACCACTTTTGGCTTCACATTGAAGATCTTTAGCCATAATCCGAAGTGGGGTGGGATGCGGAGGAAGGCCTCACACACGACAATGAATGCCGAGATGTTGAGGAAAGAATTCAGGGCTAGATCATGGAAATCTAGCCCGTAGTAGAACATGAGTCCACCGATGAAGGGGTGGAGGGGAAATCCTAACCCATGGGTGAAGTGGGGGATGAATACCACCCTCTCGTTGGGCTCCGGGGTGGGGACGATCTGCCCCTTGTCCGGAAGCTGGTGGGCGATTCCTTGGGCCAAGTACCCTGCTTCCCAGAGCTCCGTGATGTTCCCCTCCGTGACGGAGGAGGCCATCCACTTACCCTGCGTTCCGGATCCAGACATGGTCGGAGTGCTTTTTAGAGGAAGAAGGGATGGAAGCTTGGGCGCTGGAGCTCGAGAATGGATGGGCAGAGAGGAAGAGGTCGTTGGTGAAAGAATGGATCTTTATCCTCTTATAAAGACAGCGAATGTCAAGCGCCTCCCCACTCACCTTAAAACTCACCTATTCCCCAAGGGTCGTGCGGACGGCACAGTTGGATTTCGCACGCCCGTATTGATGAGAATCCCACAATAAGGGGACACAATCTCTGCTTCAACAAGACGTGCCAATGAAAACCACATCTCGAAACGTGGAGCAGAAGGCTAAAAAACGGTTCGAAATAATGACCGGGCGGAGACGTGGCATCTCGCTACAAAATTTGTCAGTAGATGGGACCCATGAATTATTATACTCTCTACGTTTGTGTGTGGTACTTGTTTGCAGATCCGGACACGTTTTCTGTGTTCGAGGACTACTTTGGAGTATTTGGAGGAGGAACCCGCCTTGCAATGCCGAAGACAATCTGCGCGCCGGACACATCGTCATTGAAGCCTGGTTCAAGGGCTACTAAGGGAGTCCTGGATTAAGGGGTCCTCGGACGTCCGGGCTATCTAACATGGGTTGGACTAATGGGCCATGAAGATACAGGACAGAAGACTTACTCCCATGTCCGGATGGGACTCTCCTTTGCATGGAAGGCAAGTTTGGCATTCAGATATGAAGAATCCTTCCTTTGTAAACCGACTCTATACAACCCTAGGCCCCTCCGGTGTCTATATAAACCGGAGGGTTTAGTTCGTAGAGGGGAACACAATCATACAGGCTAGACATCTAGGGTTTGGCCATTACAAACTCGTGGTAGATTAACTCTTGTAATCCTCATATTCATCAAGATCAATCAAGCAGGAAGTAGGGTATTACCTCCATCAAGAGGGCCCAAACCTGGGTAACATCGTGTCCCTTGTCTCCTGTTACCATCGAACTTAGACAGACAGTTCGGGACCCCCTACCCGAGATCCGCCGGTTTTGACACCGACAGCTGGCACTGATGGTACTTTCACTATCAATGCCAGCCTTCATGACAAATAGGTAAGCATGCTCATTTCCTTCCCACGGGCGAATATTGATGTGTTTGCGTGGCAACCATCTGATATCCCTGGTGTTCCCAGGGAGGTAATCGAGCACCACCTTGCTGTCTGCCCACATGCCCGACCCGTCAAGCAGAAGGTTCAGAAGCATGCCTTGGAGCGGTAGCAATTCATCACCGAGGAGATCAAGAAACTTGAGCCAGCTGGTTTGGTCAGAGGAGTACTACATGCAACATGGTTAGCAAACCTAGTGGTTGTGCGCAAGGCTAATGGGAAATTGAGGTTTTGCATAGATTTCACGGATCTGAACAAGGCATGCCCAAAGGACCCATTACCCTTGCCGTGCATAGACTATATTGTGGATTCCACTTCTAGGTGTGATTCGCTCTACTTTTTGGATGCATACTCTGGATACCATCAGATCTTTATCTCCAAGGAAGATGAAGAAAAGACCTCATTCATCACCCCATGTGGCACATACTACTTTGTGCGCATGCCTTTCGGGTTGAAGAGTGTTGGGTCCACATTTGCAAGACGAAGGACACACCAACCCTCATCCAGGAATTAAAAGAGACATTTTCTAATCTGCGCAAGATCAACTTGAAGCTGAACCCGGAGAAGTGTGTGTTTGGCGTTCCCTCCAGCAAGCTAATTGGTTTCTTTGTGTCCCATCTCAGGATCGCACTACAAAAAAGACACATCCGTAATGTTTTGGGCCGAATGAATTTTTTCTGTCATGCTTACGACACTTCTACGACGATAATTGTGACAAAACCCGATATCATCATAGATGTGGTGGGCTCCTACTTCTATGACAAAAAATGATGACAGAAAATGGGCTTTTCGTCCTGGGCGGGCCGGAGACGCAACTGCATGAAATTCTTTGGGCCATCCATGACGGAAAAAACCATGGTAGAAGCGAGGGCGAGGAAAATATCGTGGGAGTTCCTGGTTACGGTGGGTGGTCGGGGGCCGAGCAATGCGCGTTACTCTCGTATGTACGCGCATGTGTGCGAGGCATTGCACTCTAACTGAACCCGAGCGAGGCGTTGGGCTCTAATTGAACCCAAGCGATTGCACTGCAGGCTACGCGTTACTGAACCCGAGCGATCGATGGATGGCTGTTAACTGAACCTGATTGAGCGATTCTTTCGCTACTGCTGCTAACTGAAGCCGATCGAACCTGCTACCTCTTGATGAACAGTGATCGTCGTTACGGGTGGGGGGGGGAGGTTGGATGAACAGTTCCCGGTGGGGGGGTGGATGAACATGACCCCGTGGCAGTAGAGGTCATTGCCGCTAGATGAACAGGACCCTGATTGATCGAGCTGGTTGGGGGTGGATGAACAGGACCTCATGGAGGGCTGGATGAACAGGACCCCGTGGAGGGCTGGTTGAATAGTAGCCAGTAGAGGGCTGGATGAACATTAGCCCATGGAGGGGTGGTTGAACAGGACCCCATGGAGAGGGCTGGTTAAACAGTAGCCGGTGGAGGAGCGGTGGAGGCTGGATGAACAGGATCCCATGGATGAACAATCGCAGGTGGAGGCCGGAGGACGTCGACGGTGGATGAACAGTAGCCCGTGGAGGCTGGAGGAGGTCGACGGTGGAGATGAACATTATCCCGTGGAGTCCCGTTTTGCGGTACGCCACACCCCTCCCAATGAACATGACCCCTGTTTCGACCGTAGTGCTCTAACACAAGTCCATTTCCTCCGTTTTGCGATACACCACACCCTTCCCGATCAACAGGACCCCGTTTCGACCGTAGGAGGTCCAAGAGAAGTCTGTTTCCTTCGTTTTGCGGTACGCCAAACCCCTCCCGATGAACAGGATCCCGTTTCGACCGTGGCTGGTTGAACACAAGGACGTTTCCTCCGTTCTGCGGTACGCCAGGCCTCGTTTCGATCGTTTGTTCCGTCCAAGCCAGTTGGCTCCCTATGAACACCACGTATTCTGTTGCCTCCCGATGAACTAGAAGCATTCCGTTGCCTCCCCATAAACACAACGACGATGCAGTTTCTCCATTCTGACCCAGCCATATACACGAGTCCTTGCCGTGCGTATGCGCGAGTAGGCGTTCGTGACCCCGCCCGTATGTACGTACATGGCCGTATTTACTTTCTTGCACCCTGGCTGTACGTACATGTACATGGTACATGCGTGCCTCTACTATGACACGTGTCATTGCTTACACGGCCATGGTTCATCGGTGCAGCCTGCAAACAGACCGATCGTATGTACGTACACGTTCGCGACCAGATTGACAACGCTACGTATGCTTCGAGCAGGTGGGTCCCAACTGTCAGGCACTTCCTTGCGTGTGAAGATGTAGCTGGTGGGTCCCAACAGTCAGGGGGTGAATAATTTTTTTGTCCGTAATATGGATGCACTTCCTTGCGTGCGAAGATGTAGCTAGTGGGTCTCAATAGTCAGGGGGAAACATTTTTTCGTGAAATACGGTGGCCCGTCCGGTGGGTCCCTGCTGTCAGGTGGAGGAATCATTTTTTTCCGTGTAATAAGGAGGCACGGTCATGGACCCAGCTGTCAGCCTCTCCACGTACAGTACTCTTCCGATGGAAGTCGTTCGTTGACCACATTGACCACGTCGTGTCGAGAGCACCTAGGAGGTGGACGACGGTGAGGCCTAGGAAGGGGACGATCCGGAGCCGGGGAAGACACGGCAGTGGATGCCCATGCGGAGAGGAGTATGATGGTTCACTGGTTCGGCTGTGGTGTGAGGTTGCCGTCGCCGTAGAATAACAGGGGATGTGGGTGAGTAAAGGGATGGCCTGGTTAGCGGTGGGAGTAGTAGGGGGCGGTGAGGCCTTCGCCGCAACACAGCCGGCCACAGGAGGCAGGAGCAGGCGACATGACCGGTGCTGCTTTGTGCGGCTGGAGCAAGAAGACCAGAGGTTGAAAAAGCACTACGGCCGTTGGATGGACATCATACGGTCACTGTAGCTAGAATAATTCATATTGACTAAGTTGACAAAGCCCTCCATCCGCGTCAACTTAGTAGGCCCACAAGTCAGCCTCCCATATGGTGAGTCCCAGCTAGCAGGGGGAGTATTCATTTTTTTGTGCGTAATAAGGAAGCACTTCCTTGCGTGCGAAGATATAGCTGGTGGGTCCGAGCTGACTATGAGGAATAACATACAGAGGCCCTTCCGGTGGGTCCCAGCTGTCAGGTGGAGGAATCATTATTTTTGCGACCCCTACTGTCAGCCTCTTCCGATGGTTGTTGTATGTTCACCATGTTGACCTCCCCGCACCGAGAGCACAAACACGGTGGACGAGGGCGAGACCCAGAAAGGGAATGACCTAGAGCCGACGAAGCCACCGCAGCGGATGCCCACGCTGAGGGGACTACGAGCGTTGACTAGTCGGCTGTGGGGTGAGGCTAACGTCGCCGGAAAATAATAGGATGTGCGGCTGGGTAGAGGGATGGCCTGGCAGCAGCACAGCCAGCCACAGGAGGAGGGAGCAGGCAGTCCCGCTGGCGCTAGTTTGGGCGGCTGCAGTAGGAAGATCAGAGATTGAAGAAGCACGACGGCCGTTGGATGGACATCCGACAGTCACTGCTCTATGTTGACTAAGTTGACAAAGCCTTGCGTACACGTCAATTTTTTTAGGACAGCTTCATCGTCAACCTAGTAGGCCCAGAAGTTAGCCTCCAAATCTGTGGAAAATAACATACATCCCATTTGCCATTATTTTTAATAATTTATAGCCCATTTGCTAATTCTTAAGGATATTTGAAACCCATATTCTTTTTATTAGCATTACAGACCATATATTCTGGGCACTGTTAAAAAATTCAACAAAATTTTGCATATTTCAGTGGGATCCGAACTCTTTTAATCACGAAATTTCGAGTCACGTTAAAAATATTTTTTGAAAAATTATATTAAAATAAAATTCAAAAAATAATTCTCCGCAAAAAAAAAGAATGAAATTTAAAAGCTTAACTAGCAAGATGCCCGTGCGTTACATGGAACATGAAGATGCATTTGTATGAGTAGTTTATCTTGTGGGAGAAAAGATGATTTTTTTTGAAACTATGATGATTTTTATAGCAAATTCGGAAACTATACACCCTAATGCATAAAAATCAAAAGTATCACCCTGTCGGCCTCCTGTTGGCCGAAGAGGGACCTTTCGGCCAACCGTTGAACGAAGAGGGTCTTTTCGGCCAACCGTTGGCCAAAGAGGACTTTTTGGCCAACCGTTGGCCAAAAAGTCCCTCTTCGGCCAACAGTAGGCCGAAAAGTGGTCTTCGGCCAACACCTGCTCTCCTGTTTTAGAAAATTCATATCAATTAGGATTTTTAATATTTTAATTTGATTCTTTTTGCATTAGATTAGAAATTTTCTGAAGTTATTGTAAATATCAAGTTTGACTAGATTTGAAAATTTGAATTTGAATTTTCATGAATTTGCTCAAATCACTAGATTTCCTACAATTTGAGCTATGAGTATTTTTTAGATGATTCTTTTTGGTACTGGTTCTTTGTGACTTTGTTTATCCGTAGTAATTAATTGGCAAATTTTAGGATTACTTAAAATTAGGTTTTTATGAAAACAGTTCTGTTTTAGTGTTTTATAGGTTTTGGGCTATTTCTTTTAATTTTAATTACTCTAAATTGTTTTGTTTTGCTTTTTTTAACATATTATTTTAGTTTCTGTTAATTTATCAGTAGCTATTTTTTTATTTTATTTCTTTTATCCTACTAGAAAACTTTGAGCTAGAGAGGAGTTTATATTTAAAAGTGCCTTATAAATCCTGTACAAACATTGCCCTTTTATACATGAAAAAACTATACCTTCCCGCAATCTTTTTCCCTCCATTTTCTTTCCCTCCATTTTCTTTCCCGCCATTTTCTCTGCTGCCATTTTCTTTCCCGCCATTCTCTCCCGCCACACTAAGGAGGCCAGTGTAGTCTCGTCAAGATGTATCTACTGTTAACTTGACAGAAACTAAAAAAATATGTCAAAAAAACTAAAGAAAACAATTCAAAGCAATGAAAATTAAAAGAATATGTCAAAAAAACTAAAGAAAACAATTCAAAGAAATAAAATACAAAAAATACTACAAATAAAATATCTACTGTTAACTTAACAAAAACTAAAAGAATATGTCAAAAAACTAAAGAAAACAATTCAAAGCAATTAAAATAAAAATAAATAGCTCAAATTAAAAGAATCATCTAAAAAAATACTCCTAGCTCAAATTATAGGCAATCTAGTGATTTGAGCAAGTTCATGAAAATTCAAATTCAAAGTTTCAAATCTAGTCAAACTTGATATCTACAGAAACTTCATAAAATTTCTAATCTAATGCAAAAAGAATGAAATTAAAATATTAAAAATCCTAATAGATATGAATTTTCTAAAACAAGAGAGCAGGTGTTGGCCGAAGACCACTTTTTGGCCTAGTGGTGGCCGAAGAGGGGCTTTTTGGCCAACGGTTGGCCGAAAAGTCCTCTTTGGCCAATGGTTGGCCGAAAAGTCCCTCTTCGGCCAACCGTAGGCCGAAAAGTCACTCTTCGGCCAACAGGAGGCCGACGGGGTGATACTTTTGATTTTTATGCATTAGGGTGTATAGTTTTCGAATTTGCTATAAAAATCATCATAGTTTCAAAAAAATCCAGAAAAGATGACATTTTAATGTAATTTCCAGTTGGCTTTGGTTTTGTTAAGAGTATAGAAATCCAAAAAAAATGATATTTTAATGTAATTGTCGGTTGGCTTTGGTTTAAAAATTTACAGCCCATTTCTTACAACTTATAGCACATTTTCTGGGGAAGCCCATTTCTTACTACTTACATCCCTCCTCGTCTTGAAAGATTTGCAGCCCAGCAGGGCTGAGAAAAGCAAGTAGGCCTCGGTTTTGGTATTCTAAAAAAAGAACTGGGCTAGCCATTTTCAGAAAGAAAAAGGATATCAACTGGGCTCATCATGTGCTTAAATAAAAGCGTAAGCGTGGGCTAGACGGGCCACAGCCCCCGCACAACGCCCAGTTGAGCTCCGTCTCTGAAACTAAAAAACAACTGGGCGAGCTGCTGGGTCCCTGGTGTTATCCGCTTGTTGTGTAATTTTCTAGGTTATTGACTACACTAACAATGGCATGGGACCTAGTTGTCAAACAATTAGGAGGAAGTATTTTTTGGCTTGTAATAACGAGGCACCTGCTTGCGTAATGCGATGACCGTGGTGGGTCCCTACTATTAGCCTCTCCACGTATAGTCATCTCCTAATTCCTCTTGGGTGTTGACCATGTTGACAACGCCAGACAGCGGTGGGCACAATGAGTGAACTAAGGAGGAGAACGACGATGAGGCCTCAGACGGGAACGAACAACACCCATGGAAGATACGGCAGTGTAGTGGCAGGTGGATGGGAGTACGAGGGGAACAACATGCAACTCAAGCTTACAGACGGTACAAAAAGCCCAAGGATTAATTGTTCATTAAAATTTTAGAGAAAACCCAGATTGAACATGGCAGTAACATCTAACCCAACCACTCTTTTTCGTAGTCACAAACAAATGGGTCGGTCTGATCTATAAAATCAACATCATGTGCAAAAAAAATTATTTCAGGATGACTACAACTTGTTGTAAATAGAAGCCGATCACGTTTAGAAGCCCATTTGTCCACCCGGTACTTCTTTTTTTGCTGTTGAATGTGTTCGTCCGTGAGAAATCTCTTGCTGTAAAACTTAAGCCTCATGGACAATAGTAACCTCGCATTCAATAGGAAGAATGTGACAAAGCTTATGTTTGCCTGGTTGGATGCATATCTTTCCATATTTATTGTCCTCAAACGAATGTCATGAGAACTGAGAAAATCCTGGTGCTTATTACGCCACCGATTGGTTATACGTTTTTTTCCATGTGGTCGCAGTACCTAAGTAGACATGAAGATTGAAAACAGTTAAGATCTGAAAAAAGAGTATGTCGAAAGAGAGACAGCTGAACGGTTAATTCTAGTACAATATATACGGGCTTTCAATGTGCATGAAATCATCACCCCTATATATAAATTCTCCAAAGATCGAAAGCATGGCAGCAAGCCAATAATTATGTTCAGATCAAAACTAGACATTCCGATATATAAGATCTTGACAGGATCCAGGAGCATTGATAGGCCATCCATGGACGAACTCTTCATTGAGCATATAACATAATATTAGTACCCAAAGTGTACTCCAAGATGATATAAAACTTATGTGCACAAATGAAAAATGTAGCTTATGATGACAAATGTGTAGATGATAATATATGGTACCTGAAAAAGTGAGGAGCCAAACACTAACTTCTTGTGATCATTAAACGGAACACGAATTACACCCAAGGTCTCCAGTTTGGGCGCCGAGACGACAATTATTTGTGAAGGTTTATAACAATTATCAAGAAGCAACCTTTCAAGTGAAGGGGCATCTTCGATGATGAGATGTTGTCCTTCAAAACAAATTCCAATGCTTTTAAGGTGAGGCGACTTTATTTGGAGACAACTGATAGGGATTTCTGTTCCCAATACAATCAGCAAGCGCTCTAGGGCCGGGCAACTAGAGTGGATGATGTTGTGCAGTGAGGCCTCCGACAGATAAACCACCACAAGCTAAAGTTTTTTAGTAGTGGGAGTCGAAGCATTTGTACCAGATCGTCTGGTAGATGGCACCGGGCGAAGGTGGCAGTGTGGAGAGAGGAGGAAAACTGTGAGATGGACAATGGTGGTGTGGGCACGAATTCTTGGTGTGCTCATGGTATGAAACTTTCATGGTAATGGTAGAACTCAAACTGCTGAAGTTTTCTGAATTCAAGGGATGTCAGCCAAGCGTCCACCGTGGTGGGTATGGATAGCAGGTAGCGTGTCGGGATGCAGAGGCGTTGAACGGGGCCCTGCTGGTGAGAGGAGACGATGGCTCTGAGGAGATCAAATTCAGGAAGGACAGATATCTGACGACAGTCGAGATTGAGGGGCGCAGTGCGCCATAGAGGGCGCCACTGAGTTGAGAGGACCTGTGTGCGACAACAATCCTTGGTGGGGAGAAGCGAGATGATCTCCTCAAGGATGACATCCGGGATATCGTTGATGCGGTCCACTGGAGATTCTACCGGTTCCTCAGGTCCGGGTGGGGGGGTGGGGGGCTCGCCGCTTCTACTCGCGGTGCCGGGTGCGGGATCTACAACTGGCATCGCTACTGGCGGGAGCCTCATCTTCTTGGCACTAGGGCCAGCCGAGTCCATTTTCCTTGTGGGCGTCGCGCCGAGCTCACGGGTTTTAGCAGAGTAGCTAGAGACAAGCCGAGTGGCAGTGAGAGTGGGGAAGAAGGAGCGCTGGGGTTTTCTGTAGGAGTGGAAGAAGAGGAGCAGGCATTTTCTGTATGAGTGAGGAAGAAGGTGAGCGGGGGTTTTCTGGACGAGTGAGGAAGATGGGGAGCGGGGGGAATTGGGGGAAGACGGAAGAGGGAGAGTGACCTGCAGTATAAGTGAAAGCGAGGAGGAAGGAGGGTTTTTCTGGGTTTGCCCCCTCTTTAAGAAATATGGGCTTCTCGTCGCAAAAAACAAAAAACAAATGGGCTTTAAGATGTATAGGCTTTTGTATTGGCCCAGTCGGCTGCCCGTGTTTCGTACTGGAGGGCCTTGTGCTAGAGGCAGCCCGAGACACTCTCCAGCTTATTGCCCATTCGAAAGAAAAAAAAGAGACGCCTCCAGCTTATGGCTACTC
The DNA here is from genome assembly GCF_056163025.1 of Triticum urartu. NCBI lineage: Eukaryota > Viridiplantae > Streptophyta > Magnoliopsida > Poales > Poaceae > Triticum > Triticum urartu. Next base: position 234,194,254 of record NC_141878.1, read on the forward strand.
ATCAGTAACCTTTTTCAACTTGGCATCCATCAAATTAGAGGATGCGGTACTGAATGTAGACACTCACACTGGTCGCGTAGCGCGGCAAAGTGAGGTGTCAAATAACAGGCCTACAATATACTCCCTGTGTCCCAGAATATAAGAATGTTTTTGATACTATGTTAGTGTTAAAAGTGTTCTTATATTTTGGGACGGAGGGAGTACTTACTAGATTGTGAAGGTTCACAGGCTAGTCAACATTCACATTAAACTAAGCTTCAGAAGATATGGTATGCATACTAACATTCCGAAGAAGAAAAGTTCAGCATGTTTATGCATCTCAATGATTCACCATACTATAACCAATACCAAGGTGTGAGAAGGTGTGGAAATAAAGAAAATTGGTCGATGCTTCTCTGAGCAAAGGGCCTTGATAACCCACAAGTATATGGGATCGCAACAGTTTTCGAGGGTAGAGTATTCAACCCAAATTTATTGATTAGACACAAGGGGACCCAAAGAATATTCTCAAGTATTAGCAGCTGAGTTGTCAATTCAACCACACCTGGAAACTTAATATCTGCAGCAAAGTGTTTAGTAGCAAAGTAATATGATAGTAGTGGCAACGGTGGTAAAAGGTAACGGTAGCAAAAATAATATTTTTGGTATTTTGTAGTGATGATAACGATAGCAATGGAAAAGTAAATAAGCGAAGAACAATAGATGGAAAGCTCGTAGGAAATGGATCGGTGATGGAGAATTATGCCGGATGTGGTTCATCATGTAACAATCATAACCTAGGGTGACACAGAACTAGCTCCAGTTCATCATTGTAATGTAGGCATGTATTCTGAATATAGTCATATGTGCTTACGGAAAAGAACTTTCATGACATCTTTTGTCCTACCCTCCCATGGCAGCGGGGTCCTAGCGGAAACTAAGGGATATTAAGGCCTCCTTTTAAGAGTACCGGAACAAAGCATTAACACATAGTGAATACACGAACTCCTCCAACTACGGTCATCACCGGTAAGTATGCCGATTATTGTCACTTTGGGGTTAACGGATCATAACACATAATAGGTGACTATAGACTTGCAAGATAGGATCAAGAACTCTCATATATTGATGAAAACATCATAGGTTCAGATCTGAAATCATGGCACTTGGGCCCTAGTGACAAGCATTAAGCATAGCAAAGTCATAGCAACATCAATCTCAGAACATAGTGGATACTAGGGATCAAACCCTAACAAAACTAACTCGATTACATGATAAATCTCATCAAACCCATCACTGTCCAGCAAGCCTACGATGGAATTACTCACGCACAGAAGTGAGCATCATGAAATTGGTGATGGAGGATGGTTCATGATGACGATGGCGACAGATTCCCCTCTCCGGAGCCCCGAACGGACTCCAGATCAGCCCTCCCAAGAGAGTTTAGGGCTTGGCGGCGGCTCCGTATCGTAAAACACAATGAATCCTTCTCCCTGGGTTTTTTCCTCCCCAAAGTGAATATATGGAGTCAAGGTTGAGGTCGGTGGAGCGTCAGGGGGGCCATGAGGCAGGGGGGCGCGCCCAGGGGGTAGGGCGCGCCCCACACCCTCGTGGACAGGTGGAGTCCCCCCTGACGTGGATCTTCCTTCCAGTATTTTTTATATATTCCAAAATAATTCTCTGTGGATTTTCAGGTCATTCCGAGAAATTATATTTTTGCACAAAAATAACACCATGGCAATTCTGCTGAAAACAGCGCCAGTCCGGGTTAGTTCCATTCAAATCATGCAAGTTAGAGTCCAAAACAAGGGTAAAAGTGTTTGGAAAAGTAGATACGACGGAGACGTATCAACTCCGCCAAGCTTAAACCTTTGCTCGTCCTCAAGCAATTCAGTTGATAAACTGAAAGTGATAAAGAAAAACTTTTACAAACTCTATTTGCTCTTGTTGTTGTAAATATGTAAAGCCGGCATTCAAGTTTTCAGCAAAGATTACGAACTAACCATATTCACAATAACATTTAGGTCTCATGTTTACTCATATCAATGACATAATCAACTAGCGAGCAATAATAATAAATCTCGGATGACAACACTTTCTCAAAACAATCATGATATGATATAACAGGATGGTATCTCGCTAGCCCTTTCTGAGACCGCAAAACATAAATGCAGAGCACCTTTAATGATCAAGGACTGATTAGACATTGTAATTCATGGTAAAAGAGATCCAGTCAAGTCATACTCAATGTAAACTAATAGTAACGAATGCAAATGACAGTGATGCTCTCCAACAACTGCTTTTTAATAAGAGGATGGTGACTCAGCATAAAAGTAAATAGATAGGCCCTTCGCGGAGGGAAGCAGGGATTTGTAGAGGTGCCAGAGCTCGGTTTTGAAATAGATATGAATAATATTTTGAGCGGTATACTTTATTGTCAACATAACAACCAAGAGATGGCGATATCTTCCATGCTACACACATTATAGGCGGTTCCCAAACAGAATGGTAAAGTTTATACTCCCCCTCCACCAACAAGCATCAATCCATGGCTTGCTCGAAACAACGAGTGCCTCCAACTAACAAGAGTCCCGGGGGAGTTTTGTTTGCAATTATTTTGATTTGATTTCCATAAAGCATGGGACTGGGCATCCCGGTGACCAGCCATTTTCTTGTGAGTGAGGAGCGGAGTCCACTCCTCTTGAGAATAACCCGCCTAACATGGAAGATACGGACAACCCTAGTTGATACATGAGCTATTCGAGCATACAAAACAGAATGTTTATTTGAAGGTTTAGAGTTTGGCACATACAAATTTACTTGGAACGACAGGTAGATACCGTGTATAGGTAGGTATGGTGGACTCATATGGAATAACTTTGGGGTTTATGGGATTAGATGCACAAGCAGTATTCCCGCTTAGTACAGGTGAAGGCTAGCAAAAGACTGGGAAGCGACCAGCTAGAGAGCGACAACAGTCATGAACATGCATTAAAATTAATCAACACCGAATGCAAGCATGAGTAGGATATAATGCACCATGAACATAAATATCATAGAGGCTATGTTGATTTTGTTTCAACTACATGCGTGAACATGTGCCAAGTCAAGCCACTCGAATCGTTCAAAAGAGGATACCACCCTATCATACCACATCACAACCATTTTAATAGCATGTTGGCATGCAAGGTAAACCATTATAAGCTCCTAGCTAATTAAGCATGGCATAAGCAACTATAATCTCTAATTGTCATTGCAAACATGTTTATTCATAATAGGCTGAATCAGGAACGATGAACTAATCATATTTACAAAAACAAGAGAGGTTGAGTTCATACCATCTTTTCTCATCTCAATGAGTTCATCATATAATCATCATTATTGCCTTTCACTTGCATGACCGAATAGTGTGGATAATAATAATAGTGCACGTGCATTGGACTAAGCTAGAATCTGCAAGCATTCAATTCAAGAGAGAAGACAAGGTAATATGGGCTCTTTGTTAGATCAACAATAATGCATATAAGAGCCACTTTAACATTTTAATTATGGTCTTATCCTCTCGACCCCCAAAGAACAAGAAAAGAAATAAAACTATTTACACGGGAAAGCTCCCAACAAGCAAAAGAAGAACGAGAAATCTTTTTGGGTTTTCTTTTTAATAACTACTATAAGCATGGAAAGTAAACTAGCTGAAAGCTACAACTAATTATTTTTGTTTTTCTTAAGGTTTATTAAACACACAAGAAGAAAGCATAAAAAGGAAAATAAGCTAGCATGGATGATACAATGAAAAAGTATGAGCACCGGCAACTAGCAATGAGTGTGTGAACATGAATGTAATGTCGGTGAGAAATACACAATCGCTCAAGCTTAGGCTTTTGGCCTAAGTTGGTCTATAGCCATGGCTAGCCTGGCGGATATCCAAAGTTGTAGCTGGGGTCGTACTGAGATGCAGCAGCTATTGCCTCATGAGCTGCCGCTTGGAGACGGGCCGTCTCTGTCCCCCTCTTATACTCCTCCGCCTCCTCCCTGGTTATAACATATCTCCCTTTTGCCTGAGAGTCAAACAAAGCAGGAGCAGGGAGAGTGACATGATAGGTGCTTCATCTGTCAAAGATTAGTCGGCACTGGAGGAACTGATCGTTCCTCTCAATAAACTGTTGACGAATCATGGCCTCATAATCTAAATAAATAGGACACAACTCAATATCCTGCCCATGTATGGGTATACCAAGAAACTTAGCTAGACGGGTTGCATAAATTCCACCGAAGAAATCTCCATTATATCTATTATTATGCAAACTACGTGCAGCGATACACTACAAAAAAATACACTTCCGTGATGATACGTGTTTGTGACAGTAGGTCGCATTTTCTGTCATGCATGTACATCCATGACGATTTTATGACAAAATCAAGATAGTCATACCCGTGCTGTTGTAGAAGTGTTCCATGACATTACCAAAATTATCATCACAGAAGTGTCCACTTCATGACGATAAATCGCACGTCACAGAAGTGCTTTCGTCAAGGGTGACCGACACGTGGCATCCACCGTAATGGAACGCCGTTAAGCTATCGGGTCGGGTTTTGGATCTGATAACCCGTTAACAGCCCCGACCAATGGGGATTTTCCATGTGTAAATGTAACGCCCCAGATATACTTTCCATATTTGTATCCAACTCTTGCCATCTCCGGCGCTAAGTTATATTTATTTCTCGGGTTCGGGTCTTTGTCTCCGTGTGTTGTTTTTCTTTTTCGTGCATCTCTTATCATGTCATCTCGTGCATTGCATTTGCATACATGTTCATCTCATGCATTCGAGCATTTTCCCCGTTGTCCGTTTTGCATTCCGGCGCTTCGTTCTCCTCCGGTGGCCATTTCTAGCTTTCTTTCGTGTGTGGGGTTCAAACATTTCCGGATTGGACTGAGACTTGTCATGCGGCCTTGGTTTACTACCGGTAGACCGCCCGTCAAGTTTCGGGTCATTTGGACTTCGTTTGATACTCCAACGGTTAACCGAGGGACCGAAAAGGCCTTGTGTGTGTTGCAGCCCAACACCCCCCAAATTTGTCCCAAAACCCACCAAACTCTGCTCCATGTCCTAGATCGTTCGATCACGATCGCATGGGCGAAAACCGCACCTCATTTGGACTCTCCTAGCTCCACTTATGCCTATATATACACCCCCCCATTTCGGATCTCGTCTTCCTCCCCGTCCTCCTCCTAAAAAAACAGATCTCCTTCCTCCGCCGCCGACGGACGTGTCCGGCCCACGCCAGACAGCGTCCGCTCCACCCCACCGCCACTCAGCCGCCGCCACGTGGCCCGGGGGACCGTTTCGCCGCCGTCGGCCCGCCAGGCCCGCGGGAAGCCCCCGCGGCCCAGCCGCCTCGCCCCGCCGCCTGGTGCCTCCCGCCGCCAGCGCCGCCTCCCTCCTCGTCTCCGGCGCCCGGCGCCGCCGTGGGCCGCCGCCCCGCCACCGCTCGCCGCCCCTCCGCCGGCCTCCTCGCCGCCCGCGGCCGCCAGCACCGACGCTCGGCCGGCGCCGCGCCCCTCCGCCGCCTCCTCGTCGCCGGCAGCCGCCACAGCCACGGCCCCCTCGCCGGCGAGCTACAGGAGCTCCGGCGTGAACAGTACCCCGGCGCCGCCTCGGGATCCGTGCGCTGGATCTAGATCTGGGGTTGACCCCCTCTCCCCCGAAACCCTAACTCCCAGATTTTTATGCATTCTTTGACTGCTCGTATCTCCGCAACCGTAGCTCCGTTTTGGGCATATGATATATCAAAATCTTCGTCTCGACATGTACATCATTTCATTCCATTGCATCATTTGCATTTGAGTTTATCTTGTTGCCCAAAATGCTGTTAGAAGGAGGCTTTGTGAGTTAAATTGCAGATCCGTTAGTTCATCATGCACTTTTGTCATTTTTGCCATGTTTAATTCGTGCATGATATGCCTGTGCCCCTTTGGGATGAATTGTTAAGCATTTTGTCTTCTTTCCAGAGGTGCCACCCATGCATTTTTAGGATGTGTGTGTTGTCTTGTGCAAGCTTGCGAAGAGAGGTACCTGAGATTGCTGATTTCAGAGACTGATTTTCACCAAGTCTGGGATATTTTAGTTCATGATCCTATATGTCCAGCTTGTTTCCTAGTGATCCGTGCCTCTTTTGAGGATGATCAGTAAGGGAGTTTTGATATTTATGTTATGCTCTATCCATCCATGTCTTTGTTTGCATATGTGGAGTGCTCTAGGTTGACTCAATCGAGCTCAACTTTTGCTTCGTTGTTAATCTGGGCAGATCGTCAACTTATTTGCGATTTTGCCGATGCTACCGTTAGTGTTCCATGCATGCTATGACTTTGTTCTTGCCATGTGTAGCTATTATATTGTGCCTTCTTGCTGGTTATATGCTTTCCTTGCCATGACTTGCACCGTAGTGAGTGCATCGAGCTCGTTTACATGCCTTCGTGAGTTAAATTTCTGCATGTCTCAGTTTTCACTAAGTCTGAAAACTGATTGTGTTCGAGCTATGTTCGTGAGCTCGGTAGAGTATTTTGGTGAACCCTTTTGGCCCCAGGTCACTTTGGGTGTTTTGTTAATCTTCTTGAGTAGCTCCATGCCATGTTCTTACTTGTCATGTTCAGGTTTTGTATCATGTTGTTTTGCTGCTCCGAAGAGGGCTTCGTGATCTGAAATTTCAGTCTGGAATCTGTTTTGCGTTTGCGTTTTTGCCATGCTTGTTTGAACCTCTTAATGGATGAATTTGCCTATGGCTCAGTGCTAGTGTTTTGTTAAGCATCATGTGTACATCACTGCCATGTATTTTGTTTTCATGTTTGGTGGCTGTAGCATGTTCATTTCATTGCATTTAGGAGCCTACTTGCTGTATATCGCAAATCGGTTCATTTCGTAAAACGCTCGCCATTTCCAAACCGTAGCTCCGATTCCTATGATCTTTATATTGTTTTCAGGTGATTTCTTCCCCTCTATCCAGTGGTACACTTGGTTTTCCAAGTTGAGGCCAAGTTCATGCATTTTCTGTAACGTCTTGCATTTTGCATCCCGCATCGCATCCCGCATAGCATACCGTCTTTGCATATTATTGTTGCCCTTGCACGTGGTTGATTGTATCCTTGTTGCTTGTTTGTGTTGTTGGGTAGAGCCGGGAGACGAGTTCGCTAACGAGGAGCCCGTTGAGTGTGCTTTTGAGGATCCAGTCAACTCTGACAGCTTTGCAGGCAAGATGATCATACCCTCGAAATCACTACTATCTTTGCTATGCTAGTTTGCTCGCTCTTTTGCTTTGCCACTTCTACGATGCCTACCACTTGCTTGTCAGCCTCCCAATTGCATGATTGAACCTCTAACCTACCATTGTCCTAGCAAACCGTTGATTGGCTATGTTACCGCTTTGCTCAGCCCTTCTTATAGCGTTGTTAGTTGCAGGTGAAGATTGGAGCCGTTCCTTGTTGGAACATTTATTTACTTGTTGGGATATCATTATATTGCTATGTTATCTTAATGCATCTATATACTTGGTAAAGGGTGGAAGGCTCGGCCTCTCGCCTAGTGTTTTGTTCCACTCTTGCCACCCTAGTTTCCGTCATATCGGTGTTATGTTCCCGGATTGTTGCGTCCCTTACGCGGTTGGGCTATAATGGGAACCCCTTGATAGTTCGCCTTGATTAAAGCTTTTCCAGCAATGCCCAACATTGGTTTTATCATTTGCCGCCTACCCCCTTTTCCCTTGGGTTTCCGCAGCCCGAGTGTCATCTTTATTTTAGCCCCCCACGGGCCAGTGCTCCTCTGAGTGTTGGTCCGAACTAGAGCCCTGTGCAGCGCCACCTCAGGGAAACTCAAGGGCTGGTTTTAGTTGTACGGATTGCTCATCTGAGTGTGCCCTGAGAAAGAGATATGTGCAGCTCCTATCGGGATTTTTCGGCACATTCGGGCGGTGTTGCTGGACTTGTTTTAACCTGTCGAATCATCTTGTTGTACCGAGATACCGAGTCTGATCGGTGTGTCTTGGGTGGAGGTCTATTCCTTCGTTGACCGTGAGAGCTTGTTATGGGCTAAGTTGGGACTCCCCTGCAGGGATTGATCTTTCGAAAGCCGTGCCCGCGGTTATGGGCAGACGGGAATTTGTTAATGTCCGGTTGTAGATAACTTGAACTAAAACTTAATTAAAATGAATCAACCGTGTGTGTTACCGTGATGGCCCCTTCTCGGCGGAGTCTGGGAAGTGGACACGGTGTTGGAGTTATGCTTGCGCAGGATGTTCCTTTAGCTTCTCGCTCGTGCTTCGCCTTCTCTTCTCGCTCTCATTTGCGTATAAGTTAGCCACCATATATGCTAGTCGCTTGCTGCAGCTCCACTTATATTGCCGTACCTGTCCTATAAGCTTAAATAGTCTTGATCGCGTGGGTGTGAGATTGCTGAGTCCCTGTGGCTCACAGATACTACAACTCCAGATGCAGGTCCAGGTGTTTCTGCTCCAGTTGACGATTACGAGCTCAAGTGGGAGTTCGACGAGGACTCTCAGCGATACTACGTGTCTTTTCCGGATGATTAGTAGTGGTGCCTAGTTGGGGTTATCGATTCAGGGCCTTGTCGCATGTTGGGTGTCTTTTCTATTTTGGCACCGTAGTCGGGCCATGAGTGATTTGTATGATGGATGTTATTTATGTACTTTGATGTGACGTGGCGAGTGTAAGCCAACTACGTTTCTCCCCTTTATATTATTTATGTACATGGGATGTGTAATGATTTCCCGACTTGCGACATTGCTTTCAATGCGGTTATGCCTCTAAGTCGTGCCTCGACACGTGGGAGATATAGCCGCATCGAGGGCGTTACAGTAAAATCATCATTGGCTGGAGGAGACACGTGTCAGGTCCGCGTAGGCACAGGTGTCACTCATCCAATGGGCGAGACGCGCCTATGATATGTTGACACGTGGACCGGCCCACCAAGTTTAAATGGGCCGGCCCAACTGAAGGCCCACAAGATTTTGCGGACCATAATGGGCTGGCCCAGCTAAAGGCCCATGAGATTTTGCGGACCATAATGGGCTGGCCCAGCTAAAGGCCCACAAGATTTTGCGGGCCATAATGGGCCGGCCCAGGTAAAGGCCCACAAGATTTTTGTGTGCCATAATGGGCCGACCCAGGTAAAGGCCCACAAGATTCTTGCGGATCATAATGGGCCGTCCCAGCTAAAGGCCCACGAGAATTCGCCGACATTAATGGGCCGGCCCAGCTGTAGGCCCACAAGATTTTGAGGACCCTAGTAGGCCGGCCCATTAACTGGCTGCCATGTTTTGGGCCGAATGCTGGCCCATATTTGATCCGGTGCATTAATGGCCTGCCACGCTCCGGGGCTAATAGTGGCCCATATGAGATCCGGCCCGTTAAAAGCCTACCACGTTCTGGGCCAAATTACGGCCCAGATCAGGTCCGGCCCTTTAAGAGGCTTTGGGCTCAATTATGGCCCATATCAGATTCGGCCCGTCAACTGGGCACTATGCTTTTGGGCCCACTTGCTAAAGGCCCTCTTAGTAATTCATCCTGATATTAGTTTTGGCCTGTTAAGGGCCCGTTCAACATTTCAGCCCTATATTAATTTCGGCCCTTTTAAAAGCCCGTCATATAGTTGGGCCTCACTACGTCCCGGTTTGCATCCGGCCTGCTCGCAGTCGATATCTGATTGGGCCAAACAAGGACCGAGACAATTTTTGCCTGTCAGAAGCCCGTGATTTGATTCGCACAATCATGGGCCGGGGTTCATTTCGGGCTGCTGCCGGCCCGTGAGCTGTTCGGCACGTTTCAGGCCTAACCTACATCGTGATTGCATGACAGCTCGATTATGTACTGTAATTTTACGGTTTGGCCGGCTTACTGCGAAGACAGGATATATATACAGTAAAATAACTGCAGCATCGTGAATAAGAAAAAACCTAGACTATACAATAAAGAAATTATGGCATATTACATCCATTGGGCATCAAAGTTCGCCACTATGATAATAAAGCACAAGCAGACACTAGATTACATACACTGGGCATCAAAGATCGCCACCAGTGCAAATAAACACGCCCACAAAATAATATACAAAACCGGCAGCACTTCAATAGAGTTCAAGAAAGGTTAGCCCTGCTAGGGAGCTGCAGCGCAAGCAGCTGATCAAGATGATGAGACTGCGCTTATTCAACACTTATATCTTCCTCACTCTGAAAGATAAACAAGCAGATAGATGACAGGTTTTGCACATAAAAGTATCAGTGCTGACAATTCATCACATTTCTTACTGATGAATAAAGTGACACAGTTTAAAATTGCATTAACACAACATGGTATTGTTTAGGTCAAGACATGGCAAGAAATGACATTGTGAAGGAGTTGGCAGCTTCACGACACTACTGGATTACAGATCAAGAACTCATAAGTATCAATTGTTAGAGCATCTCCAGCCGTTGGCCCCCCAGGACGCATAAAAATCGCCCCCTGGGGGTGAGCCGGCGATACAATCGGTGCTGGGGGCGGTTTTGCGCCCAGTCGTCGCCCCCAGCTCGCCCCAGGCGCCGAAATTGGCCCACTTTGCAGCCCCATTTCGGCGAATAAAGGGCCCATATGGGCGAGAATAGGCCCATATTCAGCATGGTTCGCCGTGTCTCGGCGTTCAATTATCAACACAATTTTTTCTTACCACATATTTCATCACAGAAAAATCAAATACTTCAACAAAACAGTACAACAACAAATAGTTCAATACAAATTATATAGTTCAACAAATAAAAACTCGTATTTCATCACACGGCGTCTCCCTTGAGCCTCCATAGGTGCTCAATCAGATCTTTCTGCAGTTGATGATGCACCTGTGGGTCTCGGATCTCCTGACGCATACTGAGATAGGCAGTCCAAGTTGCCGGTAGCTGGTGATCAACTTTGGCTAGATGACCCTGCCTGTAGTATGGTTCAGTGTCAAACACTCGGTCTTCTTACTCGCTCTCAATGATCATGTTGTGCAAGATGACACAGCAAGTCATAATATCCCACATTTGATCTTTGGACCATGTCTGAGCGGGGTACCAGACAACAGCAAATCGAGATTGGAGCACACCAAATGCCCGCTCGACATCCTTCCTGCATGCCTCCCGAATCTTCGCAAACCAGGCATTCTTGCCTCCTGGCACAGGGTTTGAGATGGTCTTCACAAATCTCGACCATCTCGGATAGATGCCATCAGCTAGATGGTACCCCTTGTTGTAGTGCTGCCCATTGATCTCGAATTCACCGGAGGAGAATGACCTTCAACAAGCTTGGCAAAGACAGGAGAGCACTGCAGCACGTTGATGTCATTGTGAGTTCCTGGCATACCAAAGAAGGAGTGCCAAATCCAGAGGTCCTGTGTGGCCACTACCTCAAGAACCACACTGCAACCGCCTTTGGCGCCTTTGTACATCCCCTACCAAGCAAATGGGCAATTCTTCCATTTCCAATGCATGAAGTCGATGCTTCCAAGCATCCCAGGCAATCCTCTTGCTGCATTTTGTGCTAGGATCTGAGCAGTGTCTTCCGCATTGGGTGTTCTCAAGTATTGTGGTCCAAACACTACCACCACTGTCTGAAAGAACTTGTAGAAACACTATGCTGGTGGACTCGGCCATGCGCCCATAGTCGTTGAGTGAATCACCGGGAGCTCCGTATGAAAGCATCCTCATTGCTGTCGTGCACTTCTGGATGGAGGTGAATCCAGAGCGCCGGTGCAATCCATCTTGCACTTGAAGTAGTTGTCGAACTCCCGGATGGAATTCAAAATCCTGAGGAAGAGCTTTCGGCTCATCCGATAACGGCGCCGAAATGTTTTCTCGCCATGAAGTGGAGCATCGGCGAAGTAGTCGGAGTAGAGCATGCAATAGCCTTCGAGACGATGCCGGTTCTTTTCTTTCACCCGCCCAGGCGCCGATCCGCCTCGCCGCGGCTTTTCATTGCTCGCTAGTAGTTGGGCGAGGGCGGCAAGCACAATGAGATGCTCTTCTTCCTGGACGTCGGCCTCGGCTTCCTCCTCCAGCAGCGCGGCGAGCGCTTCCTCGTCATCCGAGTCCATCACCGAGGCAGGCAAATCGCTGAACACCTTGCGCTCGGTAGGCGTGTACCCGCCGTTAAACTGCTCCTCTGCGGCCAGGAATGGCGGCTGGAAATGCCCAGCTGCTGTTGGATGGGCTGTCGCGGCGAAGCGCTGCTATTTTTCCGGCGGGGAATGGCTATCTAGCGGTGAAGGGCGGCGGGCGGCGCCGGGATATAGCTAGTGGTGGCCGAGGACGCGAGGGGTGGGATGCGAGTCGGGGAAGAAAACCTTGAATTTCCCCCTAACGGCGTGGGCCAGCCGCGCTTTTCCCTTGCGCCGGAGTCCCCAACTGCTCCCCAGTGCGACGGGTTCGGCCTGTGACCGCCGGGCGGAAAAAAGGGCCGAGCCGGCGATTTTCGGTGTCCTGGGAGCGCGACTAGCCGTTTTTTTCGCGCCGGCGCCGAAAAAGTGGCCTGGGGAGGCTTGTTGGGGGCGCGGCTGGAAATGCTCTTAGTGTGCTGTCAATTTATACCATTTCAGATTGGCAAATAAAGAGACGGTTTAAATAATACTAGAATGATATGACACTGTTCATAGTTAAGACATTGCAGAATATGACATTGTGCTGTAGTGGGTAGGTTCACCACACCACTTGGTTACGGATGAAGAACAGAAGCATACATGCAGTGCAAAAGAAGATCACTTGCTCTGTATAGTTTAATTTACATGGTATGAAGAAGGAACTTGGTTGTACAACTGAAAACTTAAATTGAGAAAGGACAAACTTTTGTTTATGAACTACATAATAAACTTTAAACAAGCAATTTGATGCAAACACCAAAAATAAACAGCTGTTGCAGTCATGCCTAACCAAATATATACAACAAAGTTTGAAGGCTTGAGATGGACAAACTTACATTATTGGTGAAGACAGGCTCTATAAAGGCCTTGTCCATGCTGATGGGGGGGGGGGGCAATTCAAGAAGTTTACCACAGAAACTTCTTCAAAAGCATTGCCTTTATTCTACATTTTCTTAAGAGTAAATATAGATGTGATAATATACAAAAAAATGGAGAATATTTAAGATGAGATGAAGAGTGATGCTACATAACCAAGTAGCTATAAATGTAAGTGCAGTGATACAGGCAAAAGGTATAGCCAAGAGCAATGCACAGCTAAACTTCTTCAGTACCAACCTTATGGTAAGAGTAAATATAGATTTGATGTGTAGAAAATGGAGGGCAAAGAAAAATAAGCTGCAGAGTGATGGTACATGAACAACTACCTGTCATTATAAGTACACTGATAAAGGACATCATGTACTTAAAAGAACAATGCAGAGCTAAAGAAACATTGGCATTGGATATATTCTACACTAATGTAACCATTCATACAAATCAGATAATTTGGAGCGATCAATTGATAAGCAAGCTATCATGCATACTGCTATCACATAATGAACCAGGTATGTATGCAAGTATAGTGATACAGGACAACATGTACTAACAAGAGAAAAGCAGTGGGCAGCATATTTGCGATATCATGTCGTTCTTGTCAAACCGGAATTCTTCTTCGAGCAGATTTCCTGCAAAAAAGATCCATAAGGCACATGCGGAAAAGTAGAACTTCAAATTTTCATGTGATTTCATAGACACTACCTCATCCTGGGAACGAGACGAGTGCATAAAGAGGTTTTTCCATTCAATGTCTTCTAAATTTAGCACAGGAGACTCCACCGAAAATTCGTTTATAGACTTGCCATCAAAGTGTGGTTTCCTCAGGTAACACCGATACTGCTGCAATGCTTCCTTGAAAAGCACAAGCAAGCTTTGCTCGTCATGACTATCCAGATTGACCATCGCCTTGTTACAACTATGTAATGTCAATCATTGACATGTTCAATCAGCAGAAAACAGGAAAATAATAACCATGAATAATAGCACTTACACGTAAGTTGGACAGGAAGATGTGAAAATGGTGTTTGTCTTCACAATAATCTTCCCATGATGGGAATATATGCACGTAGTCCCTAACAACGTTGAAAGTATTGTCTTTTAAACTGGGAATAAATGGAATGGGGTTCCAATTTGCAGGAATTGGCCATCTCTGCAGTTGGGATAGGTCTTCGGCCGGTGGACTTGCTGTACGTTTTGCTGGAGTGGGATTTTTCTGTGGTACAGCTCGTGCTATTGCAAATGAAATCGGTATACCTTTTGCTGGAGTGCAGGTTGTCGGGTGGTAGGTGCGACATATGCCAATGGGTGGCTTATCATTGTGGGAGCCAGTAAGACGTCGCCGGTGCCTGGAAACGGGATGAGGCGAAGACATGCATGCCGGCGAATCTTACCTAGCTTCGGGGCTCTCCGTGGAGATAACACCCCTACTGCTGCTCTGCGGGGTCTCCGCATGATCTCTAGACGAACAAGTAGCTACACAATGCTCCTTGAGCTGTTCGGTGGGAGGAGGAAGAAGGGCACGGCTAGCTTGCTTCTCCTCCTTGTGTGTGTCTAAAACTAGCTGAGGGTCGAACCCTTTGCATGGGTGCCCCGGGGGGGTTAATATAGGCCTACCCCCCGGGGGTACAATGGTAATCCGACTGGGCGCGGGGCCCAGCCGTCTGTGACTGCGCTCGCCGGCTTCTGCTCCGACTGCTGGGGCCCGCCGGCTGGTGGGTCCTGACGGCTACCAACTCCTTGGCAACAGGCAGGCCCCACTGCTAAGGGTCTTGTCAATGGCTGGTTACTGTTGCCTCAACCTGATGACGAGGGCTTCGTCGAGGTAAGCGTGGCTACAGTGCCGCCGTCCGGCGGGCGATTACTGTAGCCTTACCGCGTCTGGTCTCCTTAATGGGGCGTCCTCTTCGAGGGGGGAAGTGAGCTGGCTGCGGGGAGCCGGCCCTGCCTCGGGCTGACTGGGGGAGGCCTGGCCGCCTTCGGGCGTCTCTCTGCCCAAAAGGGGCCCACCGCCCATGGGCCGTACTGGCGGCCCGTCGTGGGTGACATCAGGGTCAACATGGCAACAGTGCCGCGCTGGACGGGTCATGGCCACTCCGTACGGCGCACTGTGCCAAGCGTGCTCCGGGATTCGGGGGTGGCAGGCTTTACTGTAGCCACGCCCCGTCTCATCGCCGCTAGGTGGATGCAAACTTTGAGGGTACGGTCTCGGCCGCTCTATGGGAGCCGGCTTCTCGGAGTCGGCCCTCCCATGGCCGGCTTCTCGTAGTCGTCCCCCCCATGGCTTTCTTCATGAGGGCTAAAGTCGGGCCGCCTTCCAAAAGCCGGCCTGGGTGACAGCCAGCAAGGGGAAGGCGGCCCCATGTCTTGGATTCCTGAGAGCCGGACGGGCTCGTAATTTCTTCAGAAGGGCCAGGGGAAGCCGGCTAGGCTACCCATGGCTATTTACTCCGATAGTAGTCCCCGAAGCTGATCGAGCTTCGAGGCGGGCAAAGGGACGAGAAGCTTGGTCAGCTTCCTATCCTGAAGAGCCGGCTTTGCTCGTGCGCGCCGACTTCAGAGAGCTCCGGTTCTCGTAGGCGGGAACGTGGGCCACGTGGCGAGGAAATCCTGCCAACGCACGCGCGCGACGGGACATCGCCGCAGGCCCGGGCCCGCCACTCGCAGGCCTCGGTCCGAGCATGGATCTTCCGTGGCCCACATGGACCGCTCGCCTTCCCGCGGCGGTTTTATTCCGCCATCATGGCACAGTAATCGCGGGACGTGGGGGAGTGGGCACGATCAATCCCCATGTTTCCCCACGCCGCGCCTCCTCGGCTCTGCCACGCGAGCCTATAAGTAGGGGGAGGAGGGGGAGCGACAGAGGTTCGCACGCTCTCTCTCGCTCCGCCCCTTCTCGTCCTCCTTTCTTCCTCTCATTGCCGCCGCAACCTCCTGTCTTAGCGCCGCCGCGCCGCCACATCATCTTGCTCCCATGGCGCTGTCGAGCTCGTGGGATGGCTCCAACGTCCACGAGGACCATGTTGAGTTCCTCCGCCAGACTCGGTGCCTGCCCGATGCCAACCTCGTGCAGGTCTGCCTGGCGCCGGAGATGGAGATCTCGCCGGAGATGGAGATCTCGCCGGCACCGGAGGAGGGTGAGCGGGTCGTCTTCCGCTCGCACTTCCTTCGCGGCTTCGGCCTTTCGGCGAGCGGATTCCTGCGCTCCTTCCTCGAGTTCTACAATCTTCAGCCGCATCACCTCACGCCCAACACGGTGATGTTGCTGTCGGCCTTCGTCTCTCTCTGCGAAGGTTTCTTGGGGCTGCTCCCCACGCTGGAGCTCTGGGGGGAATTCTTCCAGAGCAAACTCGGCACCGTCGTCGTAGGCGTGCCCGCCCCCTGCGGGGCCTTCATCGCCATGAGGAGGGCGGGCGAGAACAACCCGTTCCCGCCCATCCCCCTGATCCAGTCTGTGAAGATCTGGCAGAAGTCATACTTCTACGTGAAGAATGTCGCCGAGCAAGGAGACCACGTCAACCTGCCGGCTTACGTAGCCGGCCCGCCGGCTGGGAGGCAGCCCTCATGGAGTTTCCGGTCCCAGTCACTGTCTCCGGCCGGGAACGCCGCCGTCTCCCGGCTTCAGGTGATGATCCAGTCGGAAGGCCTGAACGGGGCCGACTTGGTGGCCGCCTTCGTGGAGCACCGGATATCTCCTCTCCAGAGCCGGCCTCACATGATGTGCCAGATGAGCGGCTGCTTCGACCCAAGCCGGCTGAGCACCAGGGAGATGCCTCATGTGGAGGTATCGTACATGGTAAATTACATCTCAAATTGCAAGCTCGCCGAAGACTGGCGATACGGCAAGGCGCCGTATTCTCGCGCCAACCCTCCGCCCGTGGTAAGTTTTCCTTTTCTTCTTCTTGTTGGTAGCCGGCTTCATGATGGCCGGCTTCTAATCAGCCGGTTCTTCTTAGCAGAACCCCCTTCTCCCGCCGACGACCGAGGCAGCGGGGATAGAACGCCAGAATGCCCCCGACCGCACGGTGGACGACGTCGACGACCCGGATTTGGGGGCGGCCGCCATGGAAGATGCCGTCGCGAGGGACGACGCCGAGCCCGGGGGCTCAAGGCTTACCGCCAGCTTCCAGGACTGGCCGGATGACGCTGAAGCTGAAGTCACCCCGCGTCGGCAGCCGGCGGCCGACCATCAGGGCGCGGGCTCGTCCATCGCGTCGGCTGCCGGCGGCGGTGCACAGAAGCGCCGGGCCACTTCAGGCCTCTTCAGCAGTCGGCCGAAGAAGTCCAAAGCCTCCACCCCGGCGACCAAGCGAGATGAGGCGGCTGCGAAAGCGGCCCGCTTCCGCAAGGCGGTGAAGCAGCCTCAGGCGGTCTCAGCGTAAGTCATCAATTGCCCTATCGCATGCTTCTCATTATTCTCTTCTGGTTTGAACATTCTTCTTAACGTTTTCCCGCTTGCTGGACAGGGCGCCGCTTTCCCTTGAGCGGGGTCCGGGCGGCTCCGTAGTGGGGCCGGCTGGAGGGTCTTCGAGCTCCCGCCGCGTGGACCCCCGCGCCGATCTCAGGGAAGCCACTGAGCGGAACGCCCGTGAGGCATGGGAGGAGCGTGAGGCGGCGGAAAAAGCGGCCGCCCAGGCGGCGAAGGAGCAGGCCGGCGCGGCGGCCAAGGCCCAGGCGGAGTCGGCGACCGCGGAGACGGAGGCGGGGGGTTCGCGCAACCAGCCTCCGCTGCTCGCCATTCCCCTCCGAACCGTGGCCCCTGACACCCCACTGCCCTTGGCGGAGGAAATCGTCCAAGACCCGCCGCTGATGGAGAGGAGGGAGGACCCCATGGCCTTCGCGAGGAGAGCGCCGCCAGCGGCGCCAACCGGAGCGGTCCAAGGCTGCCAATCGTCAGTGGCACCAGAGGAGCCGGCCGGGGGTGAGCAGGAGGACAGAGCCGGCCTCGAGGTGCAGCCGGTGATGCGTCAGCGCGCAGGGGGAGGCGCCGCTCCGCCGGAGTCGCACCGAGTCGCGAGCGCAGGCCAGTCGGCTGAAGATCCGGAGGCGGCCAGCACTGCCACGTCCGAGTGGACTCCCAGCAGGGGGACTGGCGAGCTGAATGTGGCGGCTCAAGGGGTCCGGAGCCGGCTTCAAGCTCAGGCCGCCCTGCTACAGCAGTTCAACCAGGAGTTCCTGTTGACGCGAGCCGCCATCCGGGTGAGTCCTTCATTCTTGGCCGTTTTGATCTCTTGATTTCTTCCGTGGGGGCGCGTCAGCGCACCCACTGGGTGTAGTCCCCGAGATTCGGGCCGACTGCTGCGCAGTCGGGTCAAATCTTTCTTGACAACCACCTCATTTTTGCTTCTTGTCTGAATCTTTCAGGAATATCATAACCTCCGTGCTGCCGCCTTCAACTCCCAGGCTCGGGAGTTGAGTCGGAGGACCGACGACCTGGCCGACAGCCGAAGTAAGTGCTTGATTTTGTCTGTCTCCTGGGGGGCGCGTCAGCGCACCCACTGGGTGTAGTCCCCAAGATTCAGGCCGACTGCTGCGCAGTCGGGTCGGATCTTTCTTGACGACTTTTTCCTTATTGGTTTGTCTTTTTCTTTGTCTTCAGGGGCCAACGCCGACTTGAGGAAGGAGCTTGGCGAAGCGCAGGCCGCCCTTCATACCAAGGACGCCGAGTACGCTGTCTTGGTCCAGGAGCGTGACCGTCTGGCCAAGAAGCTGGCTGACCAGGAGAAGAGCCACAAGGCGGCCCTGCAGCAAGTGCAGGATAGCGAGGCCACCCTGAAGGCAGAGTATGAGACCGAGGCGGCGAGCTGGGCTGAGACCCGGCGAGCACTTGATGAGGGCTTCGGCCGCATCGAGGACTTGATCGACGGTAAGCTGCCTTCCTCGCTCCTCTCCTGCCCCTTGGCGTCTGGTTCTTGTTCTAACTTGTGCTGCTGCCTATTTGCCTGCGCAGACTACTTTCCCGGCTACTCCGCCTTTGCCGCCCAAAGCATCAAAGCCCACCGCGAGGCGCGCCGTCAGGCGGGGCCCAACATCGCGCCGGATGCGAACCGGACGCTTGAGGAGCAGCTCTTGGCTGTCCAGGCGCGGTTGCAGCCGGCTCATCGGATGCTTCGCCGGCTCCAACATGCCGGGGAGCAAGTGTTGGCCGCCCTCTGGCCCGGCGAAACGATCCCCCGCACCCCAAGCCGGACTGCCGACTGGCTGGAGGTCGCCGTCGGTCGCTTTGAGGCTTGGAAGGCGTCGGCGGCCCGCCTCGGAGCCGGGCGGGTGTTGGGGTTCGTTCGGGCTTGGTACCCAGGGCTGAGCCTGGACCAGCTGCGCACTTGGCGGATGGAGGCCGACGCGGAGCTGGACGAGGTGAGGCAGGCTATCGCCCAGCGTGCTTCGACGATCGCCGAGTGCACCGACACCAGCGTTTTTGCACCCGAAATCGATGATGACGGTGTTGCCCAGCCGGAGGAGTGGTTCGGGCTGAACCCGGCGGTGGGCGAGGACTCGGCAGAGGAGATCGCCTCCAGCGATGAGGGCGAGGATGACGAGGAGGAGGACGGCGAAGACGTCGAGCCGACTGGTGGAACAACCGGCCGACCTCAGGCCGACCGTGCCTCCAGCAACGAGGCGCGTGGAAACGCGCCCTCTGTGGGAGGCGGTGACAAAGCCGAGGTTCGCCAGCCGGCCGCTCCTTCAGCCGGCACAACCATCTCCGCCAACCAGCCCAGCTCGTCGGTCGCTCCGCCGGCTTGACCTGCCGTCCTTATTTTTCCTGCTTGTTGTCTTTTGAACAATCTTCATTAAGTTTTCGCAGTTCCACCCACTTGGGGTGTATCCAAACTATGTTGAATGCTGGCCTCTCGGAGGTCTTTTATGTAAAATATTATTATGTGCATGTTTGGTTTCCATTCGCGTATGCTTTTTATCCTTAGGCTTTTTCCTTTGCCGCCTTCCCTCTTTGGGGAGGCAAGTACTTGAGCTTTCTTGGATTGAAGTGAAGTGAATGGAAACCAGCCGGCCGGCTACTCTGGTAGCCATTCGGCGGTGGGAGAAAAACCGGCTTTTGTTATATTAGTCCGTTAGTCCCTAGCCGTTTTTCGTGTGGGCGCCCGTTCCTGCCTTTAACTCTTGCCAGTCGGACAGCCGGTTCTTCAAACTGCGACTTTTGGCAAGAGAAAGCTTGGGTGCCGGCACACTACTTGTCTGACTGCAGGTAGGACTTCTAATATAACTCCAGTCGGCCAGTCCCCGGGCCGACTAGTCGAACCCGGTGCCGGACGGAACAAGTAAATGAAATGACAAAGTCATAAGCATGATACTTTTCATTCATAGATAAGAGATGGCAGTCCCTGAGCCCTCCTCAGGGGCCTATTGTCTCGTACTTAATACAAAAGTTAGCGTGATACATACTGTATTTCAACTGTAAAATCTTCGAAGGAGGTTGGTGTTCCATGGTCGTTCCGACTCCTTGCCGGAGTCGTCTCTCTTGCATGCCTTCAGCTTCTGTGCGTCAATCAGGTAGTAGGAGTCGTTGCCTAGAGCTCTGCTGATGACGAAGGGGCCTTCCCAAGGGGCCGAGAGCTTGTGCTGGCCGGCTGTTCGCTGGATCAGCCGGAGCACAACGCCCTCTTGAAAAGAGGTTGGCCTGACCTTCCGGCTGTGGTAGCAGCGCAAACCCTGCTGGTAGATGGCAGACCGGCTGAGGGCTAACAGCCGGCTTTCTTCTAGCAGGTCTACGCCGTCTTCTCGT
This sequence comes from Triticum urartu, assembly GCF_056163025.1. NCBI lineage: Eukaryota > Viridiplantae > Streptophyta > Magnoliopsida > Poales > Poaceae > Triticum > Triticum urartu. Next base: position 234,215,002 of record NC_141878.1, read on the forward strand.
GCTTCCTTGGCCTCCGCTTCTGTGTACATGGTTACTCGAGGCGAGTCGAACTCGATGTCAGTTGGGATGACCGCCTCGGCACCATACACAAGGAAGAAAGGGGTGAAGCCGGTTGACTTGTTTGGAGTAGTGCGCAGACTCCAGAGGACAGCCGGCAGCTCGTCGAGCCAACAGCCGGCTGAACGCTCCAGAGGTATGACCAGTCGGGGCTTGATGCCGGAGAGGATGAGGCCGTTGGCTCGCTCGACCTGGGCGTTTGACTGCGGGTGGACGACGGACGCTAAGTCCAGCCGGATACCTTGGGCTGCGCAGAAATGTGCCAAGGCTCCTTTGGCAAAATTTGTGCCATTGTCGGTGATGATGCTGTGTAGCACGCCGTACCGAGTTGTTATGTCTGCAATGAATGTCACAGCAGTCGGCCCATTCAGCTTCTTGATCGGCTTTGCTTCAATCCACTTGGTGAATTTCTCCACGGCGACGAGCAGATGCGTCATGCCGCCGCGCGCCGTCTTGAATGGGCCCACCATGTCCAGTCCCCAAATGGCGAAGGGCCAAGTGAGGGGAATGGTCTTGAGTGCCGAAGCCGGCATGTGTTGCTTGGAGCTGAAGAGTTGGCACCCCTTGCAATTTTTAACTAATTCTTTGGCATCGTCCAAAGCGGTCGGCCAGAAGAAACCATGGCGGAAAGCTTTGGTGACGAGTGATCTTGAAGCCGCATGGTGGCCGCATTCTCCTTGGTGAATGTCTCTGAGGATTGCGATGCCCTTCTCTTGTTCGACGCACCGTTGGAGGATTCCAGTGACACTTCGCTTGACTAGTTCTCTGTTGATGATTGTGTATGCTCCAGCTCGACGTTGCACTTGTCTTGCCTCTGCTTCGTCAGCCGGCAGATCTTGGTTTACTAAGAAGTTGAGGATGGACTGAGCCCATGATGGAGCCGCGACTTCTCCTACTGCCAATGTGGCTACAGCCACCAGGGTGGGCGGGCTGGGTGGTGAAATGCTGGAGTCGGCCGCCGGCTGTTGCGTTGGTGCAGTCCCTAGGCCGGCTACTGCAGTCCTCGAGCCGGCTACTGCAGTCCCTGAGCCGAGTGTGGCAGTCCCCGAGCCGGTTGCCGAAGTCCCCGGGCCGATTACGGAAGTCCCAGGGTCGCCCGCTTGGTTCTTCGAGCCGGACCCGGCCGCGTCGGGGTCAGGCGGCACGAAGATGGAATCGGACTCTGGAGACGGCTTGATGGACGGCTTGAGGAGGCGTTGTAGAGCGACGCCGGTTGGAATTGCTTGCCGAGTGGAGCCTATTCGAGCCAGGGCATCGGCTGGCTCGTTGTCGGCTTGCGGTACGTGGAGGAACTCGCATCCTTCAAAGTATCCGCTGAGTTGTTGAACCAGGAAGCGGTAGCTCGCCATATTTGCGTCCTTGGCATCCCAGTCGCTGGATGATTGTTGGACCACCAAGTCCGAGTCGCCATAGCATAGGATCCAGCGAATGCCGAGTTCCTTGGCAAGCCGGAGCCCGTGTATGAGCGCCTCGTACTCGGCCACGTTGTTGGAGGCGGCAAAGTGAATCTGCAGCGTGTATCTGAGCTTGTCGCCTTTGGGAGAGGTAAGGACGATGCCGGCTCCCAAGCCGGTGCACATCTTGGACCCGTCAAAGTGCATGCGCCAATGGGTGGAGTCAAGAGCCGGCGGCAGGTACTGGGTCTCAGCCCAGTCGACGAGGAAGTCGGCCAGTGCTTGGGACTTGATGGCGGTGCGGGGCTGGTAGAAGATCGTGTAAGGGTCCAGCTCGATGGCCCATTTTGCCACCCGGCCGGATGCGTCCCGGCTGCCTATGATCTCGTCCAGCGGGGCGGTGCATACGACCGTGACGGGGTGCTCTTGAAAGTAGGGCTTCAGTTTCTTGGCGGTGAAGTACACGCCGTAACACATCTTCTGGTAGTGCGGGTAGTTCTGCTTTGAAGCGAACAACACCTCGCTTAAATAATACACCGGCCTCTGGACTGGCTGGGCTCGGCCTTCTTCTGGGCGTTGGACTACGATGACGGTGCTGACCACCCGGCTGGTTGCGGCGATGTAAAGGAGCATGGGCTCTTTCTCAGTCGGCGCCGCGAGGACAGGCGGCGTGGCCAGCATCTTCTTCAGCTCGTGAAAATCTTGGTCGGCCTGGTCGTTCCACTCGAAGTGAGTGCTCTTCTTCATGAGGCGGTAGAGGGGGAGAGCCTTCTCTCCGAGTCGGCTGATGAAGCGGTTCAAGGAGGCCAAGCATCCGGTGAACTTTTGGATGTCTCGAAGCTTGGTGGGGATCGCCATTCTCTCGATGGCCTTGATCTTCACCGGGTTGCATTCGATGCCGCATTCGGAGACCAGGAAGCCTAAGAGCTGGCCGGCTGGCACTCCGAACACGCATTTCTTGGGGTTGAGCTTGATTTGGAACCGGCGCAGGTTCTCAAACGTTTCCTTGAGGTCTCCCAGAAAAGTGCCACGCTTCTCCGTCTTCACCACAATGTCGTCCACGTAGACGTGAGCGTTTCTGCCGAGTTGCTTGAGGAGGCACTTCTGCATGCAACGCTGAAAAGTAGCACCGGCATTTCTTAAGCCGAATGTCATAGTCAGGTAGCAGAAGGCTCCAAATGGCATGATGAAGGCGGTCTTCAAGCGGTCGTCCGGATCTAGCTTTATCTGGTGATATCCTGAGTAAGCATCCAAGAAACTCAACAGCTCGCATCCGGCCGTGGAGTCTATCACTTGGTCAATCCTCGGCAGGGCAAAGGGATCTTTGGGGCAAGCCTTGTTGAGGCTAGTGTAGTCTATACACATGCGCCACTTGTTGTTCTTCTTTGACACGAGGACCGGGTTGGCAAGCCACTCTGGGAAAAACACTTCCATAATGAAGCCGACTGCCAGAAGCCGGGCTATCTCCTCTCCCACAATCCTGCGCTTCTTCTCCGACAATCGGCGAAGGGGTTGTTTGACTGGCTTTGCGTCTTCTCGGACGTGTAGTTTGTGCTCGGCGAATTTCCTCGGAACACCCGGCATGTCCTTGGGGGACCATGCAAAGATGTCCCGATTCTCACGAAGAAAATCGGCGAGCTCGCCTTCCTATTTGCTGTTCAGGCTTGCCCCGATGATGGCAAACCTCTCTGGATGCTCGGGGTCAACAGGTATCTTCTTCGTCTCCTTGGCCGGCTGGAAAGATCCTTGAGCATCATGCTCCTTGGGGTCGGGGGACACGGCCGACTGCTTGCCGGCTATGGCTACGACTCGGTCCAACATCTTCTTTTCTTCGGCAATCACAAGGGACTCGGCCAGCCGGCTGCTGGCTGCTGCGCACTCAGAGGACTTCTTGTAATCGCCGGCCACGGTGATGACGCCTTTGGTACTTGGTATCTTCATCTTGAGGTATGCATAGTGGGGAACTGCCATGAATTTGGCCAAGGCAGGTCGGCCAAGCAATGCATGGTAAGGGCTCTCCAGGTCCACCACTTCAAACCAGATCGCTTCCCGGCGGAAATGCTCCTTGTCCCCAAAAAGTACATCAATCTTGATCTTGCCAATGGGGGCGCAGGACAGGCCGGGTACGATGCCATGGAACACTGTTCGAGTTGGCATGAGCTACTTCGTCTTGACATTTAGCTTCTCCAGGGTGTCACGGTACAGGATGTTGATGCTGCTCCCGCCGTCTATCAGCACGCGGGAGAAGCGGGCGGCACGTCTGTCCGTCGCGAGGGTGGCTTCCAGGACCAATGCGTAAGAGCCGGGAGACGGCATCACCTCTGGATGGTCGGCCCGGCTCCAGCTGATGGGCTTTTCTGACCAATGCATGTGTTTGGCGGGGTCGGCAGTGACCATGCTAACTTCCTGGTGCTCTCGGCGTTTGCTGCGCCGGTCTTCGGGCTGGCTTGTAAAGACGATGTAGGTTGCTTGCTCATCAGGGAACTCGTCATGCATGGCTCCGACTGCGGGCCGAGCGGCCGGAGGCGGCGGAGGCGGAGGCGGCGGGCCGGCAGGCGGAGGCGGCGCGAGCCCCTCGCCTTTGGAGATTCGGGTGAGCCAATGGCACTTCCGGGTTGTGTGGTTGGACGGCTTCGCGCTGCTGTGGAACTTGCACGGGGTGTCGAGAGTTTGCTCGTAGGAGAAGGCCGGCTGCCAAGCCGGCCTGCCGCCCTTGGGCTTCTTGGGCGTGGGTCGCCCTTCAGGCGGCACGTCTTCAACTGTGGGCACCTGCCGACTGGCGGGAGGCGGCGCGGGGCCCTTGCGCTTGTGGTCGTTCGAGTGTTGGCGTCGGCCAGAATCCCTAGCCGGTGTCCTGGGCGCCGGGTTGAGTACTTTTCCGGACGCGTCTACACGAAGCTCGGTCTTCATCGAGGAGTCGGCGGTGGCGTACTTGTCCGCTATGTCCAGAAGCTCGTCGAGGGTAGTCGGCTCGTCGCAGAGGAGCTTGTGCTTAAGGAGGGTGCCTTCTCGGCATCCGGCTGTAAAGTATTTTATGGCTTGCACCTCGTGCACCCCTTCGCAAGAGTTGCGGAGCTCGGCCCAACGCGTGAGGTAGTCGCGAGTGGACTCGGCGGGGCCTTGTACACACAAGGAGAGCTATCTGGGCTTGGGAGCCCGCTTATAGGTGCTGGTGAAGTTGCGGATGAAAGCTTCGGTGAAATCTAGCCAGCTGTTGATGCTGAGAGGCTTGAGGCTGTTGAGCCAGGTCCGTGCCGTGCCTTGCAGCATGAGGGGCACGTACTTCACGGCAACGCGTCGGTTGCCGTTGGCTATGCTGACCGCCGTGGAGTAGTCGATTAGCCAATCTTCCGGCTTCACGGAGCCGTTGTACTTGGGCGTGTCTCTTGGGAGCGAGAACCCTTTGGGGAAGGGCTCATCGCGGATGCGGGGGCCGAAACAAGGCGGGCCGACATCGTCTTCTTCTTCCAGCGCCAGCGATCGCGCCAGGCGGTAGATCCGATGGCGTGCGTCGTTCTCGCCGACTCCTTCGCGGCGACCCAGTCGGCCGCTGAGAGTCGGGTGCACCACCGGCGGCGGGGTGGGATATCTCTCTCCACGGGGTCGAGCCAGAGGCGGGTTGCCCCGCCATTCCATGGCTCGGGGATGGCCGTCCGCGTCTCGCTCGATGGAGGTTCGGGTCCGGCTGCGGCTGGCAGCCGGCTCTTTCTCGCGCCGCGCGCGGGTGTTGCTCGTAGCCGGCGTCCGGGACATCGTGCCGTGATCTCGGCGCGGGGGAGTGCTTCCCATGCGGGCGTCAGCTTCGTGCCGTTGCGCGGCTGCATCGATCAGTTGCTGGATGCGCCGGGTCATGTGGGGGAGGTCTTCGGCCTCCAAGCCGTCCAACTCGTCTACGGCCGCCTGGGCGGCGCGCAAGTTCTCGAGTGGAGTGGCGTAGACTGGGCGGTCGACTCCCAGCGTGTCGGCGATGACGGCACCGCGTTGCTTGACAAGGCCGGCCCGGCTTGGCCCACCCGGGGCCGGCGTGCCGAAGGCGGCGCGGTCACCTTCGCGCTGGTAGGCCTCAGTGAGGCGTCTTACGGAAGCCAGCCTCCGGCCCTCTGCGAGGAGGGCAAGGCAGCGTGCCTCCAGTGCTTCGTTGTCGGCATCAGCCGGGAGGGGGGTGGACAAGTTATGGGCCGCCACGTGCAGGGCGTCGTGGGCGCTCTCGTCGGCCGGGCCGCCGTGGCCGACAACCATCACTTCGGTGGTGACAGCATCGCAGCCGTCGGCTCGAGGAAGCGGGTCGTTGTAGATCGTGATGTTGGTGGGGAATGTGTCGTAGGAGGCCGTGTCGGAGTCGACATGCATCGGGTCGGTGGAGCCAACCGACTCCAGATCCACAGCGGGCTCGCTGGAGACATGGAGCTGACCGAGAAGGTTGGCGAGGTGGTCGGTGCATGCATCCGAGGCGAGCTCGTCGGAGGTGAGGGCTTCGTCGCGGAGATCGGCGAGGCTGCTCGCCGCGCAGACACTGGTGACTCCTTGCAGCGCGTCGTGGCAAGCGCCATCAGGCATGCCGGGCTGGCTACGCTCGCTGGGGAGGAAGAGGGTTCTTGTCTAGAACAGGTCTCCGGACGACGGTGCACCTGGCCCCATGGTGGGCGCCAAATGTCGGGTGGTAGGTGCGACATATGCCAATGGGTGGCTTATCATTGTGGGAGCCAGTAAGACGTCGCCGGTGCCTAGAAACGGGATGAGGCGAAGACATGCACGCCGGCGAATCTTACCCAGCTTCGGGGCTCTCCGTGGAGATAACACCCCTACTGCTGCTCTGCGGGGTCTCCGCATGATCTCTAGACGAACAAGTAGCTACACAATGCTCCTTGAGCTGTTCGGTGGGAGGAGGAAGAAGGGCACGACTAGCTTGCTTCTCCTCCTTGTGTGTGTCTAAAACTAGCTGAGGGTCGAACCCTTTGCATGGGTGCCCCGGGGGGTTTATATAGGCCTACCCCCCGGGGGTACAATGGTAATCGGACTGGGCGCGGGGCCCAGCCGTCTGTGACTGCGCTCGCTGGTTACTGTTGCCTCAACCTGATGAAGAGGGCTTCGGCGAGGTAAGCGTGGCTACAGTGCCGCCGTCCGGCGGGCGATTACTGTAGCCTTACCGCGTCTTGTCTCCTTAATGGGGCGTCCTCTTCGAGGGGGGAAGTGAGCCGGCTGCGGGGAGCCGGCCCTGCCTCGGGCTGACTGGGGGAGGCCTGGCCGCCTTCGGGCGTCTCTCTGCCCAAAAGGGGCCCACCGCCCATGGGCCGTACTGGCGGCCCGTCGTGGGTGACATCAGGGTCAACATGGCAACAATGCCGCGCTGGACGGGTCATGGCCACTCCGTACGGCGCACTATGCCAGGTGTGCTCCGGGATTCGGGGGTGGCAGGCTTTACTGTAGCCACGCCCCATCTCATCGCCGCTAGGTGGATGCAAACTTTGAGGGTACGGTCTCGGCCGCTCTATGGGAGCCGGCTTCTCGGAGTCGGCCCTCCCATGGCTGCCTTCTCATAGTCGGCCCTCCCATGGCTTTCTTCATGAGGGCTAAAGTCGGGCCGCCTTCCGAAAGCTGGCCTGGGTGACAGCCAGCAAGGGGAAGGCGGCCCCATGTCTTGGATTCCTGAGAGCCGGACGGGCTCATAATTTCTTCAGAAGGGCCAGGGGAAGCCGGCTAGGCTACCCATGGCTATCACCTCCGACACAGGTCCTGTGTGGTGGGGCTAGTGGTGTGGCCCGTGAAGTATGGGTACAGTCTGCTGGAGTCGGTCCTACGTTTTGTGTCACTAGTTGTACAACCAATATAAGTGGGGTGCTGTCTGATTTCTCTGGCACCACCACGTTTTCAAGGACTTTGCTGGTGCTCCTTCTGGTTCGGCAATCACCCTCTTCCTTTTTGATGTCTGATGCACAAGAACATCATTTGAGTGGAAAAACATGGTATGATGACAGATGGAATATGTATTGATAATGGATGGGCATGGCATCTCGACATATATGATGAGTAAACTAAGCAGATGGCGGTGCAACAAAGTAGAAGGAATGCAAGACAACATATGCAAGATACCCGCAATCAATAAAACATTGCCAAATTAGAACAGACGCCTTGATGGGTGAACAGGACAGGCCATCTGCCTTTGACACCTTGAGGTTAGAATAGTCATTAGGATCATATTCTAAACAAGAATCAACAGGTCGGGAGTGTATGAGTTTCATTGCATCCAGAATGGCACGCAATGCCTTGGTGCCAATTTTATAAGTCATTGGAGTGTTTAGCTTCAAGAGTGGAGTGCTGCTAGTGCGACACAAAGCAGCTACACAGATCATAGTGTAGATATAACGGGAAAACCTTAAGCATCAGAGTAAAATCAGCAAAGTGAAACTTGCTGGAATATATGTGCTAGTATTGCCGGTACGGCTAGAAAGGCTTCGGATACCAGCTCTCTTCAAGTGAAGGTGCGGTACTGTTAATATCAGTGTAACTCTCAAAGGCGACACAGCTCCCCGCATTTCCTTACTATTCTTATAGGATTCAAGTGGGCAGACCACTACAAATCCTATTCCTATGTTTACAAGATCCTATGAATCAAAGAGGCTCAAAGTGTCCACCAGAACCGACCGTATAGACCTCTACTGTAAGAACCCCGATTCCAAGCCACATGGATATAGCCGGTAACACCTCATATCACTTTGCGGCCTCACGCACGGTATCCCACGGGTGTCGCCTTACCATGGCCCGGGACCGTTTGCGCCTTTTGGCTCACGTATATGATAGTGTCGCTAGCATCCATATGACAGAGAACCCGGGCCAACATGGCTAGTCGTGAACCCAAAGCGGCACAGACCTATGGAGACAGGCATACATGAATCACATCGAGCATGTTGGTCATCAGCGAGTGATTCCGGGCTGTAGCACTGGGCTAACAGGACTCCGGGGAACCCGGGTTGTAGCAGGCTAGGCAGGACTCCGGATGTCACCGCGTGACATTTCCCTGAAGGGACAGACATAGGAACGACGTGAAACACATGCCGGCCAGTCAAGTGTCCTGAGCAGTAGTGCTGGGCTAGCAGGACTCCGGTGAACCGGGCTATAGCGGACTACTATGGCTCGAGGAACACTAGACTACATTTCCCCATAAGAAAGGCTACCAAGGATAAACAACTAGATTGTTGGATCCCACTCATACCAAGAATTTCAATCATACACACAATATGCCCGATATGAGTACATACAACATGGCATCACAACAAAACTCTACAACTCAAGTACTTTATTTAAAGGCTCCAGAGAGCCATACATAACAAGTTCATACAGATAGGGGTCACATGACCCGACACTCAAGTCATACAATCATACAGGCACATGCGGAAGCAACTAGTCTAAGTACAGACACTAGAAAGAAAGAAGGCTTCTCGAAGCCTGTCTATCTACATAGGGCCCTCCACGGCCAGGATCACCACATGGGTGGCAAGTCACTCATCGACATCAAGGTCTACATAATACCCATCGGAGGGGGCGGTGTTGTCGTCTGAAAACAATAAATAAGCAAACATGAGTATAAGGTACTCAGCAAGTCTTACATCAGAACCTACTATACATGCTTATTCTCAAGAAGGTGGTGGGGTTATTGCAGCAAGCCAGCTTTGACTCTTGGCTAAGCTATCCTACGGTACTCCACTAGTAAAATAGTTCTCGCACACGAGTCCACTACTCACCAACACAATACTCCACCGGGGATCCTCCCTCATCATCCTACGAGAGGCCCATCCTCGGTACTCGCACTTATCTTGTGACTTTTAGTAGTATCCATTAACTTGTCCATGAATTGTATAGGCAACTAAGTAGTCCTTTACCGCGGACGCGGCTATTCGAATAGTTTATACCCTGCAGGGGTGTACTTCGTCACACATGTTTCCACCACTTAGCGTCTGCACACGACATGTGCTCGGCAGACTTCAAGCGAAAACCGACGTGGGTGTAGACCACGACCTGACTAACCTCACAAGTCTCTAGTCCAGGTTTATCACCTATTCAGGTTCCATCCGCAAGGAAATCCGGCCGGGGTGTCCTCAATGGCCCCAAATGATGTGTACAGGGTTCCCGAGACACCAAACGGGCGACTCGGTACACCATGCCACGGTGTATCTACCGCATCATAGCCCACCCCTAGGGTCAGCGCTACGCACGGCCGCCAACACATAACCTACAAGCACCAGAAACTAGTTGCAACTCCTGGACAAAGGACGAGATGGGTCAGTAAGTCGAGCGGGGTCATATTTCAGGGCCCAATGTGTGGTAGTAACTGAATCTTAAATCACGCATACAGATCTCAGTTCTTATGGACGGCCTCAATGAAACAACCCACCATGTACTCCTACATGGACTCTCATCGATACCTTTACCAAAACATGTTCAACACTTCCCTCACATTACCGACATAATCATATCACTCTAGCCCATCACCCAGATGAACCAGGCCTGACACAACTCTAAGCATAGCAGGCATAGCAAGGTAGGAATCACATACATGGCTCAATCAACTCCTACACATGCTAGTGGGTTTTATCTAGTTACTGCGGCAATGACAGGTCATGCAGAGGATAAGGGTTCAACTACCGTAGCACACAGCAGTTTGAATCGCGTTGTCTTAATGCAGTAAACAAGAGCAGAAGCGAGAATATGGGTTTGTATCGGAATGATCAATGGGTTGCTTGCCTGTTGTAGAGGTAGTAGGGTACTGCCCTTCAGACGGATACTCGGGGTTATCCTCGGAGGCAGAACCTACCACGAAAGACACACCGAACATGATCAACACATGGCAATATGCAACAATATGATGCATGCTATGACATGGCAAGATGAAAGTGTCTTGGCCTAATGCAAACTAAAACAGAAGGGGGTGAACTCATTTGAATCAAAGATTCAAATATTAGCTCGTTAAACATGGCCTTATTAGTGCATAACCTTATTCTGCTTAAACATCAAGGTTAACTTGTTTTGTCATGCATGAAACCAATACAGATGGATATATTGAATTTTTCTGATCATTTTTCATATATAAATCTTTGCATTCGGAGCTATGGTTGATTTTCTATGTTTTTTAGAAGTTTTGACTATTTTCTGGAATTTTCTATTAAAAAATAAATCCAGTAATTGAATTAATGCGTCAGCACTGCGTCACTATGACGTCAGCGGGTCAAAGGCGCCAGCCCAGGTCAAACCTGACTGGTGGGCCCCTTCTGTCAGTCTGTCAGCTAACTAACAGAGTTAGTTAGTGTTTAGTTAGCACTAAACGGGGTTAGTTAGGCCCTGGGCCCACATGTCAGTGAGAGAGGGTTAGTTAACGATGTCATTAACCTCTAACAGAGTGATTAGCTCTAATTAAAATTAATCTAATTTAGTTAGGAGCCGGCCCCACCTATCAGTGACTCAGGCGGGGTCAAACAGGGGTCAAACCCCTGGTCAGCGGGGGTTAATCCCGCCGGCGTTGAGTCGCCGGTGAGGCCGAGACGGCTGAGAGCTTCGGAAATTGCCCATAGGCGACCAAATCGACCGGGGTTTTGTCCTACGTGTAGCTGGGGCTCGCGCGCATCTAGTGGGGCAAGTGGGAGGAGCTGGGGTGGAGCGAGCTCGCCGGAATCGAGCTCGTGGCGGCGGCCGGAGCTCGGCCGTTGGTGGTTTTGCTGCTGCAGCGAGTTAGCGGGGAAACGGACGCACTAGCGAGGCGCTACGAGGTGCAGTGAGTGCGTTAAGCACCCGCGCTTGACCAAATGGCCACCGGAGTGACGCCAGCGTCGAGCTCGCGCGGCGGCGTGCTACGGTGAGAAAGGGGGCGGCTTCTACGGCTAGCAAACGAAGCAGAGGAGAGGGGGTATCGGTAGAGGAGCTAACGGCGGTTGCAGAACGCGTCTCGACGGGCTCGGGGGAGGTCGAACGTCGTCGGGGCGTTGCCGGCGATCTCGGCGGACCGAGGAAGAAGAAGGCGTCGGGGAGGCGCTTGGAGGCGTCCGGCGTCGCGTGAGTCGACGAGGAGGCGTAGAAGATGGAGGCGGAGCTCACGAGCACGTCAGGGAGGCGAGGGGGTGGCTCTGGTGACAACTATGGCGAACGGCGGTGAGGATCATGCTCGGCCATCGCGGGAGAGGGTGAGGGAGACGAGGGGGAGAGTGAGGGAGGGAGAGAGGGGAACGTGGGGGTCGGGGTGGCACCCCTAGACGCCTCTAGGGCATCGGCAGAAGCAGGAGGTGGCCGGCATGTGGCCGCGGGCGCCGGCCACGCGCTCCTCGTCCTCCTGGCGGGAGGAGGAGGACGACTGGCAAGGCCAGTCGGCTGGGCCGAGCCAGGTGGGCTGGGCCAGCACAGGTGAGGCCCAGGTGGGTTTCCCTCTCTCTCTTTTTCTTATTTGTTTCTGTTTTCTATTTTTTTCTGCAATAGTTGGGCTTTATTAAAAATGCTAAAACGTTTCCAAAATTCCTGAAAATAATTGTGGGCTCTGTTTAGAATATTTCCAACAGCCCACACTTATTTCCAGAATTATTTGAGCATTTAAATTATTTTATAGCATTTAAATGCCCAAATTCAAATACTTATGAATTAATTCAATGACCTTCGGTTGACCTAGAAAATTGTGCACCAATTTTGCCAGAGGTTCTAACCCAAGACAAAGAGAGTGAACTTTTTAGAAGGGCATTTCAGGTTCATTGAAAATAATTATAGTAAACCCTAGTTGTTTCCAGGGGGGTGTTGGGGGTTCTGTCATCCCCATTTCAAACTTAAAAGGAAATTAAACATGATGCACACTCTAATGCTTGAACTAGCTAGGGTGTGACAACTCACCCCCACTCAAAAGAATCTCGTCCCGAGATTTAGGATCCTCCGAAAAGAAGATGGGGTACTCGAGTCGAAGACGATCCTCCCTTTCCCAAGTGGCTTCTTTCTCGAAATGGTGTGACCATTGAACCTTGAGAAACTTGATATTACGACGCCGAGTGGTACGCTCGGCTTGATCAAGGATACGAACGGGATATTCCCGATATGAGAGGTTATCTTGTAGATCAAGCGTTTCGTGGTCCACTCCACGGATAGGATCCGCGAAGCAACGCCTGAGTTGTGAAACGTGGAAGACATCGTGAACTCGGGAAAGATGCGACGGTAGTTCCAATTGGTAGGCAACTTCTCCTCGTTTAGCGAGAATGTGGAAGGGTCCAATGTAACGAGGAGCCAATTTGCCTTTGATACCGAAACGATGGATCCCCTTTAACGGAGTAACCCGAAGGTAAGCCTTCTCGTCGACTTCATAAGTCATAGGCTTATGTTTACGATCGTATTGACTCTTTTGGAGAGATTGGGCTGTTTTCAATTTCTCACGAATAACGCGAACCTGTTCTTCTGCTTCCTGAATCATATCCGGACCAAGAGTTGTCTTTCCCCGGTTTCAGACCAGTTAAGAGGCGTTCGACATTTTCGTTCATAGAGAACTTCGAAAGGAGCCTTTCCCAAGCTATCTTGATAACTATTGTTGTATGCAAACTCCGCGAATGGAAGGCATTTCTCGCAACCCATTCCGAACGAGATGACAGAGGCTCGGAGCATATCTTCCAGAATTTGATTGACTCGTTCTACTTGACCACTTGATTGAGGATGGAAGGCGGTGCTAAAGGAGAGATGAGTCCCCATAGCATTTTGGAAACTTTCCCAAAATCGAGAGGTGAAGAGACTCCCACGGTCTGAGTTAATTTCCAATGGAACACCATGAAGAGACACTATTCGGGAGATGTATAAATCGGCTAGCTGGCTAGCGGTGATACTCTCACGAACAGGTAGAAAGTGGGCTACTTTGGAAAGACGGTCGATCATGATGAAGATGGAATTATTCCCTCTCTTGGTCCTGGGAAACCCAGTGATGAAATCCATACTGATTTTATCCCATTTCCACTCGAGAATAGCCAAAGGTTGAAGGGTGCCAGCAGGCCGTTGATGCTCTGCTTTAACACGACGACAAACGTCGCAATTAGCAATGAATTGAGCGATTTCTCTCTTCATCCTAGTCCACCAAAACCTCTGGCGTAGGTCTTGATACATTTTAGTACTACCGGGATGGATGGTGAGAGGGGATTCATGAGCTTCCTTAAGTATCAGTCGCCTCAGGTTTCATGCCTTTGGAACCACTAGGCGATTTCCAAAGTATACGACACCTTGATCATCAATGGAGAAACAATTCGCGACTCCTTTCTTAATGTTTCTCTTAATACGGGAGATTCTCGGATCTACCTTCTGTGCCTTGATGATCTGATCCGTAAGGGTAGGTTTCGCCATCAGGGTGGATAGGAATCCTCGAGGAACAATGTGAAGATTTAGCTTACAAAATTCCTCATGGAGAAGTGGTTGACTTTGTTGTAACATCAGGTTGTTACAATAGGATTTACGACTTAGTGCATCAGCCATGACATTGGCTTTGCCCGGGGTGTAAGTTATTCCTAAGTCGTAATCCGAGATCAACTCGACCCAACGTCTTTGCATGAGATCCAAATCTGGTTGGGTGAAGATATATTTCAAACTTTGGTGATCGATGAAGATCTCGCAACGATTACCGAGGAGGTAATGTCGCCAGGTTTTGAGTGCATGGACTACAACTGCAAGCTCTAGATCATGTGTGGGATAATTTTCCTCATGTGGGTGTAATCGTCGTGAAGCATAGGCAATTACCTAACGATCTTGCATGAGTATGCAACCTAGTCCTTGTCGGGAGGCGTCGCAATAGATAATAAAGTCCATGGAGAAATCTGGTGGTACCAGTACGGGAGCAGATGTCAGGCGTCTTTTCAGTTCCTGAAAACTGAACTCGCACTGTAGAGTCCACTCGAACTTTTTATCTTTCTTGAGGAGTTCCGTTAGAGGTTTAGCAACCTTGGAGAAATTCTCGACGAAGCGGCGGCAATAGCTCTCTAAGCCAAGGAAGCTCCGAACTTGCTTGACCGTCTCAGGTGGAGTCCAATCAAGGACGGCTTGAACTCACTCGGGATTGATAGCAATACCCTTACCAGAGATTACATGGCCTAGATAGGTCACTTCTGGCAACCAAAATTCACACTTGGAGAATTTGGCATAAAGGCGATGCTCTCGAAGTTTCATCAATACCAGCCTTAGATGTTCGGCATGTTCCTCTTCATTCTTGGAGTAGATGAGTATGTCATCGAGGTATACTATGACAAATTTATCCAAATACTCCATGAAGACCGAGTTCATTAACCGGGAGAAGGTAGCTGGGGCATTGGTTAAACCGAAGGACATAACGGTGTACTCGTATTGGCCATAACGAGTAACAAAGGCCGTTTTCGGAATGTCCCCGTTTCTGATTTTGATTTGATGGTAGCCCAACCTCAAATCCATCTTGGAAAAGACTGAGGATCCAGCGAGCTGATCATACAGATCATTGATCCTGGGAAGCGGATACTTGTTCTTGATGGGACCAGGTTGACAGGTCGGTAATCTACAACCATCCGATCCGTTCCATCCTTCTTCTTGACAAAGAGGACGGGGCAAGCCCAAGGAGAGGAACTAGGATGGATGAAACCCTTTTTCAAGGACTCATCGAGTTGGTTCTTAAGCTCGGCTAGTTCTAAGGGTGCCATCTTGTAGGGTCTTCTAGAAATTGGAACGGTTCCAGGAACAAGGTCTATCACAAACTCAACATCCCTGTCAGGTGGAACACCTGGCAGTTCTTCTGCAAAGACATCCGGAAAGTCTCGGACTACCAGAACATCCTCAAGGTCTGGAAGGGGGTTGGAATTTAGGGAGTAAAGCTGGCGCTTGGCCACTCGAGTTAAGACATTGACTGTCTTGCCCGATGGGTGAGTAAGTTGAACGGTTCTAGTGGCACAATCAATCTTAGCATAATGAGCTGACATCCAGTCCATACCCAAAATGATGTTTATGTCCGAGGACTTGAGAGCTATTAAGGAAGCAAGGAAGACAAGTCTATCGGCAATAATTTCGTTCCCATGGCTTACTCTAGAAGTTTGCCATTTGGAACCCGGAGTTTGAATTACCATGGAAGTGGGCATGTCACAAAATGTCGTGTTATGCATTCGAGCATAGTTCTCGGATATGAATAAATGAGATGCTCCAGTATCAAAAAGGACAGATGCCGGATGGCAGTTAACAAGGAGCGTACCAAGGACGACGTTAGGATCCTCATGAGCCTCCTCGGCTGAAACATAGTTGACATGGCCACGGGCAGTGGTGGCCGGTTTGGCGTAGAATGTCTTTCCTGTGGGCTTACCATGGCCAACGGACTTTCCAGTTTGATTAGGGTTGTTCTGGGGACACTCTCGACTATAGTGACCCGGATCTCCACACTTGAAGCATGTCACCACATTGGGGCGTGGAGCAGCATTAGCAGCGGGGCCACCATAGGGCTTGGGCGGTGCAAATTTCTGGTTGGGACGAGGCGCCTCAAAGGATGGCCTCGGGATGAACCTGGGTGGCAGTGCCGTGCTTGGGACCCACACCCGGCGCTTCTGAGCTCTAGAGCCGGATGAAGAGCCAAAATCACGGGAGTGCTTGCGTGAAGCATCATAATCAGTCTGGCCTGTCTCAGCAATGATGGCTTTGTTGACCAACTTCTGAAAGGAGGTGCTCTCGTGCAGATGAAGATCGCGGCGAAGCTCAGGGTTAAGTCCCTTGCGGAACCTTGCCTGCTTCTTAGCGTCAGTAGATACCTCTTCAGGAGCATAACGTGCCAGATTCCCAAATTCATGACTATAAGCATCCACAGTCAGTCTTCCTTGGGTGAAATTGCAGAACTCCTCCCTCTTGCGATCCATGAGACCTTCCGGAATGTGATGTTCACGGAAAGCTTCACTGAATTTAGCCCAAGTAGTAATTTGGCCGACCGGGCGCATAGCTTCGAAGTTTTCCCACCAGAGGCTAGCAGGGCCTTCGAGGTGATAGGCAGCATAAGTAACCTTGCCGGCTTCGGCTACGTTGGCAGAACGTAGCTTGTGGGTATGCTGCGAAGCCAGTCATCCGCATCGAGGGGCTCGACGGAATGGTTAAACTTTGGTGGGTACAGCTTGATAAAGTCATTGATTGACACCAAGTCATTTCGCTGATGGCGTGCAGTGTTCTGCTCAATCCGCTCTAGCAGGCGGTTAGTCTCACGCTTGTTTCTTTCCGCCTCCAGCATCACTTTGGCCAGAGAAGGCGGGTGAGGCAGATTTTGACCCCTAGTTGCACTGGCTTCCCCCTGCTCTGAGGCAACAGGGTTGCTGCGGGTGTTGACCATCCTAGGAGAAAACAAGACAATGGTTTAGATAAGGATGGCTCAAACTTAGCAGGGAAGTGCAGAATGTAATGGATAACACGGAATGCAGAGATGTTCATCCGTATGTCATGGTAATATAAAACTGCCATATATATACCAACGGTCATACACATCATACATAGTTTAGTACAGGCCCAGGCTATAGTACAATTATGATGAAAGACGTTACATCTCATCGGAGGCATTCCAAACTCCTATACATTATTTGTCTACACCTCCGGAATTGATTACACACAAAGTCATATTCCACAAGTTACACAGGACAGTGGAGATACAACTACTACAATACTAGTGATACTACTACTAACTCAGACAGCTCCGTAGTAGTCCTCATAGAAGTCACCTCCATAGCCTAGATGTTCAACGTGATCATCCGGAAACAGACGGTCCTGAGGAGCTTGTGGACCAAAGGGGCTAGGATGAGGTATTGGACCAACAAAAGGTGGCCTGCGGGGACCACGGGGTGGGGTGATGCCCCCCACATCACGCCAATCCACCATGTCTGGCAGAGCAGATCTCACAGGATATAGATCCCTTGTATCCATACATCTAGCTTGCACCGCAGGTGCAAACCGAGTCAATGTAGCCCAGTGATCAGCACGGGTATTGAAAAGCTCCAGCCTCAAGGCCCGATTCTCTCGGTCCTTATCTTCGAGCATCTCGGCAGTGGTACGAGTTAATGAGTCCTCCTGAGTGGAGTCAGCATAGATAGCCTGAAGATACCCTTGCGCTCCCGGAAGTGAAGCTGGCATGTAACGGAAGTCGGTGTTCCGAAGCAGGCTAGTCCGGACTCGCATGATGGTCATCATGGAATAGGCAGCATCCTGCACAGCCATCTCAACAGTAACCTCGAGTCCATAGGAACAGTGAAGGGGCTCGGTAGATCCAGGATAAGAAGGAAATATCCTGACGGTGCAGAAATATTGGCTTTGATTAAAGTCGCGGAACTGCTCTTCGACAGTGTATTCGGGATACCAACGGTAACCCGTCTCGATCATTACCCGGACTAACATAGCAGTATGACCGGGCACGTCGAGGCACCGGGTCAGGCGAACCACTTGGTTTTGAGCATGGTTGGCCATCTGAAAGCACAACCACAATGCAAAGACATTAGAATTGCTAGGGAAAATTGGACAGCATAATAGCTGTAAATGCTCAGAAAAAGATTTGAGACATCCACAACAGTTTGCAATACCACTCAACAACATCATAACAAGGTTCTGATCCAATTAGCAACATACTAAAAATAGTAGAAACTGAACTGGGACTAGTAACAACAATCCTATAAGCTACTACGGATTAGTAACACGTGAACCTGATAGAAGAAGAGAGCCTAGTCCTTAACCCACGTTGAACGAGAAGAGAATGACTCAGATCAGAGGGCATAAGGTAAAGGAGTAAAAGAGCCTTACGTTCCCTCCCACAATCAATTCCCCTACATATAACTAAAGCATTTCTAGACTCGACATCGACCAGTTTAGCTCGCCGAACCTACAGGCAGTCCGGCTCTGATGCCAACGCTTTCAGAACCCCGATTCCAAGCCACATCGATCTAGCCGGTAACACCTCATATCACTTTGCGGCCTCACGCACGGTATCCCACGGGTGTCGCCTTACCGTGGCCCGGGACCATTTGCGCCTTTTGGCTCACGTATATGATAGTGTCGCTAGCATCCATATGACAGAGAACCCGGGCCGACATGGCTAGTCGTGAACCCAAAGCGGCACAGACCTATGGAGACAGGCATACATGAATCACATCGAGCATGTCGGTCATCAGCGAGTGATTCCGGGCTGTAGCACTGGGCTAACAGGACTCCGGGGAACCCGGGCTGTAGCAGGCTAGGCAGGACTCCGGATGTCACTGCGTGACATTTCCCCGAAGGGACAGACATAGGAACGACGTGAAACACATGCCGGCCAGTCAAGTGTCCTGAGCAGTAGTGCTGGGCTAGCAGGACTCCGGTGAACCGGGCTGTAGCGGACTACTATGGCTCGAGGAACACTAGACTACATTTCCCCATAAGAAAGGCTGCCAAGGATAAACGACTAGATTGTTGGATCCCACTCATACCAAGCATTTCAATCATACACACAATATGCCCGATATGAGTGCATACAACATGGCATCACAACAAAACTCTACAACTCAAGTACTTTATTTAAAGGCTCCAGAGAGCCATACATAACAAGTTCATACAGATAGGGGTCACATGACCCGACACTCAAGTCATACAATCATACAGGCACATGCGGAAGCAACTAGTCTAAGTACAGACACTAGAAAGAAAGAAGGCTTCTCGAAGCCTGTCTATCTACATAGGGCCCTCCATGGCCAGGATCACCACATGGGTGGCTAGTCACCCGTCAACAACAAGGTCTACATAAAACCCATCGGAGGGGGCGGTGTTCTCGTCTGAAAACAATAAATAAGCAAACATGAGTATAAGGTACTCAGCAAGTATTACATCAGAACCTACTATACATGCTTATTCTCAGGAAGGTGGTGGGGTTATTGCAGCAAGCCAGCTTTGACCCTTGGCTAAGCTATCCTACGGTACTCCACTAGTAAAATAGTTCTCGCACACGAGTCCACTACTCACCAACACAATACTCCACCGGGGATCCTCCCTCGTCATCCTACGAGAGGCCCATCCTCGGTACTCACACTTATCTTGAGACTTTCAGTAGTATCCATTAACTTGTCTATGAATTGTATAGGCAACTAAGTAGTCCTTTACCGCGGACGTGGCTATTCGAATAGTTTATACCCTGCAGGGGTGTACTTCGTCACACATGTTTCCACCACTTAGCGTCTGCACACGACATGTGCTCGGCAGACTTCAAGCGAAAACTGACGTGGGTGTAGACCATGACCTGACTAACCTCACAAGTCTCTAGTCCAGGTTTATCACCTATTCAGGTTCCATCCGCAAGGAAATCCGGCCGGGGTGTCCTCAACGGACCCAAACGATGTGTACAGGGTTCCCGAGACACCAAACGGGCGACTCGGTACACCATGCCACGGTGTATCTACCGCATCGTAGCCCACCCCTAGGGTCAGCGCTACACACGGCCGCCAACACATAACCTACAAGCACCAGAAACTAGTTGCAACTCCTGGACAAAGGACGAGATGGGTCAGTAAGTCGAGCGGGGTCATATTTCAGGGCCCAATGTGTGATAGTAACTGAATCTTAAATCACGCATACAGATCTCAGTTCTTATGGACGGCCTCAATGAAACAACCCACCATGTACTCCTACATGGACTCTCATCGATACCTTTACCAAAACATGTTCAACACTTCCCTCACATTACCGACATAATCATATCACTCTAGCCCATCACCCAGATGAACCAGGCCTGACACAACTCTAAGCATAGCAGGCATAGCAAGGTAGGAATCACATACATGGCTCAATCAACTCCTACACATGCTAGTGGGTTTTATCTAGTTACTGCGGCAATGACAGGTCATGCAGAGGATAAGGGTTCAACTACCGTAGCACACAGCAGTTTGAATCGCATTGTCTTAATGCAGTAAACAAGAGCAGAAGCGAGAATATGGGTTTGTATCGGAATGATCAATGGGTTGCTTGCCTGTTGTAGAGGTAGTAGGGTACTGCCCTTCAGACGGATACTCGGGGTTATCCTCGGAGGCAGAACCTACCACGAAAGACACACCGAACATGATCAACACATGGCAATATGCAACAATATGATGCATGCTATGACATGGCAAGATGAAAGTTTCTTGGCCTAATGCAAGCTAAAATAGAAGGGGATGAACTCATTTGAATCAAAGATTCAAATATTAGCTCGTTAAACATGGCCTTATTAGTGCATAACCTTATTCTGCTTAAACAGCAAGGTTAACTTGTTTTGTCATGCATGAAACCATTACAGATGGATAGATTGAATTTTTTGATCATTTTTCATATATAAATCTTTGCATTTGGAGCTATGGTTGATTTTCTATGATTTTTAGAAGTTTTGACTATTTTCTGGAATTTTCTATTAAAAAATAAATCCAGTAATTGAATTAATGCGTTAGCACTGCGTCACTGTGACGTCAGTGGGTCAATGGCGCCAGCCCAGGTCAAACCTGACTGGTGGGCCCCTTCTGTCAGTCTCTCAGCTAACTAACAGAGTTAGTTAGTGTTTAGTTAGCACTAAACGGGGTTAGTTAGGCCCTGGGCCCACATGTCAGTGAGAGAGGGTTAGTTAACGATGTCATTAACCTCTAACAGAGTGATTAGCTCTAATTAAAATTAATCTAATTTAGTTAGGAGCCGGCCCCACCTATCAGTGACTCGGGCGGGGTCAAACAGGGGTCAAACCCCTGGTCAGCGGGTGTTAATCCCGCCGGCGTTGAGTCGCCGGCGAGGCCAAAACGGCGGAGAGCTTCGGAAATCACCCATAGGCGACCAAATCGACCGGGGTTTGGTCCTACGCGTAGCTGGGGCTCGCGCGCATCTAGTGGGGCAAGTGGGAGGAGCTGGGGTGGAGCGAGCTCGCCGGAATCGAGCTCGTGGCGGCGGCCGGAGCTCGGCCGTTGGTGGTTTTGCTGCTGCAGCGAGTTAGCGGGGAAATGAACGCACTATCGAGGCGCTACGAGGTGCGGTGAGTGCGTTAAGCACCCGCGCTTGACCAAATGGCCACCGGAGTGACGCCGGCTGTTGGTGTCAAAACCGGCGGATCTCGGGTAGGGGGTCCCGAACTGTGCATCTAGGATCGATGGTAACAGGAGGCAGGGGACACAAAGTTTTACCCAGGTTCGGGCCCTCTTGATGGAGGTGAAACCCTACGTCCTTCTTGATTAATATTGATGATATGGGTAGTACAAGAGTAGATCTACCACGAGATCGAAGAGGCTAAACCCTAGAAGCTAGCCTATGGCATGATTGTTGTTCTGTATGTCCTATCGACTAGCCTGGCCCTGGTTTATATAATGCACCAGAGGCCTAGGTTAACAAGAGTCCTAGCCGAATACGCCGGTGGGGGAGTAGTCCTTGTCTTGATCGCCAAGTCTTTGTGGAATCTTCCTTGTATGCGGCAGCTATCCGAACTGGCCCATGAGTATACGGCCACGGGGGTCCTCGGCCCAATCTATCAGATCGGGAGATGACGTGTTGAGTACCCTCTAGTCCAGGACACCGTCAGTAGCCCCCTGAACCGGTCTTCAAGTTAGGGACGCTCCTCGTTCTTCCGAACTGTTCTTCATCTTCGGTTGACGGTCTTGAAAACTGGTTCAACAAATCTTCTCATCTTCGATCTTGAGGATCGCCGAAATGCATTCGGCGAGTTTACACGTCGGGTATCCGAGGAGCCCCTTTATGTGTCCGGCCTTTATCAATGCCTTGTTATTTTTACGCCACACCTCGGGTTTGAAGTTGTTCCCGGGAGGCAGTGTCCTCTTGCGTCCGAGCTCTAATGCCAGACTGCATTCGAGGTATCTTTTGCGGCCGAGCACCAATGCTGGACCACTTCCGAGCTCCAACGCCGGAATGTATCCGAGCTCCAACGCCGGACTATGTCCAAGCTCCAACGCCGGACAGTGTCCCAGCTCCAACGCCGGACTATATCCGAGGTGTTATATCACCTTAGTTCAAAAAATTTGAAGGAGTTTAGCCGAGCTTAATGCCGGAAATGCCCTCTATGGAGCCAGCCACTAGCGCCCGAGCTTTATGCCGGACTGCTTCCGAGGTGGTGCACCACCCCGAATGTGGGCCGATTTTTGTGAATATTTTTTATTGGTGCAATTTATTCTCTGCTGAGATATATAGCCAGTAGCCCCCAAGGTGTGTATCGGTCTAAAACCTGAGATGCACCTGAAGGATGACGTAAGACTGCTGATCCCAGTAGCCGCTAAGACTCGGGTTGATTTGCAAAATCGGCCTGAGGATCAAGTCCAAGCTCGGCAGAATACTTCGGGACACTAAAAGCGGCGTGCTCAGTCTTCGAGACTCAGGTTGTGTGCGGCCGACCAACCTGAGGATCAAAATCTCCTCGGAAACTATATTGCACATAAAATTTTCTGCATTGGACAAGCAATGCAGTAGCCCCCGAGACACTGGTCGGGTGGTAACACCAGATCAGGGGATCGATGTGCCCCTTTAATATTTGTAAATAATAAGCCCGAAGCCCAGTAGCCCCCGAGCCTTAATGCAGGCACGAGTGGCCGAATTAAGGATCAATATCCATAGTAAAATCACAAATTATGTGTAATGACTCTATGTATCCAAGTACTTTACGTCATTAATGCTCGGATCCGCATTGTACAAAACTTTGTTGACCGACCATCGGCTTCCACCTCCTCGGCCAGTAGCCGAGGAGTGTTTGTCCTACTTTATAAAGCCTTTATGAGGGCAAAGATTTACAACAAACAAGGCAATCTGGCCATACGGTTTTATAAACAAAGGTACACAGAGAGTTATATTACTTTTTAACAGAAGAAATGTCTTCCAAAGAAAATAGTGCCGCTATCGGTTCCTTTCTTTGGGTTGTCATGCTAAGCATGATCATTAAACCTCAGCTCTAATGTAAGAGCAAAATATCGAGGATTTAGTTTGGGAGGCCAGTTAATAGCCCCCGGTAGTGTTTGGCAATAGTCGGGGTCTAGCCGTAAACACTTCGGCCAATGTTATAAACTGCCCGTCATTTAACATAGTCATCAGATCGCTGACCAGTTTACGCTTATTTTGACAGTCAGTTTTCGGCTTTCTCCACTGAGGTGCTTAACCATGTGAGCTGGAAGCACAATCGCAGTGGTTCTCCCTTTGCATGCCTAGCCGAACAAAACGGAACATAGGAAGCAAGTGCAGGAGCCGGGCAACCCAACTATTGACCGAAGACACAATTCGAAACCGATGCATATATAGCAATATCTGAGAATGTTTTTGCCGAATCCCTAAAGGTGTCCGGCGTTGCACTGCGAGACTAATGCTGGAAAAGCACAAATAGTTTAAAAGTGCCAAAAAGCTTGGAAAACCAAGAAACGTCAGTAAAAACATGACGTCCGAACAAGATCAAGTGTTCGGTGCCAATCCGGAAATTGGTCTTAGAAAAAAGAAGTGCTTCTGTCGTGCTTTAACATGATACATCCTATCTCAAGACTTCGAGCGGGTCAGCCTACGGCTTCAACCTCCTATCCCGAGGGCGGAGTACTTCTCATTAGGCCAGTTTAGCAAACTAAACTCTAGCGGCTTTGAGAGAGAAATTAGGCTCCCCGGCTAGTGACCGCACACTCGTGTCGAAAAAAGGAGTGATAAATAATAATAAAACTTTGCAACGACTAAGAAGAAGAACACTTATTATAAAACGGCTCAAATAAACTTAAGAGCCCCCAAGTGAATTGAGTAAAAGAATGATTCCATGTACCGAAGTACTTATATCATATCTATGTTCAACCGAACTTTAAACGCGTCTTAACCGACCGTCGGCTTCTCCCTCTTCGATCAAGGACCGAAAAGTGTTATGTACTCCATCTGCCGAGAATATTGACGGTGTTTCCAATAACCAGGCAATCAGGCCATAAGGCTATAACAGACAAAGCGCGCTCATGGAACTTATGCTATATTACTGCAAAGTGTAAGAAGCATCTTCGAAGAAAATAGTACCCCCACCGATACCTTTCTTCGGTGCTCATTATTACTATGAGACTTGTGCAATAGATTTTTTGTACTCATGAGTTTCGTTGTGTGCCGACCATCATTGAAAACTATAAGAGCGAACAATCGGGAACATAGGGGTAAACACAGGAGCGAGGCAACCCAGCTTGCAAATCGCTTAAGTCAATATGGTGCATATTGTGGCATAACACACGAACAAGGAACGAAGTCGTACAAGTATAATCATATGCAAGAGGAAAAAGCTTCATAAAGGAATCCCCCAAGTGAATTGGGTCCTTGAATTTGTGTGTCACAAACAAAGTTTGGACAAGGAAAATTTTTTACCCAGGTTCGGGCCCTCTTGATGGAGGTGAAACCAATGTCAGTGTCAAAACCGGCGGATCTCGGGTAGGGGGTCCCGAACTGTGCGTCTAGGATCGATGGTAACAGGAGGCAGGGGACACAAAGTTTTACCCAGGTTCGGGCCCTCTTGATGGAGGTGAAACCCTACGTCCTGCTTGATTAATATTGATGATATGGGTAGTACAAGAGTAGATCTACCACGAGATCGGAGAGGCTAAATCCTAGAAGCTAGCCTATGGTATGATTGTTGTTCTGTATGTCCTATCGACTAGCCTGGCCCTGGTTTATATAATGCACCAGAGCCTAGGTTAACAAGAGTCCTAGCCGAATACGCCGGTGGGGAGAAGTCCTTGTCTTGATCGCCAAGTCTTTGTGGAATCTTCCTTGTATGCAGCAGCTGTCCGAACTGGCCCATGAGTATACGGCCACGGGGGTCCTCGGCCCAATCTATCAGATCGGGAGATGACGTGTTGAGTACCCCCTAGTCCAGGACACCGTCACCGGCGTCGAGCTCGCGCGGCGGCATGCTACGGTGAGAAAGGGGGCGGCTTCTACGGCGAGAAAACGAAGCAGAGGAGAGGGGGGATCGGTAGAGGAGCTCACGGCGGTTGCAGAACGCGTCTCAGCGGGCTCGGGGGAGGTCAGACGTCGTCGGGGCGTTGCCGGCAATCTCGGCGGACCGAGGAAGAAGAAGGCATCGGGGAGGCGCTTGGAGGCGTCCGGCATCGCGTGAGTCGGCGAGGAGGCGTAGAAGATGGAGGCGGAGCTCACGGGCACGTCAGGGAGGCGAGGGGGTGGCTCTGGTGACAACTACGGCGAACGGCGGCGAGGATCGCGCTCGGCCATCACGGGAGAGGGTGAGGGAGACGAGGGGGAGAGTGAGGGAGGGAGAGAGGGGAACGTGGGGGTCGGCGTGGCACCCCTAGACGCCTCCAGGGCATCGGCAGAAGCAGGAGATGGCCGGCGTGTGGCCGCGGGCGCCGGCCACGCGCTCCTCGTCCTCCTAGCGGGAGGAGGAGGACGACTGGCAAGGCCAGTCGGCTGGGCCGAGGCAGGTGGGCTGGGCTAGCAGAGATGAGGCCCAGGTGGGTTTCCCTCTCTCTCTTTTTCTTATTTGTTTCTGTTTTCTATTTTTTTCTGCAACTGTTGGGCTTTATTAAAAATGCTAAAACGTTTCCAAAATTCCTGAAAATAATTGTGGGCTTTGTTTAGAATATTTCCTACAGCCCACACTTATTTCCAGAATTATTTGAGCATTTAAATTATTTTATAGCATTTAAATGCCCAAATTCAAATACTTATGAATTAATTCAATGACCTTCGGTTAACCTAGAAAATTGTGCACCAATTTTGCCAGAGGTTCTAACCCAAGACAAAGAGAGTGAACTTTTTAGAAGGGCATTTCAGGTTCATTGAAAATAATTATAGTAAACCCTAGTTGTTTCCAGGGGGTGGGTGTTGGGGGTTCTGTCATTCCCATTTCAAACTTAAAAGGAAATTAAACATGATGCACACTCTAATGCTTGAACTAGCTAGGGTGTGACATCTACACTGCAAATGTCCCTGCTCATCTTCAGTATAAGGAACATACTGTACTACTATCATACTCCCTCCGTTACAAAATATAAGTCTTGGTAGAGATTTCCACTATGGATCACATACATATGTATCCAAATACATTTTAGAGTGTAGATTCACTCATTTTGCACCATATGTAGTCCATGGTGGAATCTATACAAAGACTTGTATTTAGGAACGGAGAGAGTACATATTAAAGAAGAACGGAAGAGGAACATGGTAAAGAAGAGCAAGCAGATTTTGGATAATAAAATGTTGGTTGTGCAGTGCCCACACATGATGAACCAGAGCGCATTAAGAATGCAACTCCCAGCTGTCTCTCGACCATTTCAGGCGGTTGGATGAAGATCCTACGTCTCCTAACCCTTCTTCTTCCTCGTCTCTGATTGTTCCCATACAGAACACCGCACGGGCCGCCGGCCGGACCACCGGCCCCACCGCCTGTGTTCCTCCGCAACCCCCACCCCCACCCCCGCCCCAACCCCCACCCGCGTCGAGTTTTCTTCGTTCAGTGAGGCCCCGCAACCACCCGAGCCCCTTCGATCGTACCGGCGAACTCCGGCGAGCTCTGAAAAATTGACTGACCCAATTTTGAAATTTAGTCTACTATGATTTAACTAGTGTGGAATATAAAAGGGGAAAACCATAAGCATTGGGATTATAGTGTTGAGCGTTCCATGGCGGATCTGAAGGTGCAAACCGGACAAAGGCAACTTCGCAACCAAGACAAGAAATCATAGTAAAGGAGTGGCGATCTATTTTCTTGCTGTGATAAATAAGTTGAGCAGATACGAAAGAGTACCGCCTCTGGTGCGGCGCCGTGTACGCATCTGCTGAGAATTTGACGGTGCTGCGGTAGCGATGGCTGTCGGCAGCGTGGAAGCAGATCTAGGAGGGTAGACGGTGGCGGCGGGGCACGGTGGACGAGACGGTCGTAGGAGCGGCACCAGCAAGATGGACGACGGCGGGGATGAAGCGAGAGGACGGGATGCAAGGATCCCGGTCCGAAGCCGTGGATGAGAGAGGTCGATCTCTTCTAATGGACGATGGCGTCGGGGTATCAGCTCCGGCATGGTGGAGTAGGACGGCGGTGGATGGGGTGGCGGACGGCGGCGGACGGAGGAGGGTGGGGTGGAGAGGGTGTTTTGGCGCCCACGGAGTACGAATGGGGAAAAGGGAGGTAGAGAGTACGGGGGAACCATGTATTCAGGGCGCGCTTGTCTCAAATGCAAGGAAATTTATAAACTTAGCCCCCGTTTCAAATTTCTACTACATCACAACAACATTAGTCGGTTGGGGATAGGACGGTAATCTCGCATACACCCAATATTTGCCGACGAGAGTTTGTTTTTGGCGCCCACCGTGTATGAATATGAATCGGGGAGGGAGTCGATTTCGGCCGAGGACACACTGTGTTTTGGCGCCCACCGTGTATGAATCCGGATGAGAGGCGGTTGCGTCACATTTGGGTGAAATTACAAACCTACCCCTATTGAAACCTATATAAATCCAGCAGATAGGCTTTGCGTGGCAGGGATAGGCAGTATTGATTTCCATCTCGCAGATTTTGGTTTCGGGCGGTTACTGCGACTTTCCCCGCTTCGCTCAAATTTTGCAGAGTGCACGTTTACCATGCCAACTCAATTCGAATCCCGTTTGTATTCTATTTTTTCGGGCGAAATCCATTTTCAATTGGAATTACATTCTATATACATCATTTTTTATATATACTTTCAAAAGCACAACAAAGAATCTGCTCCTTTATATGTATAATATGATTTACAAATACAACGATCTCAAAATCTTAAGTTGAATTCGAAAAAATTTAATCAAATTATGTTCTACTAAAATGTATGGATCAGTAATATCTACATATTAAATAACATAGATGTGCGTGAATTCATATGAATATGCATGTTTGATAGATCAATTTTGGTTCGAGTATGGATTACATGTATCATCATCTTGAATTCAAATATTTGAATCATTTTTTTGTTCACTCCTTTCACGACCATCTCTCTCGCATGGATGCTCCTTCAGGTAGCTATCACTCTCTTTTCTCCACCTCACCCGCACGCTGACTTCATGTTTCTCCTATCCTCGCAAACATGGTCTCTCGACGTCTCCCTTTAGAAGTGTCACAGTCTCCCTATCATTGTACATTACACGGTTGTCATTATCTCTCACGTCTCTACTGTTCTCTGGTATCACTCGGTACCTAAGCTTTCTTTTTCACCGCCACACACACAGTCTCCATTCGTCTTTCACTTTGTATTTCTCTCTATGGGATTCTCTCACACACCCTATATGTCTCTACATATGACTCATACCACTAAAATTACTCTCTCTCTCTCTCTCCTGTAGACACAAAATTTGTTGCGGTCTCCTTTTCGTCTCCATCCCAGACTGACATTATTCATTTGTTTACCGATCAGACAACCCCGACTACCGTCTCCTCTCTCTCTCACACACACACAACTCCTTCTTCCACTCCCCTTCCCGACTACCATCTCTCTCCTCACACACAAAACTCTCTCTTTCGCACCCCGACTCGTATTTCTCTCACAAACATTTATCGACTAGCTAGCCTCTAGATAGGTTTATACACCCGCGCACTCGTGCTTCCACCATCGCATACATGTCGCTCTCCCGCTCCTTGTATCTATGTAGATTTTTCTCCCCTTCTTGAGACACGCACTCTCGATCATGCACACACACACACACTATCGCCTCATTTTAAGTTGATACATATCACACACACACACTCCTTGTGTCTTTGTCACACATGCACTCTGTCCTCCTCCACTCTCCCTCTCTCTCTCACACACATGGGCTTTTTGCAACAACTA
Organism: Triticum urartu; assembly: GCF_056163025.1. Lineage (NCBI taxonomy): Eukaryota > Viridiplantae > Streptophyta > Magnoliopsida > Poales > Poaceae > Triticum > Triticum urartu. The sequence continues at coordinate 234,244,205 of NC_141878.1, forward strand.
GCAAGATGCCCATGCGTTGCACGGAACATCAAGATGCATTTGCATGAGTAGTTTATCTTGTGGGGGAAAAGGATGAATGAGGGAAGGCCTTATTTCCAAATGTGGAGAGGGGTGTGGGTATATTTTTGCAAAATTGCCATAGTTTCCTTCCTATCCATCAGATATAGATCGGACGGCCTATACTGCAGGATGGCAGGCACACGATCATCACCGACAATGCTTTTTATAAGAGTAGGGATAAAAAATAGAGTTGGTGATGATGGTGGGCCTGCCATCCTGCAATGTCGGTCGTCCGATTTATATCTGACGGATATGAAGGAAAATATGGCAATTTACCCGCACTCTTCACCACATTTGCAGATAAGGCCTTCCCTCGTTCATCCTTTTCTCCCACAAGATCTTGATGTTCCGTGCAACACATGGGAATCTTGCTAGTAAGAGTAGAAATTAGACATATACCACTTCTCGAATCTTGAAACCAACAACATTCCTCCCTTATCTCATCAAAACCGCCAAAGGAATATATTTTGAGTGAAACATAACATATTTTTAGTGATATACGTATTTCAAAACTAGACTTCTTTTTCTATCAAATCGGTGAATATGTATTAATCTACTTCGATCGCGTGGCAACGCATTGGCACATTGCTAGTAGTTATTATAATTTTTTGGACACCAGACACATGGTGGAGTACATATACGAAGAGAAGAGGCGCACGCACCGCAGTCGGCCTCTCGCTGTCTCGCACACATGAGTGTTATGTAAAGGCGGCGTTAACAAATAAACCCTAAAACCCTAGGTGCACGATTGCTGCATTCGCGGGTACCGGGTACGTGGTGGACCAACTTTGTAGGAATAGTCAACTCGCGTGATAATTTGATCCGTAGGAGTTGATGGTCGGGACCACAGGTGAACGACTTGGAGCGCGGTGGCTCGCCAGTTGCCACAGATCGAGTAGCCACGTTTAAAATATCGTTTTTACCGGGGTTAAGAGTTCCGATTTTCAATGGTGCGTTATAAGTAGTAAGTAGTTTTTAGAATGATTGGTATGGAGTGAAAATGGAATTCATAGTACTACGTACCTCCTTGGCGTATGGTTGTATGGTTTTTTTGCGATGGAGGTTGTATGGGTTTATGTTGCGAGATGTTGAACCTGGTAGTTCTAGGGCAAATACTATGGTTTAGATTTAGATGTTGGTTTTCAGTAATGAAAATCGGAAGGGGAAACCTTTCTTTGATTAAAAAAACTACTACCTCCATTCTGGTTTACTAGTCCCCATCGTACTTTGGGTCAAAGTTTGTCCACGAATTTTACTTGTAAAATGTGAATGGAAAACGAGATTTTGTTATACCCAAACAAAAAAGGACTGGAGGAAGTGATTGCTCTGACACGGACGCGACCTCTCATAGCACAGGCATTGAACCGGCGCGCCAGCCAAGAGGGCCGCACTCGCTGCAGGCCCGGCTGAGCACACCTCGTCACCGCGTGCAACTAGCTTAAGACTGCCCCGCGTGCCTTCATTGAATCCATGCGTGTGCTGGCAACACGTCCTTCCGCGAGCCGGTAGGCATTTTAGAACACAAAAAATGACTAAAATATAATTAATTTACGCATGGTCTTGACTTGTTGTGCTCGCACTGGTAGCAGGAACTAGTAGAGGATTTTCTTTATTTATAACTCTCCTCACATTTTTTTGGCTTTGAAGTGAATCATGGTTGTGTACATTATGTATGAATGTGCAGATATCTGTGAACATGAGTTTGATGTGGAAGTTGAACTTGGAATGCCTGGCTTGCGCGTGAACTATACTATGTCCAATGCTTCGTCTATTATTGTTTGGAAAGTAATTGTTGTTATTACATGACCCGAAAAAATATATTTTGTGCCACATCAATAGATGCACGGACATCACAAAAGGCATGCTGACTAGATAAACATTTGAACCTAGCTATTATGAAGGAAATTTTGTATTGACAATAGTTTTAGATAGCAGGAGACGCCTAGCCTGCTCTGCCTCTGCTAGCTTATTTTTGGCTTCTTCCATCTATTCTTTGGCTTGGATCAAGAGAGCATCTGATTGCTCTTTTCACTTCTTCAGGAACTCAGCTACATTCTAAAGGGCTGCTGCACGCTTTCTTTTAGCCTTTACTAATGCCACGAGGATACGAACAGCTGATGACTCCACCTGGCTTGTGTGTAATCCAGCATCATCTGGGAATTTGCACCTTGTGTCTAATCCAGCATCATTAGGGAACTGACACCTTGTGTGTAATCCAGCCTCATTTTGGAAACATGATCTCGAGGTTGACCATACTTCCCTCCTCGCAGGAACTACATCCTGACATGAAGTTACTTCTTTTTAGATCAATACTCAGAGAAACCTAGATCCATTTAGTAGAAGCAAGATACACAGAACTCGGAGAAGTGAATTCAAAAGGAAAATTAAAATAAAAATAGACTACAAGGTGAGAACACCCACTTCCTACATCAAGCTAAAAACGAAAGCATTAGGGTGATTAAGAAAAATCTCAACATGGCAAGAAAAATATACTACTAGTAATACTCGCGCATTTTGTGGGCAACATTAAATCACTCGTCTGCCATGTTAGAGCATCTCCAACAGAATCGCAATGCGCGGCGCTTTAAAAATCCCAACATGCTATCTCTACTCTCTTCTCTACTGTTATATTTATTTCATATTTAATATTTAATATTTATTTCTACTACCTTTACTATCTACTTTTTTTTCTATACTTTTTTTTCTTCCAATATAGGCCGTCCGATTTATATCTGACGGATAGGAAGGAAACAAATGGGAATTTTGCAAAAAGATACCCATACTCCTCTCTAGATTTGCAAATAAGGCCTTCCCTCGTTCATCCTTTTCTCCCACAATATAAACTACTCATATAAATGCATATTGATGCGTGCAACACATGGGCATCTTGCTAGTTCTAAAAACCTTTCCATCATTTGCCACACTACTGGTTGCAGATGAAAAACCTACCCAAGCACAGCGTGATACAGGAGCGACGCACAATTACAAGACGATATTCTGTTGGATAATGGAGGCTATAACCAATTACTTTTACGGGGAAAATAGCACCCAGGAAATTTGAAGGGTAGGTATGAACAAAATTGGAACTGCACATGTATTACTAAGTGATTCAATACACACATTACCAATCAAGGAGGAGAACGATGGTCGCGGCAGCCTCTGTGAGTCATGGTTGGCAACGGGAGTCAGTTCATTGTCCACGACGGTGGTACTTCTGCGCTTGGCGTCGGCTTCCGGGAAGCATATCCGAGACCATGGAAGACGATGCCGGGGAAGAGGCTCCGTGTACGACGACGACGGTGGACCGTCTCCAGTGCGGCATACGAGGTCGTCAATGAGGCAGATGCGCTGCGATGGACGAGTGTGCCGATGTAAAGGGGAGGAGCACGAAGGCTGCAGTGCCGTGGAGAAGTCTATTTTGCGGTGGGGATAGAAAATGGGGAGTATTTAGGTGTACTACTCTGGGTGCCGGGGTGGGGTTGGTTGGATAGGGTGAACCTGAAGTTACGAAAACAGCCCCCTACCATCCGTAGGCCTGTTTCGAAGCTATGATGGTAACTTCCCACTGCTCGAATCAGGGTCGCGGGAGATTTTCCCGCCGACCTCAAAATTTTGTGACACTGGACTCCCCGTGTGGTGTGTTGAGTGATTCGGCTAAGCAACTAGCGAGTAGTAGTAGTAAACTCTGCATATTAGGTTTGACCGAAGTCAAACTTCCTAAAGTTTGACCAAGTTTATAGAAAAATATAAACATTTACCATAACAAATATGTATGATGTGAAAGTACATTCAATAATGAATCTAATGGTATTTATTTGTTATTGTATATGTTAATATTTTTTGTTATAAGCTTTCTGAGAGTTTACAAAACTTGACTTTGACCAATGCTAATACGCGGACTTAAATAAAAACGGAGGGAGTACAAATTGGTTTTCTTAGTTTGTAGTGAACTAATCATTTGTTGAAATTGTGAAATAAATATATTAGGCTATTGACTTCGAATGTAATGGTCTATACAATTCAATAGTTACAATCATTGTCGAATCCCAAGATGTATACAAGGTCTATAGTACTTCACAACATGCTCAAACTCACATAATCCCAGTCAAATGAGAATCTAAATGCATTTCATAGTTATTACTTTGTATGATGCAACAAAAACAACCATGCAGAGAATGAAACAACTCTACATCAGTCATTATAGAAGCAACATTTTGACATATCCCAACGTGTGAATGAAATGTGCAGAGAGAGCTTTTGAAGATGGAGCAGATAGGGCGCGAAAGATTGTATGTATGTGGACGAGAGAGTAGGAGACAAACCTAACGAGACAGAGAGAGAGAGATAGAGAGAGAGAGAAAGAGAGAGGAAGAAGTTAGGTCTGTGAGAAAGATGGATACATGTAATATACATGAGATGCGTGTGCATCTGGATTCTGTATACGTGGAAGGTGAAGAGACAACATGTTTGATGAGAGAGCTGGAAAAACATGGACGAGAGGGGAAGGATCTCGTGGGTTGAGGGATTGACAATTTTGTGCGGGGGAGAGAGGGATTGGTAATTTTGTGCAAGAGAGAGAGAGGGAGAGGGGGAGAGAGAGAGGGTGGGGCAAGGAGTCAGTCAACCGTCATCACATCACCCTGCTTCCAAATGACCCCGCATTCTCTAGCGTGGTGTGGTCGCTGTCTTCGATCTGCTGGATGCCCTCTTTGAAGATTGTGGTGTTGTGCATGTTGGGGTGAAAAGAAGCACAAGCGAGAGTGGTCACCGTATAACCTTGGATGGGGAGGAATTGTGTGCTCGGGGGAGTGTGTGTGTGTGTGTGTGTTGTGCTATGTGTGTCTCTCTGTGTGTGTGTGTGTGTCAGACATTGAGAGAAAACAAACCTAAGGAGAGAAATGGGTATTCACGAAGAGATTGTGCGGGCCTTGAGGTGGGCAGGGGTCGGGTGAGGGTGTCAAAATATGCGCGTTGATGCATGTGTTGCATGCGACCGTGCGAGGGACGGACGAATCGAGAGATATGGTTGTTGTGTTACGGATGTTCCTCTCTCTCTCTCACACACACACAAACAATTAAACTAGAAGACCATTCTCTCATGTATACACAACGTATCGGCATCTGTCTATGTCTCACTCATGCATGATCATTTGCACATTCACACCTCTCTATGTCTGTATCACACGCACACCGTCTCCACATTGCCCTTCCGCCACAACACACATATGGACACATACACACGTTCTCTCTCAGTCACACACACAAAATTAGTATTAAAAAAACTAGGGCGCACCTAAAACGTCCAAATCCAAATAAACACGAATTGGAGCTAAATTCAAATATATGGAAATATTGCAGCGTCAAGAACTTTCACAGGAAAAAAGTTGAGTAATATTCGAGGATTGTTTTCACACACAAAAAAAAGGTTCGGTGGATGTCCTTCAAGTGCGACACGGTGACGCACCGTTCGATCGACCACGGTTCATGCGCTTGCACAGGATTCCGTATCGTGGCTGTGGTACTAACTAATAAAAGCGCTGCCTAAGTCTAATGTTTACGTGTACTAGTACGGTTTTCTTTTAAGTTTGACCAACCTTATATATAAAACTAAAGTAAGCTCCCACACGCGCACTCACCAATATGTCGCCGCCGCCGTTGCGCATGCCGGCGCCCGCTTGCTCCGGCCAACAATTTCTCGCCCATCACTGCCGTGTCGCCGCCATCCCTGTGCCATGAAGCTGAAGGCTCGCCCGCTCACGTCGTCTGTAGTCCCTCCTCGCGATGCCGCCGCGCTGCCAAGCACACAAGCAGCTGGTGGAGGCGCGTCTATGCACGCAACATATGAAGAGGAGGATGAGCGCATGCTCCAGCACGCCGGCGAGGAGGAACTAGTGTGTCATTGTCGTCTCCGCCCGCGCGGAGGAGGCGCGCATGGTGGCTGCCGCGGCGGAAGCCGGTCGCGCCGTCGAGCCTGCAAACCGGGTGCGGACGCTGAGTCTACCTTCAAGATCTTGAATGCCACGTGCATCCTGCAATCTGAAGGAGCAAGTTGGGCCAGTCGACTCATGTGAGCCGTTTGATGCAACATGTATGGCTAGAAGGGCGTCTTCCACCTCTTCTGCCGTCTTCTTCCTTCGCTCCGTCGAACTTCTTTGACAAATCGACTGACCCAAATTATACTACTAGTACGAACGTATTAAGTATAGTAGGAACACGAAGATACGAGCAGTAGTACCAACTGCAAGAAGAACAGTAGTAAGACATAGTACTAGTACTACTGTACGTACTAAAGAGTTCAAATAATGAGAAAGAACATAAACATAGTTCTGTTGGGGCCTCAGCACAACACACCCTTTAAAATAAACTAAGCAACTAGTCCGCTTGACACTGCAGTAGAACCAGCATGAGCGATGGCATTGCCACCTACTCGGAGTCCGAGTCCACGTCCTCGACTTCGTCCTTGTCCCTCTTCCTCTTCCTCTTTGTCGATGCTTCTTTGCTTGAACCATACACTGGGCTCTACTTCTTCATCCAACCCTTGTAGATATTTAAACAAAGGTAGGCATCCATTGCTGCGTACAGGATGTGATCTTCATCTAATGGCTTCGACTCCCATGCATGATGAAACTCGTGATGAGGTTTCTTCAGTTTAGCATACGAAGGATCAATCAATCATGGCTGCTGCCAGGGTCAGCATTGAAGGTTGAGAGGAGGACACCAGGCTTGCCTTCTGGAGATCGAAGGGCTGGCCTACAAAGAGACCTATCCGATGCAGGACATCCCTATCGTTCTTAAAGCCTATAGTAACGAATTTCACTCTTTTGTCCTTGAGGAAGTTCTTAAAATCCTGGCACTCAACGTCGGCATGGCATATGTGGTAGACCAAGCAAACCTTATGTACGCAAACCTGGATAATGGCGGGCTTCTTCCTCTCTTCGTCCTTTAGATCCTTCTCTCATCCCAGGACTGTGGTGTACTAAACATCTAGCCCATCGACCCACTCATCCGTTGAACTATTGAACATGCGTAGGAAGCGAGCAAGCCATGCTTTCACCATCTCGGATCCACGTGTGTAGATGATGATGAACTGATCGCCGGTGATGGCTCTAACTGGTACTCAGCAGCGACCATGGAGATTTGGGAGGCCATGGATTTTGGAGGAGGGTTAGGAGAAGTTGAACTGTTGTACCAGGCAAAAAAAACTGGGAGCGAACTAATGTGAAAGGACGGGACGACTGGGAGCGAACTGTTGTAAGGTAGAAGACGGGAACGCGTAGGGCGTGCGAACGGCGTGGGGTTGATGGCTTGCCCGGTGGATAAACGGCTGCAAGCCCCCAAAGAGTTCTCGAGAACTATGCGGGACCCACTAGATGTCATGTCTACTAGACCCATATCATAGGCCTGACGGTATAGCTTCTGCCTGTTCGCACGCAATGCCAGCGCGTGGCTGTAACTTCACTTAATTCTATCAAATGTCGCGCCTCCCACGACCTTCACCTCCCTCGCGCGGTCGCGCCCTTCAAGACTTCGACCGGCTATAAATGAGCAATTTTTTTGCCTTTTTTTAGACAAGCAATTTTTTTGCCTACTCCGCATGCATGATACTCCCTCTGGTCCTTTTTACTCCCGTCAACCGTTTGCAAAGTGTTTGACCAAATTTATACTTTTTTTAACACCACCTTATATTAATTAACCAGCCACACCAGTACACTCATTCGATACAATATTCACCACACAGGGCGGTACATTATTTACAAGAATACCATCTAATCTATTGTCAAATCTATACTTAGCGATTAAGTGTGCCACCTTATTGGCCGAATGGCTAATCTTTGACAATTGAAGATTGTTGATCAACTTCGAGATGCTCAACGCTTTCATCTTCAGGTCACGCATAGCAGACCTGTCATAGTCCCCCGATGCAAGAGACACTACCACAACAGCGCAATCAGTCTCTAAAATTACAGGATTATGAGGAGAAATACCTATGTAAAGACCGGCAATGCAAGCCCTAAGCTCCGCTTCCTCCATGCTTTGACAGGCATCAATGAAATCCCACGACCAAATTTATACTAAAAGTATCAATATCTACAATACTGATTATAATGAGTATAGGAACTACGTTTTATAATGAGTGTAAAAATATTGATTTGACATTGTGAATGTTGACACATTTTTCTATAAGTCTGGTGAAAGTAGAGGTACATTGACTTTAGACAAAACTTAAATGCACAATGCAGACTTGTTCCTCCGTCCAAGTGCGTACCAGGTTAGCTATTAGAGTACCACTACCTCCCTTCTAGTTTAAAGGGCTCGATTCAAAAATTTCACCTACTCTTAGCAAGATAGTAGAGGCGGTGGAATAGTTTTTGAAGTCTGCAAAAGTACTCAACTAGTGCTGTCGTTCTTCACAAAAAAATGTGTTTACCAATGCATGCATGAACACTAGTTACTCTAACCCCCCTCTCTTCTTTAATTCTTTGCCACATCAGCATGTTTGCTATTCCCGCGTGCATGATACCAGCTAAGATACCACCATTATGGCCATCCTTAATCATCTCATGCAATAATTTAGTGCACCTTGAAATATGAACATGTGTGGGGCGTGTATGTTTTAATGACTTGAAACTATGCCTAGACCGGCATGCAAGATGACTTATTATGCATCGTTCCCCATACCTGCAAGAAGCCCATTCGTCTCCAAATCTTTTCCCCTCCATGTGTGGAAACAATATGCCTGCCAAACTCTCCTTCTCCCTCCAGCGGTCCCACCACTCCACCCCGTGTGAAAAAATCTACATGCATGACTCTCCTCCCCCCACGCTCGTCCAATCCGTTGTGACCAGCAATATTTCCACCCCTTCGCCCCCCCGTAATTTACTCCAACAAATATGCCCACGTAGTTGTTACTTTACTGCAGGTGCATTGGGTCACTGACATATAGGCCCAACAGGGGTCTGGCCCACATGTCAGTGACACAACAAGACCTGCGGTTAAGTCAGTGCAGCTCAGTCCATATCTTACATAGGTGTGCCATTGCTCGCTATAAATACTACGCCTCCCACGACATCGCTATCTCCTCCCCCTCACGTTCACGTTCATCGCTATCTCCTCCCCCTCCCTCTCATGTGGACCAGCATGGCATCGCCCCTCCCAAGCCCTAGGAGCCCCTCGCTGCACCGCGCGGACGGTCACGCGTCGCGGTTCCGTTCCTCGCCGCCACTAGTCGAGGAGGACGCGTCGGTGTTCCGCTCCTCGCCGCTATGCGATGCGTCGCCGTTCCGTTCCTCCCCGCCACTAGTTGAGGTGGACGCGTCGGCGTTCCGCTCCTCGCCGCGACGTGACGTGTCGCCGTTCCGTTCCTCGCCGCCACTAGTCGAGGAGGATGCGTCGGCGTTCCGCACCTTGCCGCGACACGTCGAGGTGGACGCGTCGGCGTTCCCAATCTCGCCAGCACGCGCGCCGGAGGACACGTCGGCTCCCCGCTACGAGGAGAATGCCGCGCCGCCCGCCGAGCCCCCCAGCCTTGAGGAGCTTTGGAAAGAAATGGATGTCGCCTTGTGGGAGGCTTTGCCTCCCGCAGAGTGCGCCAAAATAGAGGCGGAGAAGAAGGTCGAGGAAGATAAACGCACCGTGGAACAAGCTGCCTGGGAGGCCTATGTAGCATCCGAGAGAGTCAGGTGATTGGCTCTTTGGCAGAAGGCTCATGCAAGGGCCGTGAGGGTGGAGGAGGACGCCCGTGCCGACGCCCTGAGTGCAGTCGGGCCGAAGCGCCTCATCTACGCTTGGCGGTACATGGACCGGGTGCACGCTTCCAGCGAGGAGGAGTACCTGTTGGCGCCGGATCACCATACCAGTGAGATCGCGCTCGCCCGCCAACAAGCCGCCAATCAGCACCTTGCGAGTTGCGAGGCTGAGGAAGAGGCGTTGTGTCGGCACGCTGGGAAACGACCGCGCACCAGGGCACTCGTGGCGCGCCGCAAGTGCTCCTGCGAGCGCCGTGGCTTTTAGGAGGAGTATAATTTTTGTTCCGTAAGGCGATCTCATTAGTTTTCGGATGCAAATGATAAATCCCGAACGTTCAGGAATTTTTAGCGTCCTTAATTAAGTATGTAAAAGGGAAAGTTTGGGAACCTTGTGTATTCGTACGCATTTTGCAAGTACGTGCATATAGCACAAACTTTTACTATATACATCACACTACACGTCTCTCTCGATATATGCTTGCAGACTGTGCTACTCCCTCCGTCCAGGTCAATAAGTCATCTTTGGTTGTGCACCGTGACCAAGAAGGAGGGAAGACTTATACACCTAGACGGAGGGAGTACTACTATTACTTATGTACGTGCAAATGCATGTTTGAACATTACAATGCGGTTTTTGTAAAAGTAGAAAAACAGCACTAGTCAAGCTTGTGAAACGATTCAATGCAAAACAAATGCAAAAATGCTCGTTTGATTGTTTACTTTTAGCTTCCTTCTCTGTGGTTATTTCTCTATCGTACTTTTTACGGAGTATCTCACTGGTTGGAAAGGCGTGCAAATTCCCAAACCGCTTCCTACACCCTGTATCGAATTTTTTTCCTAACAAGTTGTGTCGTGCAATTGGAATTCCAACTCGAGTACTACTACTAGTACGAGTACCAGGGGCCAGTTCTTTTAGGCTTCTAGATTAGTAATCCCATAACTACTACCTCTGTCCTGGTTTATTGGTCCCCATTGTAATCTGTGTCAAATTTTGATCATAAATTTAACTAATGAAATGTTAGTGCATGTCACATGCACTACTCCATCCTTCTAGGTGAGTAAGTCATCTTAGGCTGTGCACCGTGACCAACGAGGAGGAGAAAACGAGAAACGTTAATGTTTATTTGCTAATTAATAGTATTGCATGTAATGAACTAACCACTTCATGTCGTGTTTGATATCTCAAGTCATTAAAAGCATGCACACTCTTTATTTCTTATTGGTTGATATGTCAAGAAACAAGAAACGAGGTAGAAGTTAATGCACCTTTCCTAAGTGTTTTGGGATTATTTGGTTTTTGTAAGATGACTTACACACCTAGATGGAGGAATTACAATGGTGAGGAATAAACCAGTTAAATCTTTGGTCAAAATTTAGCACAAATTACAATGGTGAGGAATAAACCAGGACGGAGTAGTAGTTTAGAAGCCCAAATAAATGAGTAGTACTCTCCACTGTGACTAGTCTTGTGGGAAAAGCTGGGGAAGGCGCCAAAAGAATTGGCCCTAGGAGTAATAGCTAGGGATCGAGTGTGCGAGATGAACCGGAGAAAGTAAATGCAGAGAGATGAAATGCAAAAAAGACAGAGGGATGTGATGGTTGCTTGTCTGTTTATTTTACCAGGCCACTTATTACTGGGAGTGGTTGGGTTTTGTAATAGGATGGCTTTACTGCCACGCCACGAGCGGGGTGAGAGGTGAGACTCCCGCGCAGCGCCGCCCTCTACACTTGTACTACATCGGTTGTGGTTTATTAGTCCCCCATTGAATTTGACTGAAGATTTAACTGACAAAATGTTAGTGCATGTCAACAAAAACTATATCGTTGGATTCGTATTTGAACATAGTTTTGAACACAGTTAGTTTGAGTGAACCGTGTCTGTTGCATCATCCGACTTGTCTAATGTTCATAAAGTTGGCGAAAAATGACGCGGGAGAGGGTCAGAACACGAACATACTTGCATGTGCACCAAATTTATGTATCAAAAGGGTGGTTTGATTTTCAAATACCAAATGCAACTTCGATGTAGCACCTCTCTCGCAAAGCGCACGGTATTGCTTGCTCCCACCCTCTCGTGTCGGCACGAAGGGAATCCTAAGCTATGAATGCATGCCCCTCCCCCTCAACCGAGGTTCACCTAGCAAAGTGTGAAGTAGCTAGCAGCCCCCTCCTACCTCGTGTCGGCACGAAGGGAATCCTAAGCTATATATTAATGCATGCCCCCTCCCCCACAACCGAGGTTCACCTAGCAAAGTGCAAAGTAGCAAGCAGCCCCCATCCTCCCTCGTGTTGGCACGAAGGGAATCCTAAGCTATATATGAATGCATGCCCCCCAACCGAGGTTCACCGTAGCAAAGTGCGAAGTAGATAGAAGGCCCCCTCCCTCGTGTTGGCACGAAGGGAATCCTATGCTATGAATGCATGCCCCCCAACCGAGGTTCACCTAGAAAAGTGTGAAGTAGAGCTAGCAACCCACCTCCCTCGTGTCGGCACAAAGGGATTCCTAAGATATGAATGCATGCCCCCCCCAACCGAGGTTCACCTAGAAAAGTGCGAAGTAGCAAGCAGCCCCTCTCCCTCGTGTCTGCACGAAGGGAATCCTAGCTAAGCTATGAATGCATGCCCTCCCCCCCCCCCAACTGAGGTTCACCCTAGCAAGTGCGGCATGAAGGGAATCCTAAGCTATGAATGCACATGCCCCCCCCAACTGAGGTTCACCTAGCAAATTGTGAAGTAGCTAGCAGCCCCCTTGTGTCGGCACGAAGGGAATCCTAAGCTATGAGCATGCCCCTCCCCCCCAACCGAGGTTCACCTAGCAAAGGGCGAAGTAGCCAGCAGCCGCCCACCCCCCCTCCCATGTCGGCACAAAGGGAATCCTAATTAAGCTATGAATGCATGCACCCAACAGAGGTTCACCCTAGCAAAGTGCGAAGTAGCTAGCAGCCACCCCTCCCTCATGTCGGCACGAAGGGAATCCTAAGCTATGAATGCACATGCCCCCCCCCCCAACCAAGGTTCACCTAGCAAAGTGCGAAGTAGCTAGCAGCCCCCCCTCGTGTCGGCATGAAGGGAATCCTAAGCTATGAGCATGCCCCCTCCCCTCCCCCAACCAAGGTTCACCTAGCAAAGGGCGAAGTAGCTAGTAGCCCCCCACCCCCCCTCGTGTCACCACGAAGGGGATTCTAATTAAGCTATGAATGCATGCCCCCAACCAAGGTTCACCTTGCAAAGTGCGATGTAGCCACCCTCCCCCCCCCCCCCCCCCCCACACACACACTTTCGGTCGGCAGGCCAGAGAGGCATATATCTCAACAAGATGGATCGTAAAATGGACCAAGAATAATCCACCTTGGTCATACAACCTCTCTCTTGTTGTTGGTCAAAGTGATGGCCATCCATGCGACCCCGGAGATGGGCTAGCTCGCCAATAATCACGCAAGTAGCTAGTCCTCGAAGACAACCACTACATGTGTGTGGCCCAAACATATGTATGGAGAGGTGAGTTTTTAAGTAACAATGAACAACTTTGATGTGGCACCGTTATTTCGAACTAGAAATCCCCACACTGAGTGAGGGTTAGGTTGACGATGCATATGTATGTTACACCACACTTCAAGCCAACAACGGGGATTCATATATGCATGCACGCGTGCATAGTATATGCGCTCAAACTTAATTAGGTCTGAATCTCACCATGATCTATACTACGATAACACTAACCAAATGAAGAATCCGCCATGGTAACCTATCTTGTTGTTGGTCAAGGTGATCATGGATGTCCACGCGGGCCCACGAATATATAGGCTTGTTGCCGATAACCACACGAGGGAGTGTATCGTTCGAAGGCAACCACTACATGCATATGTATGGAGGTGATGCGTGCATGCATGTTTTAATACACAACATTGATCTGGCACGTGTGTCAAATATCGTACACTAGCTCCCCACACAGAGCGAGATCGGTTCATGATGGTGTCGTTGTACTAGCCACTTCGACTCGATGGGAGGGATTCATGCGTACACATGCATATGTGTGTGCTCAAAGTGTATCATGCATGTCATCCCAGAGCAAAAATAATAATCCCCTCCTAAGTCAAATTAACCTCTCTTGTTGTCAGGCAAAAAGAAGTGATGGACCAAGCGGGCCCACAGATGGAAAGCATCGATATCGCTGATAACCGCTTAAGTGGTGGCGAGAGGACAACCACCACCGCTTTGAATGTGGGCCAAACATATATATGTTGAATACCCAAAATGCACAACTTTGATGTGCCACATGCCTCAAAAACCGTAAACCATGCACCCACACAGAGCGAGGCTCATATCAAGCATACTACATATGATAGTCCCCTTCCCCCCTCTTCACCGCATACTATATGGTCCTGCCATAATATATGTACAACCCAAAAGAATCCTCATCAATGGTGAAATTAATTAACCTCTCCCGATGTAGGTCAAAGTGATGCATGCATGCATGCATCGACGATGGCCTCGTGGGCCCATAGATGGAAGCGTCACACGTGAGTGTCCTAGCTAGGATATATATGCATGTGGCGATGTTTGAATAACCAATTTCACAATTTTGATGAGGCACGTGCCTCGGTAACCAAAAGGTCCCGACACTGAGTGAGGTGTACTTGTTCATAGATGCGTACGCATAGTATATATGCTAGTCCCCTCCAACCTCTTCGACGCGTACTATACCACCGTAACACAAACAAAAAAGATTATACCTTGCTGGTAAAATTAACCTCACTGCCGGTAGTTCGTCAAAGTGATGGACGATGACCTCGCGGGCCCGCAGAAAGCGTCACGTGCAAGTATCGAGTGTCGTGTAGGACAACCATCGACTGCATGTGGCCAAAACATTTATGTATGAAAGGGTTGTGTAATTTTTAAATAATGATTTTTCACGACTCCGATATGGCACCAGCCTGCCTAACAAAATGGCCAACCCACACGGTGGATCACAACTCGTAGTGTACTGCGAGCCACCCGCCACCCCCAGACGCACACACCCACACACACACCGCGAATCCACCGCAACTACGATGCATGTTAAATTCATTATCCCGCGGTGAACATACATGTTACCAAAGGAGGTACATTGATTCATTGATTTTCTATGGGTATAATGTGAAAAAATCAAATTCTTAACTACATGCACATGTGACAGTGCACCTAAATGGATTGCAAAAACACTTGTGTCTCACTGGGTGCATGTTTACTCCCCATGCAACAAATTTCAAACATTGAGAATCTTGATTTTTAAATTCTAGTACATCCAAAACTTATTTGAAGTTCATGAAACTTATCGTGTTGTCATATGGAAACCAATACAAAGTGGCATTGTACTTTATTTTGTCAAATTTGAGACCAGCTTTGATGTAATCTTTATCTAATTACAGACGGGAGATTATTAATAATTGGGAACCAATATCCCAAATGGATTATTTATTCGAACCGTGAGCATTAGACCAACAATGGATACGTGCCATGCTTCGGTTAAGCAATAAAGCGGCATGACTAATCATCCAAATAGAAAAACAATATACATGCCGCCGCGCGACCCGTGTGGTGTGCGAGCAGGCGTGAGTTGACGGGACGCATGCGAGCAGTCCGCCGTGCAGGCAGACGGGGAGGCGTGCATGCAGGTGTGTGCAGTGTTGTCGGGAGGCGTGCAAGTAGCTGTGTGAAACTTTTTTAGGCATGCCAGTAGTCCGGTGCGCAGGATCACCGGGAGGCGAGCCATCGGTTTGACTGCCGCCCACCTCTCTCCCACAACTCCCACTACTCCATATTAATGGTACGCCCAAGCGGTCGCACCCCCATCCTCGCTACGCACACACAATCCTCTCTCTCCCCTTGCAACCTCGACGCCGCTCTTAGTCCTCAAAGCCGTCAGTGTATGAGGATGCCGCCGAAGCGCCCCATCAGAGGGAGTGGTGACGCCGGGGCTACTAAAGCACCAGAGCACGGCGTGGAGATGGAGACAAAGGTTGCCGTCACCGCCGGCGAGTTATTGCTGCACCCTGACGTCGTCGAGCTTCCACAGCCGGAGGCGGAGTTCCACACTGACTCCGACGACCACTCCGACGATGACTCCGACGACCACTCCGGCGACGACTCCGACGACCTCTCCGGTGATGACTCCGACAAGGACAGATAGCTGGTTAGTCATCTATACCCATTTATGTGTCAAATAGACCATAGGGTTTCTCTGGTTACTCCTGCCTCCCCCTTTTCGGAATAGAAATCATGTGGTTATGTTCTCCCAATCCATGAAATCTGAGTAAGTTTTGTTAGACTCGTGTAGTGTATTGATTGTTTGAATGGTACAGGTGATAAGTGATTAGTTGTTTCATCTATGCAAATGATTTATTCTAGTAATCCGACTAGGTTTAGTGTTCATGCTAAGAATTCCTAGCCAGGACTTGACAATTGATTTTGAATGACCTACCTATGTTTGTGCCATTATTTTCTTCAAGATTGGTCTGTGCATAGACGATTGTTCTTAAAAATTGAACCATAATCTCTGGATATGTATAAATAAATAGCCATAAATTCCTAATCCTACTTCATAGCATGTAATCAGTGATTTGATGCCAATTTGTTTTACTATTTGTATAGGTGATGTCTGACGATGTGGACAGCGAGGATCAAGATGTCCAGAGGAGGTACAACAGGCAAATCCTGAGGGAGCTTTATGCGGGAATGTATAACAGGCATATTAGGACCTGGAACGGCGGCTATGGATGCCCATTTTGCAACCAGAAGGTTCATGACGCGTATCTTAGTGCTCTGGCACATGCAAGAGGAAGGGTCGTTGGCTCCTTCAAGCAGAAGTATTCTCTCAAGGTGGCGCACAGCGCGTACGCCAAGTACCTGGAGAAGCTTCAGGATCGTGCCGGCCTGTGAGATGAGATGTGGGATGGATGGAACTATATATGTACGCTTGAGTATGCTTAATATTGTTGAACTATGTACTACTTATGGTTGAACTATGCTTATCTACATGTACGCTTATTATCTATGTCTCAGTATGTTAATTATTTCGCCAAATTTTGGTAAAAATTACAACGGGGGACCAATAAACCAGGACGGAGGTAGTACGTCAATCACACACAGTTCCCAAAATTGGAACCATGTGCAATGACTTTCATTTTTCCTGCTATGTCAATCACACACGATTCGCTCTAGCAAACAGTCATCCCCCAAAATTCTTTGTGGGATAGAAAACCCTCACCACCCAATTCAAAAAAGAAAAAAGAAAACCCTCACCATCCCCACGTCACAAAAACCCTCACCCCACCCGCCACCCACCTCGGCCCCTCCGGTACATTCCCCATTCACACCTGCACAAGCTTTTCCGCGTCTATGCCATGGCACCGCCTATCGTGGCGATAAACACTTAGCTCGCCGCCAGCCGCCGCCGCCAGGGTGCCGGCAAAGCCCACCGCATTTCGCAACTTCCGCTTGCCGCCGCCTATCGCCATCAACTTTCTTGACGCTGCTCGTGGTCGACCCAGCTCCGCTCGGTTGGGGAATCTGCCGTACTGAGGGTTCGTTCTCATGGACGACAAGGTAACTAATTTAACGATCACCTGGCAGAAATCGCCCTGAATTCATTTTTATTCTAGCTGATTTGAGGGTTTTCTTTCATTCATACAATGTACAGTGTGCCGATACTTCAGGACTTGGCGACCGCCGCCAGAGATTCCGTCTCATCATACCATATAACTTGAGGACGCACGCGGTATGTTCAATCTCACCGTAAATCGGTTCGCATGGCCTACTTTCCTAAACATATTCTAAATATTGCTAGATTTGGATAAAAGGTGCCACATGCACCATATACATCAAAGGGGATTTTCCCCTCTTCTTTCTATATTAGGCAAATTAATGATGTATTGTTCTTTCGATTACTCTCATATTTCCATGACATCATGTTTACCCTATCTATTTAATTATAGACTTTTGTCCTTCGATTTCAACTGTTGTATAGTTCTTTCAATTTTGGGCCCATATTTGCATGTTACCATATTTTCTTTAACAACCCTACCATTTTCTGCAGGACATCCCTCGCTATGCAACAGATTATGTATTGCACAATTTTTCCCTTTACATACATCAAGGCTCCACGAATGTCATACTGCGCACAAACCATGGATTTACAATCGTTGCTACTGTAAGACTTGATGAACGTGTTGACTCCTATTTTGGCACTGGCTTTTGGAATGAAATTGCAAAGTTTTATGTACTGAAAGCTGGCACTAAAATTGCACTACACATAGAAGTAAGTTTTCTTTTCAACTATCTGCATATGTTGACTTACCCAGCAATGTTAAATAAATTGTGTAGTATTTAAGCAACCAATTGCTATTCCCTTATCTTACTATATTCCTACCTAATAACTTCTAGTTACCAATACACTTTTCTATTGCCCTATTTTAACTAAATATTCCTTGTACTCCCATTTCTATCAGAAACCGCCGACAAGGAGACTCCGGAGCTGGAGATCGGGGCTGCCAACAAGCGGAGGCGGGGTGAGCTAGAACCGCAAGCGACTCCAGCAGGCCTAGTCTAAATCAGTAGTGAGGGAGTCCTGGATTAGGGGATTTCCGGATAGCCGGACTATACCTTCGGCCGGACTCTTGGACTATGAAGATACAAGATTGAAGACTTCGTCCCGTGTCCAGAAGGGACTTTCCTTGGTGTGGAAGGCAAGCTTGGCGGTACGGATATGTAGATCTCCTACCATTGTAACCGACTCTGTGTAATCCTAGCCCTCTCCAGTGTCTATATAAACCGGAGGGTTTTAGTCCATAGGGACAACGATCATACCATGGGCTAGCTTCTAGGGTTTAGCCTCCTTGATCTCGTGGTAGATCTACTCTTGTCTACCCATATCATCAATATTAATCAAGCAGGACGTAGGGTTTTACCTCCATCGAGAGGGCCCGAACCTGGGTAAAAACATCGTGTCCCCGGTCTCCTGTTACCATCCCCCTAGACGCACAGTTCGGGACCCCCTACCCGAGATCCGCCGGTTTTGACACCAACATTGGTGCTTTCATTAAGAGTTCCTCTGTGCCGTCGCCATCAGGAAGGATGCCTCATCCCGTCTTTAAAGATGGTACTATTGCTAAGAGAGCTTTGGCTGTCGGCCAAACTCTCCGGCTAGGTGGTTTCCTTATGACCTCCTGTTCGGTTGCTGCACCGACGATGACCTCTCGGGTCATTGAAAGCAATCTTCACGTCAGCTCGGAATTCGTCGAGCAGCTAGATCCAATGGAGCTCTCTTCCCTAAACGGGCTCTTGGATCGCATCGCCGCCCTGGGAGTCGCTACGGATTATGACCAGATTGGGCCTAAACCCGATCTGAGAGAGATTAACTCTCCCCAGGTCACCCATCACGTTGTCGTGGTAGAGGGACAGTGCGGCGACCCTTCATCTATCTTAAGGACTAGCTATGTCCGGATTCCCGATCCCTCCAAGCCGGATACCCGCGGAGGGGAGGACATCACTCAAGATCTGAACTTAAAGTCAGGTGACGGGCTAGATTCATTGGACATCATCCAAGAATCCAAACTTCCAAGTTCGGAAACTCCTTGGCCCCTGGGTCTTAGATTGGGTGAGGTTTCGGATTTGATTCCACCCACCCACCCGTACATAAGCGATCTATCCCAAATTAGGCAAGAGCCCAAAGAAACAGTACATCATTACTGGGCCAGATTCCTCCTGGTTATGAATAGAATAAAGGACTGCCGCGAGGAAGACGCAATTTCTTTCTTCTGCAATAATTGCACGCACAAGGGAATCCTCAATGCCATAAGTTGTCGTGATATTACACGCTTCGCTGACTTGGCGTCCATAGTATGAAAGTACTGTGCGATGGAAAGCGCCTGGAAAACCAAAATAAAATTTTGGGACAATCCGACCCTGAATACAAACCCAGTCCAAAATAAAAGGGTGCATCATCGCCAGACACCCGGGTTCAATACCAAAAAGCAAAAGCCCTCCACAGGGCACGGAACCGTACTGGAAGGATGGCTTAATGGACCCTGTAAAATTCATAGTGCAGAGGGCGCCACACCAACTCACAGCCTTAGAGCGTGTTGGATACTCCGGCAGGTGGCAAAAATTGGCAAAGATCTTCTAATTCCAAAAGCCACAGAAAGCCACCCCAGAGACACAAGTACGGTATTAACAGTCTTCGAGACTTTCGCATCAAATAATATGCGAAAAAGAACACTCTGTAGCCTTGCCGAAGTCTACCAAGTAGCAACAATAAACCCATGGAGTGACATGGCTATTACTTTCAACGCCAGTGATGAACCTAAATTCCGAACAGCCCGAGCACCAGCTGCATTGGTCCTCAGTCCAATAGTGGACGACTTTCGTCTTACCAATGTACTCATGGATGGCGGCAGCGGATTGAACCTCATTTATGAGGAAACCCTTCAAAAAATGGAAATAGACTGGAACCGCATTGAGCGAAGCAGCACAACCTTCATAGGAATAATCCCCAATCGGGAAGTGCGTTGTACAGGAAAAATAACACTAGATGTGGTGTTCGGCACGCCGGATAATTACAGGTCCGAAGAGGTCACGTTCCAAGTGGCCCCGTTCAGTAGCGGATATCACGCACTGCTAGGGTGGGAAGCATTTACAATCTTCCAAGCAATACCCCATTATGGGTACATGAAGCTCAAGATGCCCGGGCCTAACGGAATCATCACTCTTGCTAGTGATCTGGACATAGCACTCCGCACCAAAAACAAGACAGCCGCACTGGCCCTCGAGGCGCTATCCCAAGCCCTAGCGGCTGAGGAACTGACTGCGCTGCGCTCCACGGTGAATAGGGACGATGTGATACTCGACAAAATATCCAAGTCCACCTCCTTTAAACCGGCGGACGAAATAGTCAAATTCCAGGTCCATCCAACGGACCCCAATAAAACAGCTTCCATCGGTGCATAGTTAAACCCTGATGTAGACGCCGCACTGCGAGAGTTCCTACGAGAGAACTAGAACATTTTCGCCTGGCACCCTTTAGACATGCCAGGAATCCCACGCAGGCTGGCTGAACACAGCTTAAATATCCTAAAAGGATTCAAGCCAGTCAAACAGGCTCTTCGGCGTTTTTCCGAACATAAGAGACAGGCCATGGGAGAGGAACTAGCCAAGCTATTGGAGGCCGGATTCATCAAAGATATAAAACACCCGGACTGGCTAGCAAACCTGGTGATGGTACCAAAGAAGGACAAATCCTGGCGCCTGTGCATTGATTTTAAAGACCTTAACAAGGCTTGCCCAAAGGATCCTTTCCCCCTCCCCCGCATCGATCAAATTATCGACGCTACCGCAGGACACGATTCGTTGTGTTTCCTCGATGCATACTCCGGCTACCATCAAATAAAGATGGCAGGGTCAGACCAAGCCGCAACGGCATTCATCACACCATACGGCCCATTCTGCTTCAACACAATGCCCTTCGGGCTCAAAAACGCCGACGCAACATATCAGCGCATGATTCAGACATGTCTGGCAAACCAGATCGGCAAAACAGTGGAGGCATACGTAGATGATGTGGTCGTTAAAATAAGACATGTCTAATCTCTAGTAGATGACTTGAGGCTAACATTCGATAACCTCCGAACATATGACATCAAGCTCAACCCGGAAAAATGCGTTTTCAGCGTTCCAGCTAGAAAGCTCTTGGGCTTCATTGTATCCGGTAGAGGAATTGAAGCAAATCCAGCCAAGATCCGAGCTCTGTCACAATTGGATATCCCGAAGGACCTCAAACAAATACAAAAATTAACCGGATGCGTGGCGGCTCTAAGCCGCTTTATCTCCCGCTTGGGAGAAAAGGCCCTACCCCTTTACCGCGTCCTTCGGCGCACCGAACACCTCAAGTGGACGGATGCAGCCACGGCCGGACTCGACAAAATAAAAGCCATCTGGGCAACAAACCCAGTCCTGGCCGCGCCAAACATTGGTGAACCAATGCTATTATACATTGCAGCAACCCATCAGGTCGTAAGCGCAGTGCTCGTCGTCGAACGAGAAACGGACAGACACAAATCCCCCATTCAAAAGCCGGTCTACTATGTGTCCACTGTCCTTACTCCGTGCAAGTCACGGTACCCGCATTATCAAAAGATTGCGTACGCGGTATTTATGGCATCCCGGAAGCTGCGACACTACTTTCAAGAGTGTTCAATAATAGTAGCCTCGGAAGTGCCACTTAACGATATTATAAACAACCGCGACGCGATGGGCCGGATTGCAAAATGGGCCATTGAGCTCCTCCCGTTCAAAATACCTTACAAGCCACTGCGAGCTATCAAGTCACAAGTTTTGGCCGAGTTCGTTGCAGAATGGACGGAGGATGAACTCCCTAAAGTGTACGGCACATATTCAAACTAGGTCATGCACTTCGACAGCTCCAAAATGTGGGCCGGTCTAGGGGCTGGGGTCGTTTTGACGTCCCCCACAGGAGACACAGTTCAATACGTACTCCAGATAATGTACACAGACTCCAACAATGCAGCCGAATATGAGGCCCTTTTACATGGTCTTCGGATGGCAGTATCCATGGGCATTCAACGCCTAGAGGTGCGCGGGGACTCGAACCTCGCAATATCCCAAATAAATGGAGACTTTGATGCCAAGGATCCAAAAATGGCAGCTTATCGCAACGCCGTCCTAAAAATGTCAGCTCGGTTCGAAGTGCTCAAATTTCACCATATAGCCTGGGAAAATAATCAGGCGGCAGATGTCCTGGCACGCATCGGTGCAAAACGCGATGTAGTCCCCCCCCAACATCTTCTTGGAAAGGATGTTCAAGCCATCCGTAGTATGGGAAGGGGAACCCGGAAATAACAGCCCGGACCCAACCGCACTGCCCGACACCGAACACTCTGACATAATTGGAGGCTCTGCGGATGAAATAACACCTTCAGCCCACATAATAATGGCCGTCATCGCCCCGTGGACAGAATCATTCCTCACCTACCTTACTAGGCAAGAACTCCACGAGGACCAAAATGAGGCACGCTGCATAGTGCGGCGATCTAAAGCCTATAATGTCCATGAGGGAGAGCTTTATAAGAAAAGCACTACCGGAGTCCTTCAAAGGTGCATCTCCGAAGAGGAAGGACGGAACCTCCTGGCTGAAATTCATGCCGGACTCGGCGGTCATCACGCTGCAGCTCGGTCCCTTGTAAGCAAGGCCTTCCGTATAGGCTTTTATTGGCCGACAGCCCGGGCAGACGCCCAGGACTTAGTCCAACGATGCGTCGGTTGCCAGCTTTTTGCAAACCAAAGCCATATGCCACCCACCGCCCTCCAAACTATCCCCATCACTTGGCCCTTCGCGTTCTGGGGGCTTGACATGGTTGGACCCCTTAAAGGCGGAACCCACAAGAAAAAATACTTACTGGTCATGGTGGATAAGTTCACCAAATGGATAGAAGCCAAGCCTGTTAAGACGGCCGAATCCGGACCGGTGATAGAGTTATGGCGTCCCCCTCAGCATCATCACTGATAACGGCACGAACTTTACGGCCGACGAGGTAAAACTCTGGTGCAAAAACATGGGCATCAAGCTCGATTATGCTTCCGTCTATCACCCACAAACTAATATCCAGGTCGAACGTGCAAATGGTCTCATCATGAGCGGCATCAAACCCAGATTAGTGCGATCTCTTAAGGAATCTAATACGCACTGGGTAGAGGAGCTTGACTCCGTACTCTGGGGGCTGCGGACCACGCCGAATCGCACCACCGGATACACACCATTCTTCATGGTGTACGACGCAGAGGCAGTTTTGCCCTGCGACATATTGCATGACTCACATCGAGTGCGCATGTACGAAGAAAGAGAAGCCGAGCTTGATCGGCAGGACAGTTTGGATGCCTTGGAGGAAGAGCGTGACGTGGCAAAAGCCTGTTCCACATTCTATCAACAGCAGGCTCGAAGATACCAAAGCAGAGAAGTACGGGCCAAAAATTACAACGTTGGTGAATTAGTTCTATGCCTGCCGGACAAGAAAAAGGACAAACTCAAGCCCAAGTGGGAAGGTCCCTTCATAATTGACCAAGTCCTGACTGGTGGAGCGTACCGCCTGCGAGATGCATCGGATAACCGACTCGAGCCGAACCCATGGAACGCAGCCCGTCTCCGAAGATTCTATGCCTAGCGCCGGACTCTGTGTTCGTCTCCTTCCTCTGTCCATTTTTTATATACTTTCTGTCTTACATTTCTCTCCTTCTCCCCCCTCTCTCTCTTATAGCCTTTAAAGTCTCATAAAGTGACGCGCTATCCGCGCTCATTAAACCTGGGGGCTCCTTTAAACAGAAGCTTATTTATACTGGCTTCATTCCCAACACATGTGTCACACCTTCGTATGTACCTTTTATTCACCATTATATGCATCGATATGACTTAAGTTTTGGCCAAGCTGGGTTGCCTGGCTCCTGTACTTACCCCTACGTTCCCGATTGTTCGGCTAGGTGGTAAAGGGAGCACCTCTGCGATTGTTACTGCCGGGTCAGCCGGATGTGTACCTCAGACTGGGTGAAGCCGAAAGCTAGCGTTCTTAAGGGAATATTCGGTCAGTGAACTAAAGATGATATCTTTTTTTCACTTATTTATCTATACGCCCCCAAATGTTTTTCCTGCGTCTCTTTTCACAGAATGGACATGCACTTTAGGGCATGCCTCCTAGGGAAAGGAACCCCCAACGGAACTATTCTCCCAGGAAGATGTTTCTTACTAATCATTTAATATAACATAACTAGTTGGGCACTTGTCTGTTCAAGCACTAATGACCCCTACGCCTGGTCTCCATGCATATCCTGGTTCTTATATAACCGCGAGGGTCTTTAGACACACTCCGGACCGTCAGGTCCCGAGGTTTAAGCGAAATGGTCGGCCATGACAAACGATCTACAATCCAGCTAGAAGGCATTACACATGTCAATTAAAATTACATAGTCAATCTGACTGATTGTATTCCTCTTCAATACCATCTAACAGGCTGTCTAGCTTAGAGTCCTGTTGGGAATACTTTGCGGCCAATTCTACTTGGCCGTATACTAAGCTCACAGGGATCTCCTTCCCATCGGGCCCCACGGGTCCGACCTCGGCCATGTGGTTTGGGTCAGCCTTCGTGTACCACGTCTTCACCATGGCCCAGGCCTCCCTGGCGCCTTGACGGCAGGCCGACATCTTCCACAATCGGAAGCGCCACCGCGCTCCCTTCAGCTTCTCTACAAGCTCTCCAAGGCCTTCGGGCATGGAGACGGATGGCCACAAGGCCTGGGCGACGCCTTGCATCACCTGCCGAACTCGCTTGTGCAGTTGTGAGAGCTCGAGAAGAAGTTCACCCGTAGAACCGGGCATTTCCTCTGCAGGACGACCTGTTAGCATACCTACAGACATTACTCTGTTAGTCGACTTCCACGCCGAACTCTTTTTTCAAAGTTTGTTTAAGCACTTACTAAATATGTCGCGTCGAACCTGCTGATTCTCCTTAACGGAGTCCAACAGCTGGGCACGAACATCCTTCAGTTCAAAGCCCAGCTTGGTGTTGGCATCTTGGAGATCGTTCTTCTCCTGCCTCACCTTTGTTAGCACACTCTCACCAGCCTTCAGCCGGCGTAGGAGTTGTTGCTTTTCCGGATTTAATCCGGTGCCATCTGCAATTTCATTTGTCAGATTTGCACCCATGCCGCACTTCGCAAAATACTTATCTTTCGAAGCGTATATTACCAGAGGGGGTCTCCTTGGGCTCCCCTGCCGCGGCTAGTGCGGCCTCTAGTTGGGCTTTGCACTCTTCCAGCTCCTGGGACAGTAGGGTATTCTTTTCTGTAAGAACCTGCATAACAAATGATCCTTAAATCAGTTATTCTAACTGTTTCAAGTCTCGGAGGCTACTGGTATATATATAATTACCAAAAATTTCTTACACGTATGTCTTTTACATATTACTCCGTGGCTCTGGCTAGACCATTTTGAGCGGCACGGAGGTACACATCTCCCGAATTGAAGGCATCCAATGCCTCTTGGGATAAACAAGCGTCGCAAAGAACTGTCTAGCGACGCATGTGGTTCATGGCACTCTCCAGCTCGGAATTGGTGGCAGACAGCCTGTCCGCATCCTCTGTCGGTGGAGCGTCCAGTGCGCGCCTTGTGTTCGCCTTTGCTTCTGGACCAGGCTTTTGTAACACCCTCGATGCGACTATATCTCCCACATGTCGAGGCACGACTTAGAGGCATAATCGCATTGAAGGCATATGTCGCAAGTTAGGCAATCTTCACAACATCCCAGGTAATATAGATCATAAAAGGGGAGATAACATAGTTGGCTTACACTCGCCACATCAATCAAGTACATAAATAACATTACATCATTCAAACACTCATGGCCCGACTATGGCGCCAAAATAAAAGATAACCCAACATGTGACACGGTCCCGATCACCCCCAACTGGGCACCACTACTGATCATCAGGAAAGGAAACATAGTATCGTTGAGAGTCCTCGTGGAACTCCCACTTGAGCTTGAGCGCGTCACCTGGAGCGGAATCATCAGGCCCTGCATCTGGTGTAATAGTAATCTGTGAGCCACAGGGACTCAGCAATCTCGCACCCTCGCGATCAAGACTATTTAAGCTTATAGGTAAGGCAAGGTAAAAATATAGGTGGAGCTGCAGCAAGTGACTAGCATATATGGTGGCTATCCTGATCGCAAAAGAGAGCGGGAAGAGAAGGCAAAGCGCGAGCGAGAAACTATAGGACAACCTGCGCAGACATTACTCCAACACCATGTCCACTTCCCGGACTCCGCCGAGAAGAGGCCATCACGGTAACCCACACTGTTGATTCATTTTAATTAAGTTAAGGTTCAAGTTATCTACAACCGGACATTAACAAATTCCCATCTGGCCATAACCGCGGGCACGGCTTTCGAAAGTTCTAATACCTGCAGGGGAGTCCCAACTTAGCCCATGACAAGCTCTCACAGTCAACGAAGGAATAGACCTCCTCCCGAGACGTTCCGATCAGACTCGGTATCTCGGTTCTTCAAGACACTTCGACAGGTTAAAACAAAAACCAGCAACACCGCCCGAATGTGCCGACAAATCCCGATAGGAGCTGCACATATCTCGTTCTCAAGGCACACTCAGATGAGCCAGACGTCGGGTAGGCCAGCCCAGAGTTGCCCCTGGTAGCCCCGGACATCGCTCGGTTGGACCAACACTCAGAGGAGCACTGGCCCGGGGGGGGGGGCTAAAATAAGATGACCCTCGGGCTCCGGAAACCCAAGGGAAAAAGAGGCTAGGTGGCAAATGGTAAAACCAAGGTTGGGCATTGCTGGAAAAGCTTTAATCAAGGCGAACTATCAAGGGGTTCCCATTATAACCCAACCGCGTAAGGAACGCAAAATCCGGGAACATAACACCGATATAATGGAAACTAGGGCGGCAAGAGTGGAACAAAACACTAGGCGAGAGGCCGAGCCTTCCACCCTTTACCAAGTATATAGATGCATTAAGATAACAAGATAATATAATGATATCCCAACAAGTAAATAAATGTTCCAACAAGGAACGGTCTCCAATCTTCACCTGCAACTAGCAACGCTATAAGAGGGGCTAAGCAAAGCAGTAACATAGCCAATCAACGGTTTGCTAGGACATGGTGGGTTATAGGTTTGACATGGCAATTTGGGAGGCTTGCAAGAAAGTGGTAGGCATCGTAGCATTGGCATAGCAAAAGAGCGAGCATCTAGCAAAGCAAAGATAGTAGTGATTTCAAGGGTATGAACATCTTGCCTGCAAAGTTGTCAGAGTTGACTGGATCCTCGAAAGCAAACTCAACGGGCTCCTCGTTAGCGAAATCGCCTCCCGGATCTACCCAACCAAGACAAACAAGCAAACGGAGCACAATCAACCACGTGCAAGGATCAACAATATGATGCAAAGATGGTATGCTATGCGGGATGCATATGCAAGATTTGACAAGGGATGCAAGAACCTGGCCTCAACTTGGAAAACCAAGTGTGACACTGGAAATATGAGATGAAATCGCTTGAAAACGATATAAAGAACGCCGGAATCGGAGTTACGGTTTGGAAATGGCAAGCGATTCAAATATGACGCCGGTCTGCGATTTACAGCAAGTAGCCATCTGAATGCAACGAGACGAACATGCTACAGCACTCAACCATGACAACAAAATACATGGCAGGGATGCATTCATGATGCTTAACAAAAGTCTAGCACTGAGCTACGGCCAAAGCATCCATTAACAGGTTCAAACAAGCATGGCAAAAATGACAAATATCTAAATGGAGTAGCAGATCTGACAATTATCTCAAGTAGCACTCTTCTAACAGCATTTCAGGCATCAAGATGAACTCAAATGAAAATGATGCAATGGAATGAAATGATATACTCTCTGAGAAAAACATTTTGATATGCTATATGCCAAAAACGGAGCTACGGATGCAGAGATATAGCATGATGAACAGGAGCACATGAACTAGGGTTTCGGGCAAAAAGTCAACCGTCCCAATTCCCAGATCTGGATCTGGCACGGATTTCGAAGCAGCCCGCTGGAGTTACTGTTCAGCGCCGGAGATGAAGCTCGCCGGAGGTCGGAGTTGAGGAAGGAGGGGCCGGATCCGGTGGTGGAGCTCGCCGGGGCGGCGCGGTCGCCGAGACCCGCGGCGGCGAGGCAGCGATGGCCGCGGAGGACGGGACGGGCGGCGGTGTGCGGCGGCCCACGGCGGCCGTGTCGCCGGAGACGGCGATGGAGGCGGCGGCCACTCGGGGAAGAAGGGCGCAGGGAGGCGCCCCGGTGGCGCTCGGCGGTTGGGCCTCGGGGGCCCGGTTTGGGCCTCCTGGGCCGGCGGCGGGGAAGTGGGCGCGGGCCACGTGGCGCCCTCTGATTGGCCGGAGGCGGCGGCGGGATTTGTCCGGTGGCGGCGGGGCAATTTTTTAGGGTTTAGGAGAGGGGATCCGTGAGTTTCGAGGAGGGGGTCTTTATATATGTTGGAAATATGCCCTAGAGGCAATAATAAATTGATTATTATTATATTTCCTTGTTCATGATAATCGTTTATTATCCATGCTAGAATTGTATTGATAGGAAACTCAGATACATGTGTGGATACATAGACAACATCATGTCCCTAGTAAGCCTCTAGTTGACTAGCTCGTTGATCAACAGATGGTTACGGTTTCCTGTCCATGGACATTGGATGTCATTGATAACGGGATCACATCATTAGGAGAATGATGTGATGGACAAGACCCAATCCTAAGCATAGCACTAGATCGTGTAGTTCGTATGCTATAGCTTTTCTAATGTCAAGTATCATTTCCTTAGACCATGAGATTGTGCAACTCCCGGATACCGTAGGAGTGCTTTGGGTGTGCCAAACGTCACAACGTAACTGGGTGGCTATAAAGGTACACTACGGGTATCTCCGAAAGTGTCTGTTGGGTTGGCACGAATTGAGACTGGGATTTGTCACTCCGTGTAAACGGAGAGGTATCTCTGGGCCCACCTGGTAGGACATCATCATAATGTGCACAATGTGATCAAGGAGTTGATCACGGGATGATGTGTTATGGAACAAGTAAAAGAGACTTGCCGGTAACGAGATTGAACAAGGTATCGGGATACCGACGATCGAATCTCGGGCAAGTATCGTACCGCTAGACAAAGGGAATTGTATACGGGATTGATTAAGTCCTTGACATCGTGGTTCATCCGATGAGATCATCGTGGAACATGTGGGAGCCAACATGGGTATCCAGATCCCGCTGTTGGTTATTGACCGGAGAACGTCTCGGTCATGTCTGCATGTCTCCCGAACCCGTAGGGTCTACACACTTAAGGTTCGATGACGCTAGGGTTATAAAGGAAGTTTGTATGTGGTTACCAAATGTTTTTCAGAGTCCCGGATGAGATCCCGGACATCACGAGGAGTTCCGGAATGGTCCGGAGGTAAAGATTTATATATGGGAAGTCCTGTTTTGGTCACCGGAAAGGTTTCGGGGTTTATCGGTAATGTACCGGGACCACCGGAGGGGTCCGGGGGTCCACCGGGGGGGCCATGGCCCCCAGAGGCATACATGGGCCCAGTGTGTGAAGGCACCAGCCCCTAGGTGGGCTGGGGCGCCTCCCACTAAGGCCCATGCGCCTAGAAGGGGAGAGGGGGCAAACCCTAAGGGCAGATGGGCCCTAAGGCCCATACTCCCTGCACCTCCCTCTCCTCCCCCCTCTTGGCCGCCACCCCAAGACCCATCTAGGGCTGCCGCCCCTCTAGGGGTGGGAACCCTAGAGGGGGCGCACCCTCCTCCCTCTCCCCTATATATAGTGAGGCCTGGGGCTGCCCATAACACGCGATCTGATCTCTGCCTGTTGGTGCAGCCCTCCCTCTCTTCCTCCTAATATCTCGCGGTGCTTGGCGAAGCCATGCAGGATTGCCACGCTCCTCCATCACCACCACACCGTTGTGCTACTGCTGGATGGAGTCTTCCTCAACCTCTCCCTCTCTCCTTGCTGGATCAAGGCATGGGAGACGTCACCGGGCTGTACGTGTGTTGAACGTGGAGGTGCCGTCCGTTCGGCACTAGGATCATCGGTGATTTGGATCACGACGAGTACGACTCCATCAACCCCGTTCTCTTGAACGCTTCCGCTTAGCGATCTACAAGGGTATGTAGATGCACTCTCCTTCCCATCGTTGCTAGTCTCTCCACAGATAGATCTTGGTGACAGGTAGGAAAATTTTGAATTTCTGCTACGTTCCCCAACAGTGGCATCATGAGCTAGGTCTATGCGTAGTTTCTATGCACGAGTAGAACACAAAGTAGTTGTGGGCATTGATTTTGTTCAATATGCTTACCGTTACTAGTCCAATCTTGATTCGGTGGCATTGTGGGATGAAGCGGCCCCGGATGAGATCCCGGACGTCACGAGGAGTTCCGGAATGGTCCGGAGGTAAAGATTTATATATGGGAAGTCCTGTTTTGGTCACTGGAAAGGTTTCGGGGTTTATCGGTAATGTACCGGGACCACCGGAGGGGTCCGGGGGTCCACCGGGGGGGCCATGGGCCCCAGAGGCATACATGGGCCCTGTGTGTGAAGGCATCAGCCCCTAGGTGGGCTGGGGCGCCTCCCACTAAGGCCCATGCGCCTAGAAGGGGAGAGGGGGCAAACCCTAAGGGCAGATGGGCCCTAAGGCCCATACTCCCTGCACCTCCCTCTCCTCCCCGCTCTTGGCCGCCACCCCAAGACCCATCTAGGGCTGCCGCCCCTCTAGGGGTGGGAACCCTAGAGGGGGCGCACCCTCCTCCCTCTCCCCTATATATAGTGAGGCCTGGGGCTGCCCATAACACGCGATCTGATCTCTGCCTGTTGGTGCAGCCCTCCCTCTCTTCCTCCTCATATCTCGCGGTGCTTGGCGAAGCCATGCAGGATTGCCACGCTCCTCCATCACCACCACGCCGTTGTGCTGCTGTTGGATGGAGTCTTCCTCAACCTCTCCCTCTCTCCTTGCTGGATCAAGGCATGGGAGACGTCACCGGGCTGTACGTGTGTTGAACGTGGAGGTGCCGTCCGTTCAGCACTAGGATCATCGGTGATTTGGATAACGACGAGTACGACTCCATCAACCCCGTTCTCTTGAACGCTTCCGCTTAGCGATCTACAAGGGTATGTAGATGCACTCTCCTTCCCATCGTTGCTAGTCTCTCCATAGATAGATCTTGGTGACAGGTAGGAAAATTTTGAATTTCTGCTACGTTCCCCAACAGTGGCATCATGAGCTAGGTCTATGCGTAGTTTCTATGCACGAGTAGAACACAAAATAGTTGTGGGCATTGATTTTGTTCAATATGCTTACCGTTACGAGTCCAATCTTGATTCGGTGGCATTGTGGGATGAAGCGGCCCAGACCGACCTTACACGTACTCTTACGTGAGACTGGTTCCACCGACTGACATGCACTAGTTGCATTAGGTGGCTAGCGGGTGTCTGTCTCTCCCACTTTAATCGGATCGGATTCGATGAAAAGGGTCCTTATGAAGGGTAAATAGCAATTGGCATATCACGTTGTGGTTTTGCGTAGGTAAGAAACGTTCTTGCTAGAAACCCATAGCAGCCACGTAAAACATGCAAACAACAATTAGAGGACGTCTAACTTGTTTTTGTAGGGTATGCTATGTGATGTGATATGGCCAAAAGGATGTGATGAATGATATATGTGATGTATGAGATTGATCATCATGGAGCCCGAGGATGGAGATCAAAGGAGCTATATGATATTGGCCATATCATGTCACTATTATTTGATTGCATGTGATGTTTATCATGTTTATACATCTTATTTACTTAGAACGACGGTAGTAAATAAGATGATCCCTCACTAAAATTTCAAGAAGTGTTCTCCCCTAACTGTGCACCGTTGCTAAAGTTCGTCGTTTCGAAGTACCACGTGATGATCGGGTGTGATAGATCCTTACGTTCACATACAACGGGTGTAAGACAGTTTTACACATGCAAAACACTTAGGGTTGACTTGACGAGCCTAGCATGTGCATAGACATGGCCTCGGAACACAGAAGACCGAAAGGTCGAGCATGAGTCGTATAGAAGATACGATCAACATGAAGATGTTCAACGATGATGACTAGTCCGTCTCACGTGATGATCGGACACGGCCTAGTTGACTCGGATCATGTAATCACTTAGATGACTAGAGGGATGTCTATCTGAGTGGGAGTTCATAAGATGAACTTAATTATCCTGAACATAGTCAAAAGGATTTTGCAAATTATGTCGTAGCTCGTGCTTCAGTTCTACTATTTAGGTATGTTCCTAGAGAAAATTTAGTTGAAAGTTGATAGTAGCAATTATGCGGACTAGAGGATTGTCCTCATTGCTTCATAGAAGGCTTATGTCCTTAATACACCGCTTAGTGTGCTGAACCTCGAACGTTGTCTGTGGATGTTGCGAACATCTGACATACACGTTTTGATAACTATGTGATAGTTCAGTTAAACGGTTTAGAGTTGAGGCACCGAAGACGGTTTTTGAAACGTCGCGAAACATATGTGATGTTTCGAGGGCTGAAATTGGGATTTCAGGCTCGTGCCCATGTCAAGAGGTATAAGACCTCCGACGATTTTCTTAGCCTACAAACTAAGGCAGAAAAGCTCAATTGTTGAGCTTGTGCTCAGATTGTCTGAGTACAACAATCGCTTGAATCAAGTGGGAGTTGATCTTCCAGATGAAATAGTGATGGTTCTCCGAAGTCATTACACCAAGCTGCTTGAGCTTCGTGATGAACTATAATATATCAGGGACATATATGATGATCCTTGAGATATTCGCGATGTTTGACACCACAAAAGTAGAAATCAAGAAGGAGCATCAATTGTTGATGGTTGGTGAAACCACTAGTTTCAAGAAGGGCAAGGGCACGAAGGGATACTTCATGAAACGGCAATTCAGCTGCTGCTCTAGTGAAGAAACCCAAGGTTGAACCCAAACCCGAGACTAAGTGCTTCTGTAATAAAGGGAACAGCCACTGGAGCAGAATTACCCTAGATACTTGGTAGATGAGAAGGCTGGCAAAGTCGATACAAGTATATTGGATATACATTGTGTGGGTGTGTACTTTACTAGTACTCCTAGTAGCACCAGGGTATTAGATACCGGTTCGGTTGCTAAGTGTTAGTGACTCGAAATAAAAGCTACGGAATAAACGGAGACTAGCTAAAGGTGAGCTAACAATATGTGTTGGAAGTGTTTCCAATGTTGATATGATCAAGCATCGCACGCTCCCTCTACCATCGAGATTGGTGTTTGCGTTGAGCATAGACATGATTGGATTATGTCTATCGCAATACGGTTATTCATTTAAGGAGAATAACGGTTACTCTATTTATTTGAATAATACCTTCAATGGTCTTACACCTATAATGAATGGTTTATTGAATCTCGATCGTAGTGATACACATGTTCATGCCAAAAGATAGTAATGATAGTACCACCTACTTGTGGCACTGCCACGTAAGTCATATCGGTATAAAACGCATGAAGAAGCTCCATGTTGATGGATCTTTGGGCTCACTCGTTTTTTGAAAAGTTTGAGACA
Source organism: Triticum urartu (assembly GCF_056163025.1). NCBI lineage: Eukaryota > Viridiplantae > Streptophyta > Magnoliopsida > Poales > Poaceae > Triticum > Triticum urartu. The sequence goes on from NC_141878.1 coordinate 234,278,202, forward strand.
TGCGAACCATGTCTATTGGTGTATATGCATGAAGAAACTCCATGCAAATGGACCATTTGAACTCACTTGATCTTGAATCACTTGAGACATGCAAATCATACCACATGGGCAAGATGACTGAAATCCTCGGTTTCAGTAAAATGGAACTAGAAAGCAACTTGTTGGAAGAAATACATTTTGATGTGTGCAGTCCAATGAATGCTGAGGCATGTAGTGGATATCGTTATGTTCTTACTTCACAGATGATTTGAGTAGATGTTGAGTACATTTACTTGATAAATCACGAGTCTGAATTATTGAAGGGTTCAAGTAATTTCAGGGTGAAGTTGAAAGATCGTCGTGACAAGAGGATAAAAGATCTATGATATGATCATAGAGATGAATATCTGAATTACGAGTTTGGCACAGAATTAAGACATTGTGGAAATTGTTTCACAACTAATACAGCCTGGAACACCATAGTGTGATGGTGTGTCCGAACATCATAACTGCACCCTATTGGATATGATGCATACCATGATGTCTCTTATCGAATTACCACGATAGTTTATGGGTTAGGCATTAGAGACAACCACATTCACTTTAAATAGGGCACCACGTAATTCCGATGAGATGACACCGTATGAACTATGGTTTAGAGAAACCTAAGCTGTCATTTCTTAAAAGTTTGGGGCTGCGACGCTTATGTGAAAAAGTTTCAGGCTGATAAGCTCGAACCCAAAGCAGATAAATGCATCTTCATAGGACACCCAAAACAGTTGGGTATACCTCCTGTCTCAGATCCGAAGCAATAAGGGATTGTTTCTAGAATCGGGTCCTTTCTCGAGGAAAAGTTTCTCTCAAAAGAATTGAGTGGGAGGATGGTGGAGACTTGATGAGGTTATTGAACCGTCTCTTCAACTAGTGTGTGGCAGGGCACAGGAAGTTGTTCCTGTGGCACCTACACCAATTGAAGTGGAAGCTTATGATAGTTATCATGAAACTTCAGATCAAGTCACTGCCAAACCTCGTGGGATGACAAGGATGCATACTACTTCAGAGTGGTACGTGATCCTGTCTTGGAAGTCATGTTGCTAGACAACAATGAACCTACGAGCTGTGGAGAAGCGATCGTGGGCCCGGATTCCAATAAATGGCTCGAGGCCATAAAATCCGAGAGAGGATCCATGTATGGAAACAAAGTGTAGACTTTGGTAGAACAACTCGATGGTCGTAAGTCTGTTGAGTGCAGATGGATTTTAAAAGGAAGACGGAGAATGATGGTAAGTATCACCATTAAGAAAGCTCGACTTGTCATTAAGATGTTTTCCGACAAGTTCAAGGAGTTGACTACGATGAGACTTTCTCACTCATAGCGATGCTAAGAGTCTGTTGGAACTATATTAGCGATTACTGCATTATTTATGAAATCTTGCAGATAGGATGTCAAAACATTGTTTCCTCGACGATTTTCTTGAGGAAAGGTTGTATGTGATACAACCGGAAGGTTTTGTCAATCCTGAAAGATGCTAATAAGTATGCAAAGCTCCAGCAATCCTTCTAAGGACTGGAGTAAGCAACTCGGAGTTGGAATGTACGCTTTGATGATCAAAGATTTTGGGTTTATACAAAGTTTATGAGAAACTTGTATTTCCAAAGAAGTGAGTGGGAGCACTATAGAATTTCTGATGAGTATATGTTGTTGACATATTGTTGATCAGAAATGACGTAGAATTTCTGGAAAGCATATAGGGTTATTTGGAAAGTGTTTTCAATGGAAAGCCTGGATTAAGCTACTTGAACATTGAGCATCAAGATCTATAAGGATAGATCAAAATGCTTAATGGTACTTTCAAATGAGCACATACCTGGACATGATCTTGAAGGTGTTCAAGATGGATCAGTCGAAGAAGGAATTCTTGCCTGAGTTGTAAGGTATGAAGTTAAGACTTAAAGCTCAACCACAGCAGAATAGAGATAAAGGACAAAGGTCGTCCCCTATGCTTAAGACATAGGCTCTACAGTATGCTATGCTGTGTACCGCACCTGAAATGTGCCTTGCCATGAGTCAGTCAAGGGGTACAAGAGTGATCTAAGAATGGATCACAGGACAGCGGTCAAAGTTATCCTTAGTAACTAGTGGACTAAGGAATTTTCTCAATTATGGAGGTGGCAAAAGAGTTCGTCGTAAAGGGTTACGTCGATGCAAGCTTAACACCTATCCGGATAGCTCTGAGTAGAGATACCGGATACGTATAATGGAGCAACAATTTAGAATAGCTCCAAGTAGAACAGTTATTTGGAATAGCTCCAAATAGAACGTGGTAGCTACATCTAGGAGATGACATAGAGATTTGTAAAGCACACACGGATCTGAAAGGTTCAGACCCGTTGACTATAACCTCTCTCACAAGCATAACATGATCAAACCCAGAACTCATTGAGTGCTAATCACATAGTGATGTGAACTAGATTATTGACTCTAGTAAACTCTTTGGATGTTGGTCACATGGCGATGTGACCTGTGAGTGTTAATCACATGGCGATGTGAACTAGATTATTGAATCTAGTGCAAGTGGGAGACTGTTGGAAATATGCCCTAGAGGCAATAATAAATTGATTATTATTATATTTCCTTGTTCATGATAATCGTTTATTATCCATGCTAGAATTGTATTGATAGGAAACTCAGATACATGTGTGGATTCATAGACAACATCATGTCCCTAGTAAGCCTCTAGTTGACTAGCTCGTTGATCAACAGATGGTTATGGTTTCCTGACCATGGACATTGGATGTCATTGATAACGGGATCACATCATTAGGAGAATGATGTGATGGACAAGACCCAATCCTAAGCATAGCACTAGATCGTGTAGTTCGTATGCTATAGCTTTTCTAATGTCAAGTATCATTTCCTTAGACCATGAGATTGTGCAACTCCCGGATACTGTAGGAGTGCTTTGGGTGTGCCAAACGTCACAACGTAACTGGGTGGCTATAAAGGTACACTACGGGTATCTCCGAAAGTGTCTGTTGGGTTGGCACGAATCAAGACTGGGATTTGTCACTCCGTGTAAACGGAGAGGTATCTCTGGCCCACTCGGTAGGACATCATCATAATGTGCACAATGTGATCAAGGAGTTGATCATGGGATGATGTGTTACGGAACGAGTAAAAGAGACTTGCCGGTAACGAGATTGAATAAGGTATCGGGATACCGACGATCGAATCTCGGGCAAGTATCGTACCGCTAGACAAAGGGAATTGTATACGGGATTGATTAAGTCCTTGACATCGTGGTTCATCCGATGAGATCATCGTGGAACATGTGGGAGACAACATGGGTATCTAGATCCCGCTGTTGGTTATTGACCGGAGAACGTCTCGGTCATGTCTGCATGTCTCCCGAACCCGTAGGGTCTACACACTTAAGGTTCGATGACGCTAGGGTTATAAAGGAAGTCTGTATGTGGTTACCGAATGTTGTTAGGAGTCCCGGATGAGATCCCGGACGTCACGAGGAGTTCCGGAATGGTCCGGAGGTAAAGATTTATATATGGGAAGTCCTGTTTTGGTCACCGGAAAGGTTTCGGGGTTTATCGGTAATGTACCGGGACCACCGGAGGGGTCCGGGGGTCCAGCGGGGGGGGGGGGGCCATGGGCCCCAGAGGCATACATGGGCCCAGTGTGTGAAGGCACCAGCCCCTAGGTGGGCTGGGGCGCCTCCCACTAAGGCCCATGCGCCTAGAAGGGGAGAGGGGCAAACCCTAAGGGCAGATGGGCCCTAAGGCCCATACTCCCTGCACCTCCCTCTCCTCCCCCCTCTTGGCCGCCACCCCAAGACCCATCTAGGGCTGCTGCCCCTCTAGGGGTGGGAACCCTAGAGGGGGCGCACCCTCCTCCCTCTCCCCTATATATAGTGAGGCCTGGGGCTTCCCATGACACGCGATCTGATCTCTGCCTGTTGGTGCAGCCCCCCCTCTCTTCCTCCTCATATCTCGCGGTGCTTGGCGAAGCCCTGCAGGATTGCCACGCTCCTCCATCACCACCACGCCGTTGTGCTGCTGCTGGATGGAGTCTTCCTCAACCTCTCCCTCTCTCCTTGCTGGATCAAGGCATGGGAGACGTCACCGGGCTGTACGTGTGTTGAACGCGGAGGTGCCGTCCGTTTGGCACTAGGATCATCGGTGATTTGGATCACGACGAGTACGACTCCATCAACCCCGTTCTCTTGAACGCTTCCGCTTAGCGATCTACAAGGGTATGTAGATGCACTCTCCTTCCCCTCGTTGCTAGTCTCTCCATAGATAGATCTTGGTGACACGTAGGAAAATTTTGAATTTCTTGTACGTTCCCCAACAATATAGGCATAGGGGGAGCTAAGAGAGTCCAAATGAGGTGCGGTTTTCGGCCACGCGATCGTGATCGAACGCTCTAGATGATGGAGAGGGTTTTGGTGGGTTTTGGGCCAAAGTGGAGGGGTGTTGGGCTGCAACACACACGAGGCCTTTTCGGTCCCTCGACTAAACGTTGGAGCATCAAACGAAGTCCAAATGGTACGAAACTTGACAGGCGGTCTACCGGTAGTAAACCAAGGCCGCTTGGCAAGTCTCGGTCCAATCCAGAAATGTTTAATCCCCACACACGAAAGAAAGGTAGAAAATACCACCGGAGGAGAACGAAGCGCCGGAATGCAAAATGGACAACGGGGAAAATGCTAGAATGCATGAGATGAACACGTATGCAAATGCAATGCACATGATGACATGATATGAGATGCATGACAATGACAACAACACACGGAGACAAAAACCCGAACCCGAGAAAATAAAATAACTTAACGTCGGAAACTGCAAGAGTTGGAGTACAAATTGGGTAGGTTACATCCGGGGTGTTACAACACTCCACCACGACGAAAGGATCTCGTCCCGAGATCTAGGACTGAAAGAACTCCGGGTACTCAGAACGGAGGTGATCCTCATGTTCCCAGGTAGCTTCATGGTCGGAATGGTGTGACCACTTGACTTTGAGGAATTTGATTGACTTGTTGCGAGTCTTGCGTTCAGTCTCTTCGAGAATAGCAACGGGGTGCTCACGATAGGAGAGATCTTCTTGGAGCTCAATGTCCTCGAAGTTGACGGTGCGGTCAGGAGTCTTGAAGCACTTTCGGAGCTGAGAGAAATGGAACACATCATGAACATTTGCAAAGTTTGAAGGAGGCTCGAGTTGATAGGCGAGATCGCCTCTCTTGCTGACAATCTTGAAAGGTCCCATGTATCTGGGGGCAAGCTTCCCTTTGATACCGAAGTGACGAGTACCTTTCATAGGAGAGACGCGGAGGTAAACATGATCTCCGATCTCGAAAGCCAAATCATGGTGCTTACTGTCATAGTAGCTCTTCTGGCGGGATTGGGCTGCTTTGAGGTTATCTCGAATGACTTTGCACATCTCCTCTGCCTCTGTGATTAAGTCATTACCGAAAAGCTGACGTTCACCGGTTTCGGACCAGTTGAGAGGGTTACGGCACTTCCTGCCATGAAGAATTTCAAATGGGGCCTTGCCCGAACTTGCTTGAAAACTGTTGTTGTAGGAGAATTCAGCATATGGAAGACAATCCTCCCACTTCATGCCGAAGGAGATCACACAAGCCCTGAGCATATCTTCAAGAATCTGGTTGACACGCTCGACTTGACCGCTCGTTTGAGGATGGAAAGTTGTGCTGAAGCGGATGTTGGTGCCCATGACCTTCTGAAAAGAATCCCAAAACTTGGAGGTAAAGATGCTGCCATGTTCTGCCTTCACTCTTTTGCAGACATCACACTCATTCACGAATTGAGCAATCTCGCGCTTCATTCGAGTCCACCAATAAGCCTGCTTGAGGTCCTGATACATCTTCGTGCTCCCAGGGTGGATGGAGAGGAGAGAATGTGAGCATCGTTCATGATCACTTTACGGAGGTCACCTTTGGGTACAACAATATGATCCTCGAAGAAGAGAGTATCCTTGTCGTCAAGGCGGTAGCACTTGTACTTGGGTTGACTCTTGGCAATCCCAATCTTCACCTTTTTCACCATAGCATCAAGAAGCTGAGCTTGGCGAATCTGGTCTTCCAGGGTAGGAGAGACTTGAAGGTTGGCGAGGAAACCTTGAGGAACAACTTGCAGATTAAGTTTGCGGAAAGCTTCACAAAGCTCGGGTTGATAAGGCTTGAGAATCATACTGTTACAATAAGCCTTCCTGCTCAAAGCGTCAGCAATCACATTGGCCTTGCCTGGAGTATACTCGATACTCGGATTATACTCTTGAATCATTTCGACACATCAAGTTTGCCTGAGGTTGAGATTAGGCTGAGTGAAGATGTACTTGAGACTCTTGTGGTCAGTGAAGATGTCCACTTTTCTTCCCAATAAGAGACGTCTCCAAGTCAAAAGAGCATGCACAACTGCCGCCAACTCGAGATCATGACTGGGGTAGTTCTTTTCATTAGGCTTCAACTGGAGAGAGGTATAAGCAACAACTTTCTTCTCTTGCATCAATACTGTGCCAAGACCTTGGAGAGAGGCATCACAAAAGACCTCATACGGCTTGGATTCATCAGGCGGAGTCAGAACTGGAGCAGTGATCAACTTCTCTTTCAAGGTGTTGAAAGCAATGTCACACTCCGGAGACTAAACGTACTTGACGTGCTTCTGGAGAAGATTAGAGAGAGGCTTCGCGATCTTAGAAAAGTTTGCAACGAATCTTCGATAGTAGCTTGCGAGACCGAGGAAGCTATGAAGTTGCTTCACGTTTTGAGGAGGTTCCCAATTCACAATTGCAGACACCTCCTCAGGATTCACCGCAATGCCCTTGGCAGAGATGATATGAACAAGATAAAGAACCTCATCGAGCCAAAATTCACACTTGGAGAACTTGGCGTAGAAGTGGTGTTCCCTCAGCTTATCAAGCACCAAACGCAAGTGCTTGGCATGATCTTCCTTGTTCTTCGAGAAAACCAGAATGTCGTCGAGATAGACCAAAACGAAGTCATTGGTGTAGGCGTTGAAGATGAAGTTCATCATGCGAGAGAACGTCGGAGGAGCATTGACGAGGCGAAAAGATATGACAGTGTATTCATATGAACCATAGCTTGTCCTGAAAGCCGTCTTGGGAATATCTTGCTCACGGATTCGAATCTGATGATAACCCATACGGAGATCAAGCTTGGAGAATACTTGGGCACCTTTGAGTTGTTCGAACAGCTCGTTGATGTTGGGAAGTGGGTATTTGTTCTTGATGGTCTTCTTGTTCAATGGACGGTAATCAACACAAAGTCGGTCCGTTCCATCCTTCTTCTTCACAAAAAGAACACCACAACCCCACGGAGAAGAACTAGGCCGAATGAGACCCATTCTCTCTTGAATATTGAGTTGCTTCTTCAGCTCCTTCAACTCTTCAGGTCCGAGCTTGTAAGGACGCTTGCACACTGGTTCCGTGCCAGGCTCAAGATCAATAACGAATTCAACTGGCTGGTGCGGAGGCATTCCTGGAAGCTCTTCTGGAAAGACGTCTTGATATTCGCAAACAACTGGAATTTGCGAGATAGCATCCAGTTCACCCTTCTCATTGAGAGAAAATATATGGATGGTATCATCACGAGCGGCAAAGACAATTACATCCTCGGATGAATGAGTCAATTGAATCTGCCTGGCTGCACAATCAAGCTGAGCCTTGTGCTTAGAAAGCCAACCCATTTCGAGAATAAGATCAATATCCGAGTTGCCAAGAACCATTGGGGAAGAAAGAAACTTGTAGTCGCCCAAGGTGATAGTAACATCTGGCACCTCCAGACTTGCACTCAAACGTTTGCCAGGAGAAACGATATCCATTTGTTTACCCAAATGAGACGAAACGAACTCATGCTTGGTAAAAAATGGCTTTGACATGAAACAATACGATGCACCAGTGTCAAAAAGAACTCTTGCGGGAATATCGTTAACAGGAAGGTTACCCATGATGACATCTGACGAGTCCTCTGCCTGAGCTGCGTTCATCAAGTTGACCTTGGCGTGCTTGGGGTTATGCTTGACCACATCTGAGTGACTTGTAACACCCTCGATGCGACTATATCTCCCACGTGTCGAGGCACGACTTAGAGGCATAATCGCATTGAAGGCATATGTCGCAAGTTTGGCAATCTTCACAACATCCCATGTAATATAGATCATAAAAGGGGAGATAACATAGTTGGCTTACACTCACCACGTCAATCAAGTACATAAATAACATTACATCATTCAAACACTCATGGCCCGACTACGGCGCCAAAATAAAAGATAACCCAACATGCGACACGGTCCTGATCACCCCCAACTGGGCACCACTACTGATCATCAGGAAAGGAAACATAGTATCGTTGAGAGTCCTCGTGGAACTCCCACTTGAGCTCGAGCGCGTCACCTGGAGTGGAATCATCAGGCCCTGCATCTGGTGTAATAGTAATCTGTGAGCCACAGGGACTCAGCAATCTCGCACCCTCGTGATCAAGACTATTTAAGCTTATATGTAAGGCAAGGTAAAGATATAGCTGGAGCTGCAGCAAGCGACTAGCATATATGGTGGCTATCCTGATCGCAAAAGAGAGTGGGAAGAGAAGGCAAAGCGCGAGCGATAAACTAGAGGACAACCTGTGCAGACATTACTCCAACACCGTGTCCACTTCCCGGACTAGGCCGAGAAGAGGCCATCATGGTAACACACACTGTTGATTCATTTTAATTAAGTTAAGGTTCAAGTTATCTACAACCGGACATTAACAAATTCCCATCTTCCCATAACCGCGGGCACGGCTTTCGAAAGTTCAAATCCCTGCAGGGGAGTCCCAACTTAGCCCATGACAAGCTCTCACGGTCAACGAAGGAATAGACCTCCTCCCGAGACGTTCCGATCAGACTCGGAATCTCTGTTCTTCAAGACACTTCGACAAGTTAAAACAAAACCAGCAACACCGCCCGAATGTGCCGACAAATCCCGATAGGAGCTGCACATATCTCATTCTCAAGGCACACTCAAATGAGCCAGACGTCGGGTAGGCCAGCCCAGAGTTGCCCCTGGTAGCCCCGGACATCACTCGGTTGGACCAACACTCAGAGGAGCACTGGCCAGGGGGGGCTAAAATAAGATGACCCTCGGGCTCCGGAAACCCAAGGGAAAAAGAGGCTAGGTGGCAAATGGTAAAACCAAGGTTGGGCATTGCTGGAAAAGCTTTAATCAAGGCGAACTATCAAGGGGTTCCCATTATAACCCAACCGCGTAAGGAACGCAAAATCCGGGAACATAACACCGATATAACGGAAACTAGGGCGGCAAGAGTGGAACAAAACACTAGGAGAGAGGCCGAGCCTTCCACCCTTTACCAAGTATATAGATGCATTAAGATAACAAGATAATATAATGATATCCCAACAAGTAAATAAATGTTCCAACAAGGAACGGTCTCCAATCTTCACCTGCAACTAGCAACGCTATAAGAGGGGCTGAGCAAAGCGGTAACATAGCCAATCAATGGTTTGCTAGGACATGGTGGGTTAGAGGTTTGACATGGCAATTTGGGAGGCATGTGAGCAAGTGGTAGGCATCGTAGCATTGGCATAGCAAAAGAGCGAGCATCTAGCAAAGCAAAGATAGTAGTGATTTCAAGGGTATGATCATCTTGCCTGCAAAGTTGTCAGAGTTGACTGGATCCTCGAAAGCAAACTCAACGGGCTCCTCGTTAGCGAACTCGTCTCCCGGATCTACCCAAACAAGACAAACAAGCAAACGGAGCACAATCAACCACGTGCAAGGATCAACAATATGATGCAAAGATGGTATGCTATGCGGGATGTGATGCGGGATGCATATGCAAGATTTGACAAGGGATGCAAGAACCTGGCCTCAACATGGGAAACCAAGTGTGCCACTGGAAATATGAGATGAAATCGCTTGAAAACGATATAAAGAACGCCAGAATCAGAGTTACTGTTTGGAAATGGCAAGCGATTCAAATATGACGCCGGTCTGCGATTTACAGCAAGTAGCCATCTAAATGCAACAAGATGAACATGCTACAGCACTCAACCATGACAACAAAATACATGGCAGGGATGCATTCATGATGCTTAACAAAAGTCTAGCACTGAGCTATGGCCAAAGCATCCATTAACAGGTTCAAACAAGCATGGCAAAAATGACAAATATCTAAATGGAGTAGCAGATCTGACAATTATCTCAAGTAGCACTCTTCTAACAGAATTTTGGGCATCAATAAGAACTAAAATGAAAATGATGCAATGGAATGAAATGATGTACTCTCTGAGACGAACATTTTGATATGCTATATGCCAAAAACGGAGCTACGGATGCGGAGATATAGCATGATGAACAGGAGCACATGAACTAGGGTTTCGGGCAAAAAGTCAACCGTCCCAATTCCCAGATCTGGATCTGGCATGGATTTTGAAGCAGCCCGCCGGAGTTACTGTTCACTGCCGGAGATGAAGCTCGCCGGAGGTCGGAGTTGAGGAAGGAGGGGCCGGATCCGGTGGTGGAGCTCGCCGGGGCGGCGCGGTTGCCGAGACCCGCGGCGGCGATGGCCGCGAAGGACGGGACGGGCGGCGGTGTGTGGCGGCCCGCGGCGGCCGTGTCGCCGGAGATGGCGATGGAGGCGGCGGTCGCTCGGGGAAGAAGGGCGCGGGGAGGTGCCCCGGCGGCGCTTGGCGGTTGGGCCTCGGGGGCCCGGTGTGGGCCTCCAGGGCCGGTGGCGGGGAAGTGGGCGTGGGCCACTTGGCGCCCACTGATTGGCCGGAGGCGGCGGCGGGATTCGTCTGGTGGCGGGGTGGACGTGTCCGGTGGCGGCGGGGCAATTTTTTTAGGGCTTAGGAGAGGGGATCCATGAGTTTGGAGGAGGGGTTCTTCATATAGTCATAGGGGGAGCTAAGAGAGTCCAAATGAGGTGCGGTTTTCGGCCACGCGATTGTGATCGAACGCTCTAGATGATGGAGAGGGTTTTGGTGGGTTTTGGGCCAAAGTGGAGGGGTGTTGGGCTGCAACACACACGAGGCCTTTTCGGTCCCTCGGTTAACCGTTGGAGCATCAAACGAAGTCCAAATGGTACGAAACTTGACAGGCGGTCTACCGGTAGTAAACCAAGGCCGCTTGGCAAGTCTCGGTCCAATCTGGAAATGTTTAATCCCCACACATGAAAGAAAGGTAGAAAAGACCACCGGAGGAGAACGAAGCGCCGGAATGCACAATGGACAACGGGGAAAATGCTCGAATGCATGAGATGAACACGTATGCAAATGCAATGCACATGATGACATGATATGAGATGCATGACAATGACAACAACACATGGAGACAAAAACCCGAACCCGAGAAAATTAAATAACTTAATGCTGGAAACGGCAAGAGTTGGAGTACAAATTGGGTAAGTTACATCCGGGGTGTTACAGCTTTGGAGCCTGGCTGGTGGAGGCGTGATTGGCAACCTCTCCGGATATAGTCCGGCGAGGTCTCTTTGTCCTGAAGAAAGCACGAGCGTTAATATGCCTTGAAGGAATAACACCTGGGAATAAGATGGCGCGCTATACCTTTGCGCCGGCGTCTCAGTCCGGACCGCACTTCTTTTCAGCCTGCGGGGCCTTGCCGCCCCTCGTTGGCTAGTCGCCGCAGGCTCGGCCTCCCGTCTCAAGGGCCTCCCCTGCAAAACACGGTTGTCATACGGCAATCGAAAACACGCGACGATAGATCCCTTTTTCAAAGTGATGGGACTTCGGTCTCAGTTACCTGTGAGGCTGGGAGTAGCCCTGGGTAATCGGCCGTAATGGCCACCAAGGCGTTATCCTTGCTCAATTGATGAAACACCCCATCAATCAGCTCCACAGATAAGTCCGGATCCTCTTGAGAGGCCGGGTCGAGGGACCGTCCCGAATCCTCGGGTTGTGGAGGGCTGTTTATTTCTTTAACAGCCTGGCGCAGTTCCTGCGTTGAAGTCGTTAGACTGAATATTTAACGATGGGAATATAAAACGGATGGGCAAGTAAAAGTGTCCACTTACCCAACTTGGGGGATTGTACATAGAAAATCCACCCTGTGGGTTGACGCGGAGAAATTCCTCCTCTTCTCCCTTATACAAAGCGGACAAGATCTTTATTAGAGCGGCAGCCAAATCCGGCCCCTAACGGCCGTGGCGGGTGGTGTCGTCCTCCGCGTTGAAGTCCCACATGGGGTGGCCTCTATACTGAAGCGGCTGCACCCCTCGCATGATGCATGCGCCCATGACCCCGATCATGGTCAGTCTGGAATGAGCTAACAATCTTATCCGGCCCATCAGGTAAAGAACGTCCTTGTCGCTTTCTCTCTGAGGGCTCCATGGACGCCAGCTTAGGCGCTTCTTTAGGGGAGCACTGTCGAACTCAGGGAGGCTGATCCGGATAGGATCCGGCAGCGGGACGTCCTCTATATAAAACCATTCCGAAGGCCAGTCCTCGAACGCCTTCTTTGGGGTTCCGGATAGATATCCGGTCCTGGCGATGCGCCACACTTCGGCTCCGCCCACTTGGTATATTGACCCCTTCTGAGAACGGGGCACAAGGCAGAATAGCCTTTTCCACAGCGTGAAATGAGCCTCGCAGCCCAAAAACAGCCCGCAAAGGGCTACGAAGCCCATGATATGCAATATGGAGGCAGGCGTGAGGTTGTGCAGCTGGAGGCCATAGAACTCCAGGAGCCCCCGGAGAAACGGATGAATTGGAAATCCGAGCCCTCTTATTAAGTAAGGGACAAGGCATACCCGCTCTCCTTTGGAGGGATTGGGGCGCTCTTCGCTTGCTCTCCGCCATTATAGGTGGCAAGTTCGGCTCGAACTGGGACCATATAGGCCGGGGGAGAAATCCCTTGGTCTGGAGCGTCACTAGCTCGCTGTGCGGCATGTAGCATCTCTCCCAATCTCCAGGCTGAGGGCTGGAAGGACGAGAGGAGGAGCTGCGGCGGCCGGCCATGATAGAATGGACCTCTGTCGGATACGCTCTCATGAATACTCGCGGAGGGGAGAAGGTGTGGTCTGGATCTAAATCCTCGTCCCCTTCAATAGGCGGCTCATTCACGCGGCTAGGGGTGTAAATGTAAAAACACCCTGACTTTTCGTATTCGTTTGACACGTGGAAGACGGCCATTATTGGGCGTAGAAGCCAAGGAGCGCTACATTTACAAGAAACCGGACATTATTCAACAGGTACACGGAATTTGGAGGAGAATCCGCCTTGCAATGCTGAAGACAATTTGCGCGCCGGACTCGTCGTCATTGAAGCCTGGTTCGGGGGCTACTGAGGGAGTCCTGGATTAGGGGGTGTCCGGATAGCCAGACTATACCTTCGGCCGGACTCCTAGACTATGAAGATACAAGATTGAAGACTTCGTCCCGTGTTCGGAAGGAACTTTCCTTGCCGTGGAAGGCAAGCTTGGTGGTGCGGATATGTAGATCTCCTACCATTGTAACCGACTCTGTGTAACCCAAGCCCTCTCCGGTGTCTATATAAACCAGAGGGTTTTAGTCCGTAGGGACAAAAATCATACCATGGGCTAGCTTCTAGGGTTTAGCCTCCTTGATCTCGTGGTAGAACTACTCTTGTACTACCCATATCATCAATATTAATCAAGCAGGACGTAGGGTTTTACCTCCACCGAGAGGGCCCAAACCTGGGTAAAAACATCGTGTCCCCGCTCTCCTGTTACCATCCGCCTAGACGCATAGTTCGAGACCCCCTACCCGAGATCCGCCGATTTTGACACCGACAAGTAGCCTCCCCGATGATATGTTGAGAGTCATCATCTCCCTCCTCCTAATCAAATATGGGGCGCAAACAACCCTCCTTTCGCGGCGGTGGCGCCCCCTATGGAACTCCAGCACTCTCGACCTCATCGACACCCACGAGCTCTACCATGGCTATCACAAAAGCTTGGATGCGTTCTCCAAGATCCTCGGCAGTCACCTTGGCCCAAACAAAGGCCTTAGAATGGGCAAGTTTCGTTCCAACGGCAAGGACCGAGCCATGATTGACGACTGGTTCCGATCCCCCGCCCTAGATCAGCTCGAGGAGCTCACTTTTGATGATGGGCATATGCGGTCGCTGCCAACGTCCGCACTCCGCCTCGCGCCCACGCTGTGCATCGCCAAGTTCAGGAACTGCCATTTCCCGCCCCTTAATGACGCGCCCGCTCTTATTCTACCATGACTGAAGCACCTCGAGCTTGTCGTCGTCTGCCTCTCAAAGGGTGACATGGAGCGCCTGCTCCGTGGCTGTACTGCACTCTAGTACCTTCATCTTCAGGAGATCAATGGGTTGAGTACCTTCCACATCACCTCCATGACTCTCTGGACTATTTATGTGTGTTGCTGGTGCAGCAGGAAGACATCACAAAAGGTGGACCACGGTATGGTCATCTAGGACACACCTGCACTTGAGAGATTACTTTTAGTTGATCAAGAAGGTCCAACAAGAATCAATGTCATTTCTGCGCCAAAATTGACAGTAGTGGGCTACTCATCTGACTACTCCGAACTTGTTATTGGGTCCACACCCGTTCAGGTACAACAGCCGCCTTCTACCTCTCCTTCTACAAATTAACATTATTTCTAATTTTGAAGATGTTTGTTTGTCTGTCATTCAGAAAATGATTCGGACAAGCTTGACCCTGAAACTACGCACATTGAAGGTCTTGGCACTAGAATCTATCAGGCCCAACCTGGAGCAAGTTGTTAGTTTCCTAAGATGCTTTCCGTGCCTGGAGAAGCTATATATCGAGGTGATGTTCCTTTCCTGTTAAATGTTAACCATAAGGGAGTTCAATTTGTGACACCTTTTTCCAAGTTTACAATGACAATGTACTACGATTTCTGAAGGTTCTTTTGGAGGATTTCAGTACATACATGCCCCCCCCCATATTGGTTGCTTGATCCATATGGTTACAATCAATAAGCATTTCTCCTTTGGATTCATCTGTAGTAGTTTTCTTAGGGAACTTTTCATCCACTCCAACCTCTTGTGAAGAAGGCTACATTTTTCTAGAATGTAATCAAATGCCCATGTTAATCATGTCAGATCAAAGATGGCATGTTAGTGCATTATACAAATCATGCAAACCAAATAGCTAGGCCTGTAGTAATGTTCAAAACTGCATGTAGGCACTAACACGTTTTTTTCTTTTGCAGATAAGATTAGGCCCAGTGGTGGATAATGTGATACAATATAACAATCACATCGCATTCCTAGATCTGCATCTCTCAGAAATTACTTTGAACTCCTACCGAGGGACCTTACTGGAGATTATATTCGCTAGGTTCTTTGTTCTTAGAGCAAGGGTGCTGAAGGAAATGAGGTTTGCCCTACATTTATTTCGCAAAAATGAATGGTCTGTTGATCAGCGCCGGCACCTGCGGCAGAATGGAGTAGGCTCCAAAAATGCTGAATTTCATTTTGGAACTTCAGATGACAGAGTAATCGGAAGTCATCAGGTCAACCCCATACATGACTTCTCAGTGGATGACCCCTTTGCAAAAATTGTGAGGTTTCGAAGCCAGACTTAGAAGCGGTGATATTAGTTTGAACCGCTCTAATATCCATGTTCAGCGCATCAGCGTGAGCGTTTGCAACTGAGACCTGAATTTCATTTCTAATATCAGTTTGAACCTTGTAATCTTTGAATTTGAGCCATATAACTCTGGAATTTGAACCTTGTAACATTTCGAGATTTTGTGGTACAATCGTTGACATGGCATCGTATGAGACTCGTATATTGCTGCACTATTTTGACCTTAATATGCAATGGTCTTAGATTTTATTAACCCTTCTCAAATCAGTTTACCTTGTCGATCTCACAGCACACGATCTGTATAGCTAACTCGACTGCGATCTTCGTCATTATTGCACACAGTTGGTTTCTTCCACCATGTGCACTATAGAGCGCAGAATTAATTATCGCACTTGAGTGTCCATCATCACCATTCTGCATAACTTTGACCTGATTACCCAGGGGTAAACTTATGACCAAAGTGATTCCACACACTTCGTTTTTACAAAGCTTTGTGCCAATAAACGCCCACGATTTGTCCCTCTTCAAGCCGACGCGTGGCCAAACTAGCCGGGCGGGAAGCTTGCGCGGTAAACAGTGCAGTAGCGTGGGAACAGGCTCTTCGAGCTCACGCCTGGGGTGCGGTGTTGTCAAGCGTGCACTGGATTCAGGAATCCTCCGCTATGAACGCTGTGACAAGATGTGACGATTACAGGTCGGCCGGCCCCCATTTATTACAACGGCCATTTAACCTACCCTTGTGTCTCTTCAACCTTTCGATCACACCCCACCATTGCAAGAAGCACACCCACCACGATAAATTCTTAGATGATATCCTGCGCAGCTCCAATGGCACTCCGAGCGGCTGCCGACAACGAGCAGCAGTTCACCATGCGTGCCATGGTGGACACCCACAGAAGGTTAATGGACCTCTCGGTGGTGTGCACCAATGACTCGGTCTGGGCGGAGCACTCCATCCAGATCATGGAGCTGTTTCTTGCCGAGGAGAAGTACAAGGTGGTTGGGTTCGACCTCGAGTACACCCGCGCTCATGCTGGGGCTCATCCCAAGGTCGTTGTCGCCCAGATGTGCGTGCGCCACCACGTCCTCGTCTACCACTACTGCCTGGCCACAAGGCCTTGCGAGCGTTTCGCCAGGGTTGTCAATAGCCCCCACTACATGTTCGCTACGGTGGACATCACCAACGATGTAAAGGTGCTCGAGAATTCGGGCATCACCTGCCAGAATCTTGTCGACATCCAGGGCAAATACAAGATCAGGGGCAACAAGGAGTATGAGAAGGACTCACTAGTTCACCTCGCCGAGGCCATCATCGACCCCTACTACAGAGCAATGAAGGATTTGTGCAACAAGGAAAAGCATGCCTGGCACTCGCCCTGGATGGAGAAACTTGACAAAGTTCACGTCGTGTACACGGCCAAGGAGGCATACACGAGCTACGACATGTACAGGTGGATCATTGACATGAGGAAGTCCATCCTTCCACAAAACGGCCAGGGATCCAGCCGGAAGCAGAGCAATGGCAAGCGTCATCGCAACAATAAGTAGATGATTAGATTCTTGTTTCTCCTACTTTAGTATGCATGTAATTGCTTTCTTTGGTGTGTGGAAATGTTATGTGTGTAGTTGATATGTGTCCAACGTATCAATAATTTTTTATTGTTCCATGCTATTATATTATCTGTTTTGGATGTTTAATGGGCTTTAATATACCTTTTTATATTATTTTTGGGACTAACCTACTAACCAAAGGCCTAGTGCAAATTGCTGTTTTTTTGCCTATTTTAGTATTTCGCAGAAAAGGAATATCAAACGGAATCCAAACGGAATGAAACCTTCGGGAGAGTTATTTTTGGAACAAACGCAGTCCAGGAGACTTGAAGTGGACGTCAAGGAAGAAATGAGGCGGCCACGAGGTAGGAGGGCACGCCCCCACCCTCGTGGGCCCCTCATGGCTCCACCGGCCTACTTCTTTCGCCTATATATACTCATATACCCCGAGAACATCTAGGAGCACCACGAAAGCCTATTTCCATCGCCGCAAACTTTTGTACCTGTGAGATCCCATCTTGGGGCCTTTTCCGGCGCTCCGCCAGAGGGGGAATCGATCATGGAGGGCTTCTACATGAACACCATAGCTAATCCGATGATGTGTGAGTAGTTTACTACAGACCTTCGGGTCCATAGTTATTAGCTAGATGGCTTCTTATCTCTCTTTGGATCGCAATACAAAGTTCTCCTTGATTCTCTTGGAGATCTATTTGATGTAATTCTTTTTGCGGTGTGTCTGTTGAGATCCGATGAATTGTGGGTTTATGATCAAGATTATCTATGAAGAATATTTGATTCTTCTCTGAATTATTTTATGCATGATTTAATATCTTTGCAAGTCTCTTCGAATTATCAGTTTGGTTTGGCCTACTAGATTGATGTTTATTGCAATGGGAGAAGTCCTTAGCTTTGGGTTCAATCTTGTCGTGTCCTTTCCCAGTGATAGCAGGGGCAGCAAGGCACGTATTGTATTGTTGCCATTGAGGATAAAAATATGGGTATTATATCATATTTCTTGAGTTTATCCCTCTACATCATGTCATCTTACCTAATGCGTTACTCTATTCTTATGAACTTAATACTCTAGATGCATGCTGGATAGCGGTCGATGTGTGGATTAATAGTAGTAGATATAGAATCGTTTCGGTCTACTTGTCGCGGACGTGATGCCTATATACATGATCATGCCTAGATATTCTCATAACTATGCGCTTTTCTATCAATTCCTCGACAGTACTTTGTTCACCCACCGTAGAATTTGCTATCTTGAGAGAAGCCACTAGTGAAACCTATGGCCCCCGGGTCTATTTTCCATTATATTATTTTCCTATCTACTTGCTATTTCTATCGTTGTTTATTTTGCAATCTTTATTTTTCCAATCTATACAATAAAAATACCAAAAATATTTATCTTATTATCTCTATCAGATCTCACTTTCATAAGTGACTGTGAAGGGATTGACAACCCCTTTATCGCGTTGGTTGCGAGGTTCTTGTTTGTTTGTGCAGGTACTAGGGACTTGCGTGTTACCTCCTACTGGATTGATATCTTGGTTCTAAAAAACTGAGGGAAATACTTATGCTACTTTGTTGCATCACCCTTTCCTCTTCAAGGGAAAACCAACATATGCTCAAGAGGTAGCAAGAAGGATATCTGGTGCCGTTGCCGGGGAGGTTGCACCAAGTCAAGTCAAGATTTGATCTCTCGTCAACAAGACATTTTTGGCGCCATTGCCGGGGAGATCTACGCACAAGTCAAGACATACCAAGTACCCATCACAAACTCTTATCCCTCCCATTACATTATTTGCCATTTGCCTCCCATTTTCCTCTCCCCCACTTCACCTTTGCCGTTTTATTCGCCCTCTTTTCCGTTTGCCTCTTTTCTTGCTTCTTGTGTGCTTGTGTGTCACGATGTGTCTTCCAAAAAGTATTGATCTTCACCACAGAACGTTGGAAGAAATTGAAAACAACATTAGAAGTTTTATGTCCTTGCAATTTGAGCATAATAATTTCTTCAGAAATGAGTTTAAAGAGCAAAAAGGTTTTATGGAGTACATGAATAAAGAGCTCGATGATATGTCTAAGGAATTTTATGGTTTGAAATCTCAGTTTGCTCATCTTGAAAACTTAAAAGCCCAAATTTCGGATAAGCAGGCCACCTTAGTTAATAAGATGGCCGCCAAACCGGAAGAGTTAGATGATAATAAGGATGAAGATCTAAAAGTTACCGATGTGTCTCCTATTAAATCTTTGTTTTGCAATATGAATCTTGATAATGATGGGACTAGAGATGAGTCAACTTTAGCTAAAAGGTGTCCCAATGATTCGGAGTTTTTAGATCTTGATGCAAAAATTGGTAAAAGTGGGATTGAAGAGGTCAAGACTTTACATAGCAATGAACCCACTATTTTGGATTTCAAGGAATTTAATTATGATAATTGCGCTTTGATATATTGTATTTCCTTGTTGCAATCCGTGTTAAATCTCCTCATGCTTATGATCAAAATAAAGCTTTTACCAAACATATCATTGATGCCTTAATGCAATCCTATGAAGAAAAGCTTGAATTATAAGTTTCTATCCCTAGAAAACTTTATGGTGAGTGGGAAACTACTATTAAAATTAAAATTAGAGATCATGCATGCTATTCTTTATGTGATTTGGGTTCTAGTGTCTCCACGATTCCAAAAACTTTGTGTGATGTGTTAGGTTTCTGTGAATTGGATGATTGTTCTTTAAATTTGCATCTTGAGGATTCCAGTATTAAGAAACCTATGGGAAGGATTAATGATGTTCTTATTGTTGCAAATAGGAATTATGTGCCCGTAGATTTCATTGTTCTTGATATAGATTGCAATCCTACATGTCCTATTATTCTTGGTAGACCTTTCCTTAGAACGATTGGTGCAATTATTGATATGAAAGAAGGAAATATTAGATTCCAATTTCCATTAAGGAAAGGCATGGAACACTTTCCTAGGAAAAAAATTAAATTACCTTATGAATCTATTATGAGAGCCACTTATGGATTGCATACCAAAGATGACAATGCCTAGATCTATTCTTGTTTTTATGCCTAGCTAGGGGCGTTAAACAATAGCGCTTGTTGGGAGGCAACCCAATTTTATTTTTTTTCTTGTTTTTTGTTCCTGTTTAGTAATAAATAATTTATCTAGCTTATTTTTACATGTGGTTTTATGTTTTTAATTAGTGTTTGTGCAAAGTAGAACCTTTGGGAAGACTTTGGGGAAGTCTTTGCGATCTTGCTGTAAAAAACAGAAACTTTAGCGCTCACGAGATTAGCTTCCATTTTTTACTGGAGAGTACGATTAGGTTGATTCTTTTTGCAGATGATTAATATACAAATTCCACACGCCCAACATTGTATTTCAGAATTTTTGGGGTTACATAAGTATTTGAAACCTACAGATTACTACATACTGTTCTATTTTTGACAGATTCAGATTTTCGTGTGTTGTTTGCTTATTTTGATGAATCTATGGCTAGTATCGGGGGTTATGAACCATAGAGAAGGTGGAATAAAGTAGGTGTAACACCAATATAAATAATTAAAGTTCATTATAGTACCTTGAAGTGGTGGTTTGTTTTCTTATACTAACGGGGCTCATGAGATTTTCTGTTGAGTTTTGTGTTGTGAAGTTTTCAAGTTTTGGGTAAAGATTTGATGGATTTTGAAATAAGGAGTGGCAAGAGCCTAAGATTGGGGATGCCCAAGGAACACAAGGTAAAATTTAAGGACAACCAAAATCCTAAGCTTGGGGATGCCCCGGAAGGCATCCCCTCTTTCGTCTTCGTCCATCAGTAACTTTACTTGAGGCTATATTTTTATTCACCACATGATATGTGTTTTGCTTGGAGCATCTTGTATGATTTGAGTCTTTGATTTTTAGTTTATCACAATCATCCTTTCTGTACACACCTTTTTTGAGAGACACACATGAATCGGAATTTATTAGAATACTCTATGTGCTTCACTTATATCTTTTGAGCTAGATAATTTTGCTGTAGTGCTTCACTTATATCTTTAAGAGCACGGTGGTGGTTTTATTTTATAGAAATTGTTGATCTCTCATGCTTAACTTATATTATTTTGAGAGTCTTTTAGAACAGCATGGTAATTTGCTTTGGCTATAAAATTAGTCCTAATATGATAGGCATCCAAGATGGGTATAATAAAAACTTTCATAAAAAGTGCATTGAATGCTATGAGAAGTTTGATACTTGATGATTGTTTTGAGATATGAAGATGGTGATATTAGAGACATGCTTGTTGAGTAGTTGTGAATTTGATAAATACTTGTTCTAAAGTTTGTGATTCCCATATCATGCACGTATGGTGAACCGTTATGTGCTAAAGTCAGAGCATGATTTATTTATTGATTGTCTTCCTTATGAGTGGCGGTCGGGGACGAGCGATGGTATTTTCCTACCAATCTATCCCCCTAGGAGCATGCGCATAGTACTTTGTTTTGATAACTAATAGATTTTATCAATAAGTATGTGAGTTCTTTATGACTAATGTTGAGTCCATGGGTTATACACAGTCTCACCCTTCCACCATTGCTAGCCTCTCTAGTACCGCGCAACTTTCGCCGGTACCATACACCCACCATATACCTTCCTCAAAACAGCCACCATACCTACCTATTATGGCATTTCCATAGCCATTCCGAGATATATTGCCATGCAACTTACCACCATTCCGTTTGTTATGACACGTTACATCATTGTCATATTGCTTTGCATGATCATGTAGTTGACATCGTATTTGTGGCAAAGCAACCTTTATAATTCTTTGATACATGTCACTCTTGATTCATTGCATATCCTGGTACACCGCCGGAGGCATTCACATAGAGTCATATTTCGTTCTAGTATCGAGTTGTAATTTTTGAGTTCTAAGTAAGTAAAAGTGTGATGATCATCATTATTAGAGCATTGTCCCAATTGAGGAAACGATGATGGAGACTATGATTCCCCCACAAGTCGGGATGAGACTCCGGACGAAAAGAAAAGAAAAAGAGGCCATAAAAAGAGAGAGGAGAAGGCCCAAATAAAAAAATGAGAGAAAAAGGGAGAAGGTACAATGTTACTATCCTTTTACCACACATGTGCTTCAAAGTAGCACCATGATCTTCATGATAGAGAGGCTCCTATGTTGTCACTTTCATATACTAGTGGGAATTTTACATTATATAACTTGGCTTATATATTCCAATGATGGACTTCCTCAAAATGTCCTAGGTCTTCGTGAGCAAGCGAGTTGGATGCACACCCACTTAGTTTCATTTGTTGAGATTTCATACACTTCTAGCTCTAGTGCATCCATTGCATGGCAATCCCTACTCACTCACATTGATATCTGTTGATGGGCATCTCCATAGCCCGTTGATACGCCTAGTTGACGTGAGACTATCTTCTCGTTTTTGTCTTCTCCACAACCACCATTCTATTCCACCTATGGTGCTATGTCCATGGCTCACGCTCATGTATTGCGTGAAGATTGAGAAAGTTAGACAACATCAAACGTATGAAACAATTGCTTGGCTTGTCATCGTGGTAGTGCATGATTAAATACTTTGTGTGGTGAAGATGGAGCATGGCTAGACTATATGATTTTGTAGGGATAACTTTCTTTGGCCATGTTATTTTGAGAAGACATGATTGCTTTGTTAGTATGCTTGAAGTATTATTATTTTATGTCAATACTAAGCTTTAGTCTTGAATCTTTTAGATCTGAACATTCATGCCACAATAAAGAAAATTACATTGAGAATTATGCTAGGTAGCATTCCTCATCAAAAATTCTGTTTTTATCATTTACCTACTCGAGGACGAGTAGGAATTAAGCTTGGGGATGCTTGATACATGTCCAACGTATCTATAATTTTTGATTGTTCCATGCTATTATATTATCTGTTTTGGATGTTTAATGGGATTTAATATACCTTTTTATATGATTTTTGGGACTAACCTACTAACCAAAGGCCTAGTGCAAATTGCTGTTTTTTTGCCTATTTTAGTGTTTCATAGAAAAGGAATATCAAACGGAATCCAAACGGAATGAAACCTTCGGGAGAGTTATTTTTTGTAACAAACGCAATCCAGGAGACTTGGAGTGGACGTCCTGGAAGAAACAAGGCGGCCACGAGGTTGGAGGGCGCGCCCAGGGGGGTAGGCCCACCCCCCTCATGGGCCCCTCGTGGCTCCACTAACCTATTTCTTTCGCCTATATATACTCATATACCCTGAACACATCTAGGAGCACCATGAAACCCTATTTCGACCACCACAACCTTCTGTACCCGTGAGACCCATCTTGGGGACTTTTCTGGTGCTCTGCCGGAGGGGGAATCGATCACGGTGGGCTTCTACATCAACACCCTAGCCTCTCCGATAATGTGTGAGTAGTTTACCACAGACTTTCGGGTCCATAGTTATTAGCTAGATGGCTTCTTCTCTCTCTTTGGATCTCAATACAAAGTTCTCCTCGATTCTCTTGGAGATCTATTCGATGTAATTCTTTTTGCGGTGTGTTTGTCGAGATCCGATGAATTGTGGGTTTATGATCAAGATTATCTATGAAAAATATTTGATTCTTCTCTAAATTCTTTTATGCATGATTTAATATCTTTGCAAGTCTCTTCGAATTATCAATTTGGTTTAGCCTACTAGATTGATCTTTGTTGCAATGGGAGAAGTGCTGAGCTTTGGGATCAATCTTGCGGTGTCCTTTCCCAGTGACAGCAGGGGCAGCAAGGCACGTATTGTATTTTTGCCATCAAGGATAAAAAGATGGGGTTTATATCATATTGCTTGAGTTTATCCCTCTACATCATGTCATCTTGCCTAATACGTTACTCTATTCGTATGAACTTAATACTCTAGATGCATGCTGGACAGCAGTCGATGTGTGGAGTAATAGTAGTAGATGCAGAATCAGTTCGGTCTACTTGTCACAGACGTGATGCCTATATACCTGATCATGCCTAGATATTCTCATAACTATGCGCTTTTCTATTGATTGCTCGACAGTAATTTGTTCACCCATCATAGAATTTGCTATCTTGAGAGAAGCCACTAGTAAAACCTATGGCCCCTGGGTCTATTTTCCATTATATTATTTTCCTATCTATTTGCTATTTCTATCATTGTTTATTTTGCAATCTTTATTTTCCAATCTATACATTAAAAATACCACAAATATTTATCTTATTATCTCTATCAGATCTCACTTTCGTAAGTGACCGTGAAGGGATTGACAACCCCTTTATCGCATTGGTTGCGCGGTTCTTGTTTGTTTGTGCAGGTACTATGGGTTTGCGTGTTACCTCCTACTGGATTAATACCTTGGTTCTCAAAAACTAAGGGAAATACTTACTCTACTTTGCTGCATCACCCTTTCCTCTTCAAGGGAAAACCAACGCATGCTCAAGAGGTAGCAGTAGTCACTTGTGTAATTGTATGCTTAATTTGGTTATGCAATGATGTCTTTTTAAGTATATATGTTGATGTTGTAGACAAAGCGTAGATGTTGTGCGGACAAAGAAAATCACATCGCACACGGACTAAACAATGGAACCCATCGGTGATGTTTTCATCAATCACTCACAATTGTATACCAGCAATCGTTTGTTCACAACACACATGACTTGTTAGCAGTAATCGTCTGTGTTGTTATCGGTCTTCGCACATGTCTCCGTTTAGAGACTTGTTTGCCTCGTATCACAGACATCTTGTTCATTTGAACCGTTTCTACTCTCATGTCTCAACGCAAACAGTTCATCTGATTGAATCGCATGCCGTATATCGCACACACCTTTGATCTGGCTGACCGTTTCTTTTGCGTTGTCCAATCACAAACAGTTTATCCGAGTGAACCGCATGCTGTGTGCCGCACACGCCTCCATCTGGATGCCTGTTTCTTTTGTTCTTCCTCATCGCAAACAATTCATTGAACTGAACCGTATGCCCTTCATCGCACACGCAACTAAAACCTGAACCGTGTTTGATGCATCCGTCATCGCAAACATTTTACACATTTCTGACGGTTTTCATACAACACCATTTTCGATTATGGCATCGCACACAGTTTCTCGAAGGGTCTCTGATCTTAGTGTCGCGTTAGCAGCATCCTGCAGTAGTGCCTTAATATAGATATGTGTCACACAAACTCCTTCTCCCTACTAGCAAGATGCCCATGCGTTGCACGGAACATCAAGATGTATTTGTATGTGTAGTTTATCTTGTGGGAGAAAAGGATGAACGAGGGAATGCCTTATTTGCAAATGTGGAGAGGGGTGTGGGTATCTTATTGCAAAATTGCCATAGCTTCCTTCCTATCTGTCAGATATAAATTGGATGGCCTATATTGCAGGATGGAAGGAACACCATCATCACCAACTCTGTTTTTTATAAGAGTAGAGATATGTAAGTGTCACCGCCCCCCCACATCCACACACACAAACTTCCCGACACCGAAGGAGTAGGGTGACACCTCGATCTTGATACTAATCTATCAAATGGCTTCTCTCTCTCTCTCTCACACACACACACTACCCGACACCAAAGGAGTAGGGTGGCACCTCGATCTTGATAATAATCTATCTACTCCTCTTTCAAACACACACACATACACACACTCGCTAGTTGTGCCTCTGTGCCTACCACGCACACTCTCGATACGTCTTCTCTCCCTCCCCCTCCCCACCCCAACCCCAACAATGACAGCAGAAGGGTGACAACTCGATCTAATCTTAATATGTCAATTGGTTTCTCTCTCAAACATTGTGTCTCTGTGCCTCTCTCAAACACACTCGATACATATTTTTCTCCGTAGCCCCCTCGATATGTAGACTTCTCGCGTGCACACAGCTGTAGTGACGATGACGCTGAACCCAGTGTGCCTTGTTTTTACCGGCCACATCTGAAAGTTTTCACCCTGTTTTCTTTTAATTAACAATGCAACCTTCTCTTTGTTACTACTAGTGAATCTGAAATCATTTGGGGCAGTCATAAAATATATCACTTCAACCCAATTATCGTAATAACTATTTTAAAACAAACTAGCTAGATGCACGTGCGTTGCACGGACATCAAGATCCATTTGTATGAGTAGTTTATCTTGTGAGAGACTAGCAAGATGCCCATGCATTGCACGGAACATCAAGATGCATTTATATGAGAGAGAAAAGGATGAACGAGTGAAGGCCTTATTTGCAAATGTGGAGAGGGGTGTGGGTATCTTTTTGCAAAATTGCCAAGTTTCCTTCCTATCCGTTAGATATAAATCAGACAGCCTATATTGCAGGATGGCAGGCACACCATCAACACCAACTCTGTTTTTTATAAGAGTAGAGATAGAGAAAAGGATGAACGAGGGAAGGCCTTATTTGCAAACGTGGTGAGGGGTGTGGGTATCTTTTTGCAAAAATGCCATAGTTTCCTTCCTATCTGTTAGATATAAATCCGACGGCCTATATTGCAGGACGGCACACACACCATCATCACCAACTCTGTTTTTTACTCTCCCTGTTCCTAAATATTTGTCTTTTTAGATATTTCAACAAGTG
The DNA here is from genome assembly GCF_056163025.1 of Triticum urartu. NCBI lineage: Eukaryota > Viridiplantae > Streptophyta > Magnoliopsida > Poales > Poaceae > Triticum > Triticum urartu. The sequence continues at coordinate 234,304,944 of NC_141878.1, forward strand.
ACTACATACGGAGCAAAATGAGTGAATCTACACTCTAAAATATGTCTACATACACATCTGTATGTGGTAGTCCATTTGAAATCTGAAAAAGACAAATATGTAGGAACATATGGAGTATAAGAGTAGACATGGAGATATATCTCCAGCATGGTCTACAACAAAAATGGTTTGGACTGGTTAGCGCCGGATGCTCGCAACACGATGACCTGAGTTCAAATTCTGTCTTTAACTTTAGATTTTTATATTATATATTATCAATTTAATATATACTTCTTTCGCTACTGTACTGATAGTGGAACCCATAGAGTACTTAGAATACAAGATTAAGGATGGACTTGTTTCTTTTTAACTTTCTGTACGAAGTTGTAGCCACCCCGCAAGTCACGTGTACACTGTACATGCAATTAACTTTTTATAGAGGGAGAATCATACATGCAATTTACTCAAATGGATTGGATGTGGCTCTATTATTTCTATCATAGGAGCATCTCCAATGGTAGCCGGCAAATTTCCTCCCTCTTCCTTCCACGGAGGACGACATCAAACGCCAGCGGCATACATTTTCACAACTCTAACCAACCTGATGAAATGCATGCAAACACGGACTGTTTTCATATAAGCATGAAGGATTTCGTATAAAAAAGTCGGATCTTCATATAAACATGATGAATTTCATTACATTTAGATGAACTAAGCGGTGCTAATCCAGCTCTGTTGGTATAGTTAATACTCCCTCCGTCCGGAAATACTTGTCCTAGAAATGGATGTATCTAGACTTATTTTAGTTATAGATACATCCAATTTATCCATTCTTAGAATAAATATTTCCCGCCAGCCGGAGAGGGAGTACCTAATATAAATTGCCGCCCGCGGATCCCTTTGTCTCCTTCATGTTCGGCAGACACTTATGGGTCGATGAAAGTCCTTGGATGAGACAAAGCAGAAAAGAAACCACCTGAATGCGCCATCATCTCCTTGGCGGTGAGCTTCATGGGACCGAAGTCGCGGCGGCCTCCCGTGTTCTACTTCTCCTCGATGAAGTCGCGGCACCCGGCTTCTCTCTCTGCCTGCATGGCGTTGCCGCAGGCACGGGAGGCGCAGACACGGGAGGCGCGGCCACCGCAGACATTGGTGGCGTGGTCCCTGTTGGTGTGTAGCAACTCGCCACTCCTCATTGAGCTGAACTGGAGCGGCAAGTTGCTGAACCACACGCCGGCTTGGGGCAGCAACTGGCTCCGTTGGGCCAAGCGAGGTTGGTGAAGCACCAAGTGGCCTCACCCATATCCTGAGGGCTCGGCGGGCCACCCAGCCGGGTAGTATGCCAGAGAACAGCTCCTCGGAAGCCATCGTAAGAGTGGACAAAATGGTGAAGGAGGAGATGAGGGAGCGGTGGAGGGGTGCGATTCTTGCCCGCTGTTTGTCTGGCCTCATTGAAATAGAGGGCGGACGGTAGGAGCTTGGTCGGCGTCTGGCCTCGTTTAAACTGTGGGAGGAGCTCGGCCGGTGTTGCGTTCAATTCCGGCCCGCTCATGAACGGACGTGTGGCCGGAGTAGTTTTCTCGGTTGGCATGCGGGTTTAACGGAGGGGTTTGATGGAGGCGAGCAGGCGTGTTCAGCCGGGCGTGCAGTGGGCGGTGCAGTACTATTCAATTTGACTGCGGGCGGTGCAGTTCCCGATACGGCTTTAATGCAGACGAGGGAGGGGTAGTGGTTCCCGAATTGTTGAACGGCCAATGATGCATCCTCCTTCAATTAGCATCGTGAATGCATGAGGGAAGTAATGGGAGGAGGACCAGGAAAAGAGGCTGCAGGATGTGAATGCAATGCAGTTTGCACTCATATAAAGGCACCCCTCCATTCGAATGCATCTACCACATCGTATGCACCTAAGCATTTGCCTAAGAACCTACACTAAGTGCTAAGGTGCTCACTCCAGACCCATGGCGGTGATGCGCGCGAGTGGTCGGCGGCTGTGCCAGATGGTACACGATGCCGGCTAGTGGCATGGCGCCGAGGATCATCTCCAGACAGTGTTCGCACCCGGCTGGTGGATGGCTGCCATCAACGCGAACTACGACTCTTAGTTGGAGCAGATGATTGTTGCCACCACCAACAAGTTCGCTTTCCTCAAGAAGCTTGCGGATGACATCACTGTACTCCTCCAGCCCGCGCTCCCGGGCTCCTCATTGCCTGCCACCCTAATTGGCCTCCATGGCCGGAACCTCTTTCAAGAACCTGTGGCCCTGTGACTGCCCACCGATGCCACAAAGAATGTCCACCTGGAGGTCGCTCTCGCCGTGAGGCGCCTCGCCCTGCAAGAATTCGTCGACCTACACATCCACATGTATGAGCAAATCGTGTAAATAGGTATCTACAAGGCCATTGAGGACGCTACAACATTGGCCTTCCTCGACCGGTTGGAAGCCTTGGATGCCTTTGCTGAGAAGCACCTTGACCTCGCCACAAAAGCCGCCGCTCCTTAGTCGCCGGTCGGTGGCCCGGCGCACTAAGTTGAGGAGGAGGAGGTCGTACGTTGATGGATGCATCTTTCTTCTTGTCTCCTGTAACCACCACTGCGATCACATCATCGTGGCCTTAATCCTTATTGTGCTATTGCATTCTCGTTCCAGTCAATATTGACATGTGCGATCCATTTGCTTAATTATATGCATCACTGTAACTAGTACTCCATCCGTCAATTTATAAGGTGTGCTTACCTTTTTCCATCAACTTCGTGCAACGCACGGGCATCTTGCTAGAAACACTAGAACATGTCGGACTGCATGTGACCAAACCGACCATGCGCCAACCTAGCTACTATGTACCCTGCTTATCTGGCGGAAATACCCCCACCCTAGCGTTTCCAATCGTTATATGTATATATCGATCGTGCCAAGGAGCAGAACCAAATGTTACAATTTATACATGTTTCTCTACTCCTACCCTTATAAAAGACTCAGTTGGTGATGGTGGTGTGTCTGCCATCCATCGTTTCTGACCATTAGATCTGCATCTAACGGCTATGAGGTACGTTGTAGCATTTTTGCAACAATGGCCCACTTCTCTATTACAATTTGCAGAAAACCCCTTATTATCTTGAAAGCAACCACATCCCTCCCCCACCTCATCAAAACAGCCTGAGAAATATATTTTGAGTAAAAGTAATATATTAGGAGTATATCAAAACAAGAGTGATTACTTTCAAGTTTGTGAACAAGTACTACTATTTTAGTACTTTGGATCCGTCGCAACGCACGGGCACATTGCTAGTAAAAGGAAAAGGCCTGCCACGTTCGCGTCGTACCCCCACACGGCCAGGAATCGGGAGTACTCCACGGCCCGTCCGGCACGCCATATAGCTAGGGAAGGCATGTTGCCTAGGATTTTCACTTTCATGTGGGACCGCTGTTGAGCAAACTGACTAGTTTTTCTGAACTGACCAAACCGACTATTGGCAGACCGCACCCAGCCCGCCGCCGGGTTAGAAAACAGAAATGAGGGGAAGATCTATCTATAGCACGGAAGCCAAGAAATTTGGTGTGTGATGGGGCTCATCGACATAGTAGGAGCCTTCCGTACTACTACTCCTACTAGTACGAAGTTTGTACTACAACTAGTACTACCACTATACAACTAGGTACGTGCACGACACAACATCGTAGTAACAAGAAACAGGAAGATCTTGTTTTGGGTGATTTATCTTTTTTCAGTCAATGTAGTATGAATAATATGATGTAGGGGTACCCATGAAGCTTATGTGGCTTGATTGCATGGCGATAGAAGGTTAGAGAAAAATAAATAGATAATGTTTTTAGAGTGCACTCCACGAAATAGATATACTTTGGATCCATTGCAACACACCGGCAGGCACACCTATACCCCTACTAGCAAGATGCCCATGCGTTGCACGGAACATTAAGATGCATTTATATGAGTGGTTTATCTTGTGAGAAAAAGGGATGAATGAGGGAAGGCCTTATTTGCAAATGTGGAGAGGGGTGTGGTTATTTTTTACAAAAATTGTCGTAGTTTCCTTCCTATCCGTTTGATATAAATCCGACGGCCTATATTGCAGGATGGCAGGCACACCATCATCACCAGCTATGTTTTTTTAAGAGTAGAGATACTAGCAAGATGCACGTGCATTGCATGGAATATGAAGATGCATTTTTTTACAAAACACATGTTGTAATTGACCCATGCAGGAGTAATCCCATGTGTAAAAACTAATGATATCTTAAAAATTTTATCGGAAAAATGGTATCTCGAGAATTTCATCGAAAAAATGATATCTCGAAAAAGATGAGAGATAAGGTGAGGAGGAGTGGGGCGTGTGTTGACTGGTGGTCTGACTGGGCAGAGGCATGGGGATGGACGGCGCCGACAGCGGCCACCATGCAGATTGTTCCACAGACTTCCTTTTTAATTGCTCGGCAATGAGGTTGTGGGAGATAAGGATGAACGAGGCAAGGCCTTATTTGTAAATGTGGAGAGAGGTGTGGTTTTTTATGTAAAATTGTCATAGTTTGCTTTCTATCCGTCAGATGTAGATCGGATGGTCTATATTACAAGATGGCAGGCACACCATCATCACCAACTCAGTTTTTTACAAGAGTAGAGATAGTGTGTGAATAACTTTGAATGTTGGTCATTGGATGAAGCCAATCCGACGGTACAAAGATGGAAAATCCGAGCACTACTGGCCGTTGGATATCATCTACATTCCACCAGATTCTGCCACATGTAGTATCTAGAAGACTCCATGGTTGAACTTAAGGATAATGCACAAACCTCAAAACACAAGCACTTCTCCTCTGTTCTAGAATCTTCCATATCTTAATTGCCCAAACTTCTTTTTTCAAAATGAATTGTCATTTTTTTTTACTTTATGTTTTACAATGCACAATTCCATGAATCTTAAAATAGATTTTTTTATAAAACTAATTGATTTTGAACTAGATGAACTATAAGAATTAAACGAACATCTACATCATGCATATATAACTCAAATCTTACACGCTATAGTGTGTTATTTATTCATTATTTGGTTACCAAATCTCATGCGCGCAATGCACGTGTACCTTACTAGTTAGTAGTAGTAAGAAACAAATTCTGGGTTTGGCACAAGGTCGTATTGCAGGAGCACCACAAGGCCTGCCACATGAGTTACATTTCCCACTCGAGGCCCACGGGACCGAGCTTCAGTGGCCTAGTGCACCGGCCTATGAGTCAATGACATGCGGACCTTAAAAGCGGCTGGCCCACATGTCATTCTCATGGTGGTGGCATGGTTCGCGACTCAGTCGTTCGAGATGAACCGGCCGGTGGTGTCATGGCCGTGGCGATGGTGCCACAGCTGGGCTTTGAGGCGTTACGAGGCGTAGATGGCCACACCGGCATGTACTACATGTAGTACAGAAGTACGCCAGCTGAGGATTGATGCCCGGGACGAAATGTGTCACAGCCCCTAGATGAAAATTCGATGGTGCAGGAGTACGGATCGGAGCACAGGAGCGGAGCAGGCAAACCGCGTCCAATCGAGTGTGGCTGTGGTAGAAATTTGATGGTCGCTGCAGTTCAGCTGGCCCGCATGTCATGCACACAAAGGCAGAGGAGCGGTGGGGCCGAGAGGGATGAGGCACACGTCGGGGGACGTCGTGCCATGGGTTGGAGTGGCGTCATGGGAATCGTGTGTGGGTGTGGCAGTGGTAGAAACAAGAAACGTGATGCTCGCCATGGTTCAACTTCCATGGACAAGCTGTCATGTCTACTGACACATGCATTGCATACCGCTCACTGCAAGGAGCAGTAGTAGAGAAAACTTGTTCCAAAGATACCATTTTTCCGATAAAATTCTCGAGATATCATTAGTTTTTACACATGGGATTACTCCTGGAAGGGTCAATCACAACAGGTGTTTTGTAAAAAAATGCATCTTGATGTTCCCTACAATGCACGGGTATCTTGCTAGTTATAGAACAAGCCCACACGGGCATCTTGCCGCAGGGTGTGCCACCGACCCAAACTCAATTTTTTTCAGACGCTTAGGTGCACCTGATGTCGTGCCACACTACAAAATGTAAAAAAATAGCTCCAATGTTTTTAAAACCTGTTATCTTCAAACCAGCCACACCCGTCCCTCTCCTCATCAAAACAGCCCGAGGAATATATTTTGAGTGAAGCATGATTTATTTTTACTGATATACGTATATCAAAACTAGAGTGTTTATTTTTCTTGCTCATGAACAAGTATTATTCTACTACTTTGGATCCATTGCAATGCACGTGCCATCACATTGGTAGTAGTAGTCTCTATCTCTATCTCTATCTCTACTCTACTCTTATAAAAAAACAGAGTTGTTGATGATGGTGTGCCTGCCATCCTGTAGTATAGGCCGTCCGATTTATATCTGACGTATAGGAAGGAAACTATGGCAATTTTGCAAAAAAATACCCACACCCCTCTCCACATTTGCAAATAAGGCCTTCCCTTGTTCATTCGTTTCTCCCACAAGATAAACTACTCATACAAATGGATTTTGATGTTACATGCAACGCACGGGCATTATGGGGGTTCAGCTGAGAATACAAGTGGGACCCGTTGAATTATTTCTTCACTCGTGACAGCTTTTAATTAGGTTCCACTGTACTCTAATTTTTTCTTAAGTTGTTAATTGAGCTCAGTGACTTCAAAAAGTTGTACAAAAGCCTTGTTTGGGCGTTTCCGATGTCGCTGAATGTGGGCTGAGTAGCCATGTAAGGTTGTACGGTACTACAGAAGCCTTTTTTTCAACATCAATAATGCAACTGGGGCGACAGTTGTACACAATCCGGGTCAACTTGTTATTCTCCGCCCCGATGGGCTACAAATCTTTCCTAGGAGGGATGGATTAGGCTTAACAAGAAACTGGGCTTGAAGAAATAATAAATGGGATGTAATTATAATAACTGGGCAGTAACTATTAAAAATTGCACCAAAGACGTAATTAGTTTAAACAATATATTATTTTTGGAAATAGAAAATTTTTATTTCATTACTTGTTGCGCGCGCAATATTTCGTTGGATTTTTATGTAATACATTTTTTTTGAAATTATATTTAATCTGACTAGAAATTTCGGGATAAAAATATTTTGGATCTGATCAAAATGTGGGAAAGTTTATTGAATTCTGTTTTGAGCAGTTGGTTGAAATTATTAATCGTTGTCCTAGCTAGAAAATGGGATGTCCTTTTAACAAACTGTAAATGGGCTATAGTAAATTCCATTAGAATTCAAAAATGGGTTGTACATTCTTACGAATCGCAAATGGGTTGTAGTAAATTCCATTAGAATTCAAAAATGAGTTGTACATTCTTACAAATTGCAAATGGGCTATATGTTCTCTACCACACACTTGTGGGACTACTAAGTTGACGCGTCCCCTAAAAAAACAAAAACTAAGTTGACACATATGCAAGGCTTTGTCAACTTATAGTCAACACACGGTTCTAGCAGAACTGGCCATTGGATGTCCGTCCAATGCATGTCGTGCTTCTTCTTCAATCTCGGATATTCTTGCTTCAGCCACCCAAAACATGATTCCTCCCCCTGACATCTGGGGTGCACCATTTCGGAGGCTGACCTGTGGGCCTACTAAGTTGACGCGTACCAAGGGCTTTGTCAGCTTAATCAATATAAATGATTCTAGCTGCAGTGACCATACGATGTCCATCCAACAGCCGTCGTGCTTCTTCAACCTCTGGTCTTCTTGCTCCAGCTGCCCAAACCAGCGGCAGTCATGCCGCGTGCTCCTGCCTCCCGTGTTGAGCTGTGCTGCCACCGCTGGCCATGCCATCCCTCTATACTCACCCACACCTCCTGTTATTCTCCGGCGACGACAGCCTCACACCACAGCCGAAGCAGTCAACCCACATACTCCCCTCTGTGTGGGCAACCCTCTGTGTGGGCATCCACTGCCATGTCTTCCCAGGCTCCGTGTCGTCCCCTTCCTAAGCCTCGCTGTCGTCCACCGCCCTGGTGCTCTCGTCGCGGCGTGGTTAAGGAACGAGTTCCATCGGAAGAGTACTATACGTGGACAGGCTGACAGCTGGGTCCATGACCACAGCAAGGAAGTGCCTCCTTATTATGTGGAAAATAATAATTCCTCCACCTGATAGCAGGGACTCACCGGATGGGCCACCGTATTTCACGAAAAAACGTTTCCCCCCTGACTGCTAGGACCCACCAGCTACATCTTCGCATGCAAGGAAGTGCGTCCATATCACGGGCAAAAAAATGATTTGCCCCCTGACTGCTGGGACCCACCAGCTACATCTTCGCATGTAAGGAAGTGCCTGACAGTCGGGACCCACCTTGTCGAAGCGTACATAGCATTGTCATTCTGGTCGTGAACGTGTATGTACATACTGGTCGATCAGTCTGTCTGCAGGCTGCAGCGATGAACTATGGCCGTGTAAGGAAGGGCACATGTCATAGTAGAGGCGTGCATGTGTCATAGTAGAGGCGGGCACGTGTCGTAGTAGAGGCGCTTCCAGGGTGCAAGAAAGTAAATACGGCCACGTACGCACATACGGGCACGGTCTCGAGCGCATACTCGCGCATATATATACGGACGGCCAGGGCTTGTGTACATGGTGTGACAACCTGAATTTTTGCTTTCTCTCTTTTTCCGGACTTGTCCTCTCTCTTTTTCCGGACGTGGTTTTTGCCCTGACTTGATTTGGGTTTTAGATCATTTCAAATGGACTTGTCACTTGGGAATATCCTTGGCTTTAACCAAAGTGACCTATCTACCATATTCCTCTAATAAATCCACAAAACAATCAAATGAATATTTTTCATAAAAGAAAAATATTCATTTTTCTCTCTGAAATTCAATTCAGAAACTTGTGCTCCAAAGCAACCCCCATTTTTCTTGCCCAAAAAAATCTGAAATAATTCCTGAAAATTCTTAGAACCTCAGCACACCTTCCCATGCAAAAATATGGCATCACTTTTTGCAATATTTTTGCCGTAGAAAATCATTTCTCTTCTGGCCCAAAATTCCAGTTTGTACAGCAAGTATGTTTTTCCTTGAGCTTTTGGCCTTGATTTTTCTTGAGCTTAAACACCCTCCTAAGAAACCCTAAACCCCAGGAGATCAGCCCTAATGGCCTTCTAGAAGGTGGCCAAACTTGGCGACCAAGTTTCTGGTCAGAACCTTGCCAGCTTATTAGAGTCAAGTCTGGTCGGAATGGGCATGAGCTATCACCTCTCTTAGACTAAACACTACACGGACAAACGCATAGACAGGGTTTGGCCGAGCCTGGGCGTCGTTTTGACCATGCCAGCTTGGTGACCATGCGAGGATAGGGCGCCTGGCAACATCTCGACGCGGTCTGGCTGGCGTTTTCCCCTCTGTTTCGCGTGTGCTCGTTCCAGCGCTCGCTGACGCCTGCCGCGCCACGCCACCAAACCCGACCCATCACCCTTGACCGCTCCCTGGTGCTCGCCGATGCCGGAGCCGCCATAGCAAGCACAGGCACGTCGTGGCCAAAATGCCACAGTGCGCGCGTGCGCTTGTCCACTCCCTCCACCACCTCCTGTGCTCGTCCGCGAGCGTGGGAAAGCTCCTGCGTTGACGCTGAGTGTTTGCCCCCTCGCCTTGGAGATTCTTATCACCGTTCGCAGTGTGTCCAGAGAGCTCTGGCGGCGACACGTCCACCTCGCTCCGGCTATATATAGCGACCCGGCCTCGCATCCTAGCCAAGCACCACTCCACACCAACTCCACAAACACGTAGACGAGCAGCAGCTCGGTCAGGCAGGCCTCTGGCCATTGCCCCGACCATAGGACTCCGGTGATCCCCGCAGGCCAGCCGCCGCTCTCCGGTGCCTCTCGA